>NC_069499.1:1504153166-1504479155 GCF_027579735.1 Bombina bombina | reverse complement strand
TTACTCATGGAGTAAGGTCAGGATTCCTAGGATATTATCTTTTCTCCAAGAAGGATTGGAGAAGGGATTGTCAGCTAGTTCCTTAAAGGGACAGATTTCTGCTCTGTCTATTCTTTTGCAGAAGCGTCTGGCTGATACTCCAGATGTTCAGGCGTTTTGTCAGGCTTTAGTAAGAATCAAGCCTGTGTTTAAAGCTGTTGCTCCACCATGGAGTTTAAATTTAGTTCTTAAGGTTCTGCAAGGGGTTCCGTTCGAACCTTTGCATTCCATAGATATTAAACTTTTATCTTGGAAAGTTCTGTTTTTAGTAGCTATCTCCTCGGCTCGAAGAGTTTCGGAGTTATCTGCTTTACAATGTGATTCCCCTTATCTCATTTTCCATGCAGATAAGGTAGTGTTACGTACCAAACCTGGTTCCTTCCTAAGGTGGTATCTAATAAAAATATCAATCAGGAGATTGTTGTTCCTTCACTATGTCCTAATCCTTCTTCAAAGAAGGAATGTCTATTACACAATCTTGATGTGGTTCGTGCTTTAAAATTTTATTTACAAGCTACAAAGGATTTTCGCAAAAACATCTGCTTTGTTTGTGGTCTACTCTGGAGGCCAAAAGGCTTCGGCAACTTCTCCTCCTTTTTGGCTAAGAAGTATAATCCGCTTAGCTTATGAGACTGCTGGCCAGCAGCCTCCTGAAAGAATTACAGCTCATTCCACTAGAGCGGTAGCTTCCACATGGGCTTTTAAGAATGAGGCTTCTGTTGAACAGATTTGTAAGGCGGCGATTTGGTCTTCACTTCATACTTTTTCTAAATTCTACAAATTTGATACTTTTGCTTCTTCGGGGGCTATTTTTGGGAGCAAGGTCTTACTGGCAGTGGTGCCTTCTGTTTAAGCGCCTGCCTTGTCCCTCCCTTCATCCGTGTCCTATAGCTTTGGTATTGGTATCCCACAAGTAATGGATGAATCCGTGGACTGGACACACCTTACAAGAGAGAAATTCTCTTGCTTGTCTTCGGTCGAATGACTGGAGGTGGCAGTTAGGGGAGGAGCTATATAGACAGCTCTGCTGTGGGTGATCCTCTTGCAGCTTCCTGTTGGGAAGGAGAATATCCCACAAGTAATGGATGAATCCGTGGACTGGATACACCACAAGAGAGAAATTTATCAGGTAAGCATAAATTTTGTTTTTTAAGTTCCTTCAGATGGGAAACTTGTATCTTATCTAAGGAAATTTATTTTATTTTCAGGTCCTTTTCCTAGGCCTGCAATTTATTTGGCTGATGTTGCAACTGCTTCAACTTTTTGGTTGGATACTTTAGCGCAACAAGTATCGGATTATCATTTGATTAGCATTGTTAAGTTGATTCAACATGCTAATAATTTCATTTGTTATGTCATTTTTTGATATTTTCACAATTGTGGTTAAATCTATGTCTTTAGCTATTTTAGCTAGAAGAACTTTGTGACTTAAATCTTGGAATGCTAATTTGATTTCTAAAATCCAGATTTCTATTTTTCCAAGGTAATAAATTATTTGGTTCACGATTGGATTCAATACTTTCAACTGTTACTCTGGGGAAGGAAGTTTTTTTGCTTCAAGATTGTTATAAGAGTAAATCTTAAGCTTTATATTAGTTTTTGTTCTTAATAAGGAACGGAATCCTAATTCTTCCCCAAGTAACATGTTTCTAATTGGAAGCTTTCTTCAAAATGGAATGAATTCAAGCCATTTAAAAGATAAAAGTCAGCCCCCAAATTCACATGAAGGTGCGGCCCATATTCCAGCTTAGCTGGTAAGGGGCAGGTTAAGACTTTTCTAAAGTTGTTTGGTTCAATTCGGTCCAAACTTCTTAGATTGGGGTACAGAATAGGATTCAGAGTAAGACCGCCTGTTAGAAGTTTTTTTCTCCCTAGCATATTCCGGTAAAGGCTCAGACTTTCCTGAAGTGTTTTTCAGACCTGGAGTTATCTGTTGTATTCATACCAGTTCCATTTCAGGAACGGGGTCTGGGGTTTTGTTCAGAACTATTGATTGTCCCAAAGATAGAAAATCTTTTTGAATTGTCATGTAAGAGTACCATCTTTCAGAATGGTGTTTATATGGTCTATTCTGCCTTTTGGTCAGCAAGGGCATTATTTGCCTACAATAGACTTACAGGATGCATATCTTCATATTCTGTTTTCATTCAGATTATTTTCATTTTCCGAGATTCTCTTTTTTAGACAAGCATTACCAATTTGTTGCTTTTCCTTTCTGGCCTAGCGACAGCTCTAGGAATCTTTTCAAAAGGTTCTCAGTGTTTCCTTATTTGGACGATATTGTGGTATTTGCTCAGTCTTTTCGTTCTGCAGAATCTCATACGTTTCAACTTCTGTTGTTTCTTCAAGGACATGGTTAAAGGATCATTTTACCAAAAGTTCCTTGATTCCTCAAGACAAGGGTCACCTTTTTTTAGCTTTCCAGATAGATTGTGTCAATGTCTTTGTTTCTAACAGACAAGAGACAATTTTTATTGGGTTCAGCTTGTCCGAACCTTTAGTCTCTATTATTTCCTTCAGTAGCTATATGCATGGAAGTTTTAGCTCTCATGACTGCAGCATTGGATTCGATTCTCTTTGCTCATTTTCATATGAAACCTCTCCAGTTTTTAATGCTGAATTAATGGTGCAGGGATTATTCTAGGATATCACATTTAATATCCTTGAATCCCAGTATTCAACCATCTCTGACTTAGTGGTTAGATCACCATCGTATAGTTCTACGGGTCTCTTTGGTTCATCCAACCTGGACCGTGATCACAACATATGCGAGTCTTTTAGGTTGGGAAACTGTCTGGGGATCTCTAACAGCACAAGGGGTTTGGAAATCTCAAGAGGCGAGATTATCTATCAATATTTTGGAACTCCGTGTGATTCAGAGTTCTTCAGTTTTGACTTCTATTTGAAGAGAGAGACGTTTATTGGTTTTCAGACAGACAATGTCACAACTGTGGCGTATGTCAATCATTAGGGTGGGACTCTCAGTCCTCAGGCTATGAAAGAATTATTTTGGATACTTGCTTGGGCAAAATCCAGCTCCTGTCTAATTTCTGCGGTCCATATCCCAGGTATAGACAATTGGGAAGCGGATTATCTTTGTCATAAAGTTTTACATCCGGGAGAATGGTCTCTTCACCCAGATGTCTTTTTCTCAAGTTGTTCAGATGTGCGGACTTCCAGAAATAGATCTGATGGCATCTCATCTAAACAAGAAACTTCCCAGGTACCTATCTAGGTCCAGGGATCCTCAGGTGGAAGCAGTGGATGCATTGACACTTCTTTGGAGTTATCAACCTGCCTATATTTTTCTGCCTCTAGTTCTTCCAAGAGTGATTTTCAAAATCATCATGGAGCAATTGTTTGTGCTGCTGGTGGCTCCAGCATGGCCGCTCAGGTTTTGGTATGTGGATCTTGTTCGGATGTTAAGTTGCTAACCTTGGCCATTTCCATTAAGGCCAGACCTTATATCTCAAGGTTTGTTTTTCAATCAGGATCTCAAATCATTAAATTTGATGGTATGGAGATTAAATGCTTAGTCATAGAAGTTTCTCTGACTCAGTGATTAAAACTATGTTGCAGGCTCGTAAATCTGTGTCTAGAAAGATTTATTATCGAGTTTGGAAGACTTACATTTCATGGTGTTCTTCTCATAAATTCTCTTGGCATTCTTTTAGAATTCCTAGAATTTTTCAGTTTCTTCAGGATGGTTTAGATAAGGGTTTGTCTGCAAGGTCTTTGAAAGGACAAATTTCTGCTCTTTCTGTTCTGTTCCACAGAAAAATTGCTAAACTTCCTGATATTTTTTGTTTTATACAGGCTTTGGTTCGTATAAAGCCTGTCATTAAATCAATTTATCCTCCTTGGAGTCTTAACTTGGTTTTGAAGGCTTTACAGGCTTCTCCGTTTGAGCCTATGCATTTTCTGGACATTAAATTACTTTCTTGGAAAGTGTTGTTCCTTTTGGCCATCTCTTCTGCTAGAAGAGTTTGTTTTATCTGCTCTTTCTTGTGAGTCTCCTTTTCTGATTTTTCATAAGGATAAGGCGTTTTTTTGCGGACTTCGTTTAAATTTTTACCTAAAGTTGTGAACTTTAACAACATTAGTAGAGAAATTGTTGTCCCTTCTTTGTGTCCTAATCCTAAGAATTCTCTGGAGAGATCCTTACATTCTTTGGATGTGGTAAGAACTTCAAAATATTATGTTGAAGCTACTTTCAGGAAGACTTCTAGTCTATTTATCTTTTCCAGTTCTAGGAAAGGTCACAAGGCTTCTGCCATTTCTTTGGCATCTTGGTTAAAGCTTTTGATTCATCATGCTTATTTGGAGTCGGGTAATTCCCCGCCTCAGAGGATTACGGCTCATTCTACTAGGTCAGTTTCCACTTCCTGGGTTTTTAAGAATGAAGCTTCTGTTGATCAGATTTGCAAAGCAGCAACTTGGTCTTCTTTGCTTGCTTTTTCCTAAATTCTACCATTTTGATGTTTTCTCTTCTTCAGAAGCAGTTTTTGGTAGAAAAATACTTCAGGCAACTGTTTCAGTTTGATTCTTCTGCTTATATTTTCAGTTTTTTTCATTATATGATTAAAACTTTTGATTTGGGTTATGGATTATTTTTTCAGCGGAATTGGTTGTCTTTATTTTTATCCCTCCCTCTCTAGTGACTCTTGCGTGGAGTTCCACATCTTGGGTATTTGCTATCCCATACGTCACTAGCTCATAGACTCTTGCCAATTACATGAAAGAAAACATAATTTATGTAAGAATTTACCTGATAAATTAATTTATTTCATATTGGCAAGAGTCCATGAGGCCCACCCTTTTTATGGTGTCTATGATTTTTTTTGTATAAAGCACAATTATTCCAATTCCTTGTTGATGCTTTCGCTCCTTTCTTATCACCCCACTTCTTGGCTATTCGTTAAACGGAATTGTGGGTGTGGTGGGGGGTGTATTTATAGGCATTTTGAGGTTTGGGAAACTTTGCCCCTCCTGGTAGGAATGTATATCCCATACGTCACTAGCTCATGGACTCTTGCCAATATGAAAGAAATTAATTTATCAGGTAAATTCTTATATAAATTATGTTTTTTTCTATACAGGGTCACAGTGTGGCTCCTTTATACCTCGGTAGGATCAAGGGTTAATATCTCCTTCAGGGAGATAATTTGAACAGCTAGGGGTTATTTATAACTGCTTTAATGTGAGTTTTTGGGTTCATAGTCTGTGTGCTTTTGGCTTGGAACAAACAGGTTTCACTTTCGTTTTTTGAGTGTTGCGCAGTTCATAATAGCTTAGCGCCTTTTTCATAGCAGGGGAAGTCATGTCCTACGCTCCACATGACCGGGCGCGGTCTTTTCATTTCCTACGATCCTGCTGCAGACATTACTCCTAAGGAGAGCATTTTTACTGTTAGCTGTCTGGGTCTAGGAGGGGGTGAGTGCCCAGCCACTATTTTTATAGAGGTGTCGTTTTTTTGAATAAAAACGTTTACTTTTTTTTGTCCTAATAAATAATTCCTGTTTATATTGTGAGGAGGCCGTGGTTTGCCTGCCTGCTCAATTTTGTTCCATTTGCCTTAGCACTGTTCTAAAGTCTAAGAAGGGAGACAAGCCTGCTAATACTCGTAATGCTATTAGCCCCCTTGAGCAGTCTACCTCTCAGGAATCTGGATCCCGAGAGATTACTACCCTTTCTACACTACCCGCTCCACATGCAGTTCCCCGCAGCTCAACTAATCCTCCATCTGGAGGGGGCTTTTTTCCGGTGGACTTAACTGCGCAGTTATAAATGGCGATGTCTGCTGCCCTGAGTGCCTTACCTCGCTCTAGCAAAACTAAGAGAAAGGTTAAACATAGTTCTCCTGACCTAGAGTCATCTAAATATTTGTCGGATTTAGCTACTATGTCCCAGCTATCCGAGGATGAGTTAACTTCTGTAGCTTCAGATGGTGAACTTTCTGAGTCGGAGACTTCAGTTTCTAAACCTCCTTTAGCTTTAAAATTGAGCATCTGCGTTTTTTTATTAAAGGAGGTTCTGTCTACACTAGAGGTTCCAGAGGCTACACTCCCTGAGGAACCTAAGATCCATAAATTAGACAGGGTTTATGAAGACAGGAAGGTCCCTCTGACTTTTCCTGTGCCAGTTAAAATGGCAAACATTAACGAATGTCTACTTTTAAAAAAAAATTATTCCCGGTCCCTGACTCTCAATTAGATTTATGTGGCTCCATCCCTAAGGTGGATGGCACTATTTCTACGCTAGCTAAGCATACTACTATCTAAGCATACTACTATCCCTCTGGAGGATAGTTCTTCTTTTAGAGAGCCTATGGATAAGAAAATGGAAACCTTTCTGAGGAAGATGTTTTAACATACAGGGTTTTTATTTCAACCGGCGGCAGCTGTAACCACAGTTGCTGGAGCAGCTACCTACTTGTGTGACACTGTCGGAGCTCATTGAGGTGGAGACTCCCCTTGAGGATATTCAGGAAATAAATTAGACTCTGAGAATTGCTAACTCCTTAATCTGTGATGCGAATATGCAGATTATTCGCACAAATGCAAAGGCTTCTGGCTTTATGGTCTTAGCCCGCCGGGCTTTCTGGTTGAAGTCTTGGCCTGCGGATATGACTTTTAAAATCAGACTCCTTTCTCTTCCTTTCAAGGGGAAGATTTTATTTGGTTCAGGGCTAGACTCCATTATTTCTACGGTTACCGGAGGGAAAAGTGCCTTCCTACTGCAGGATAAGAAAAATAGGCCTAAGGGACGGCAATTGTCTAATTTTCGTTCTTACAAATCACGATGACAACAATCCTCATCCAAGTCCGAGCCACCCAAGAGTACTTGGAAGCTGGCTCAGTCCTGGAATAATTCTAAACAGACTAAGAAGCTCGCCGAGAACAAATCGGCATGAAGGGGCGGTCCCTGATCCGGGATCGGATCGAGTCTGGGGCAGACTGTCTCTTTTTTCAGGTGCTTGGTTCCAGGAGGTTGTATCTCAAGGATACCGGATAGCATTCAAGCCTCATCCACCCAGGGGCAGATTCCTACTCTCCAGTCTGTCTACAAGACCAGAAAAGAGGGCTGCCTTCTTAGGTTGCGTACAAAATCTCTCCTCTCTAGGGGTAATTGTATTTGTACCTACAGCAGAAAGAATTTTTGGGGGTTTTATTCAAACCTCTTCTTGGTTCCAAAGAAGAAAATAACTTTTCGTCCAATTCTGGACTTAAAGTGCCTACACAAATTTCTGAGTGTTCCCTCTTTCAAGATGGAGACTATACGGTCAATCCTGCCTCTGGTTCAGGAAGGACAGTTTATGACCACCATAGACCTGAAGAATGCATACCTTCACGTTCCAATACACAGGGAATATTTTCAGTTCCTGAGGTTTGCCTTTCTGGACCAGTTCATAGCTCTTCCGTTTGCCCTAGCTACTGCCCCAAGGATATATTTTAAGGTTCTGGGAGCTCTTCTAGCTGTTGCCAGAACACAAGGTATTGCAGTAGCACCTTGCCTGGACGATATCTTGGTGCAGGCACCATCTTTTCGTTTAGCGGAAGAACATTTGAAGTCCCTTCTCAATCTTCTTCGATCACATGGATGGAAGATAAACTTGGTAAAGCGTTCTCTTACTCAACGTACAAGGGTGATTTTCCTGGGGACAATAATAGACTCCATATCAATGAGAATATTCCTCACAGATCAGAGACGTTGCAAGCTAACTACTGCATGTCTTGCCCTCCAGGCCTCCGAGACTCTCAGTGGCTCAGTGTATGGAGTTGATCAGACTCATGGTGTCCTGTATGGACATCATTCCTTTTGGCAGATTCTATCTCAGACCCTTGCAACTATGCATGCTGAGACAATGGAACAGCGACCATTCAGATCTTTCTCAGCAGATTGTGCTGGACAACCTGTCGAGAGACTCGCTCTCTTGGTGGCTCTGTCAAGATCATCTGTCCCTAGGCACGTGCTTCTTGAGACCGTCCTGGGAGATTGTGACTACGGACGCATGCCTTTCCGGCTGGGGAGCCGTTTGGGGTGCCAAGAAGGCACAAGGACTCTGGACTCAAAAGGAGTCCTCCCTTCCGATCAATATATTGGAACTCTGGGAAATTTTCAATATCTTGAAGGCTTGGTCCCTTCTGGGTTCGTCCCAGTTTATCAGATTCCAATCAGACAATATAACCTTGGTTGCCTACATCAAGCATCAGGGGGAATGAGAAGTTCCTTGGCGATGAGAGAAGTATCTCAGATACTAGAGTGGGTGGAGACTCACGGATGTACGCTGTCAGCGATACACATTCTGGGTGTGGACAACTGGGAAGCGGACTTCCTCAGCAGGCAATCCTTTCACCCAGGGGAAATGGTCTCTCCACCCAAAGGTGTTTGCAGAGATATGCAGAGAGTGGGGGACGCCGGAGATGGATCTCATGGCATCCCGCCTCAATACCAAGCTACCCATGTACGGGTCAAGGGATCCTCAGGCGGAATTGATAGATGCCCTATCAGTACCATGGAGGTTCAGACTTGTATATCTTTTTCCTCCATTACCGCTTCTCCCTCATGGGGTGGCTCGCATCAAGCAGGAGCGATCATCAGTGATTCTGATTACTCCATCATGGCTGAGAAGGATGTGGTTTGCGGATCTGGTGGGGATGTCCTCATCTCCTCAGTGGAGGTTACCTGCTGATACAGGGTCCCTTCATTCATCAAAATCTAGATTCTCTGAGGCTGACTGTGTGAAGATTGAACGCTGAGTCTTAGCCAAGAGAGAGGGTTCTCTGAGAGTGTTATCGATACTCTGGTTCAAGCTCTTAAACCGTCGTATCTTCCATAAAGTGTGGATGACTTCCGGATGTGAAGTCCTTTGTTAGGGCTTTGACTATGATCAGACCTGTGTTTAGATCTGGGCCTCCGCCTTTGAGCCTAAATCTTGTTCTTAGTGTTTTGCAGCAGGCTCCGTTTGAGCCTATGCATACTATTGACATTAAATTGTTATCTTGGAAGGTAGATTTTTGAGATTTCTGCTTTACAATGTGACTCCCCTTGTTTTCCATGCTTATAAGGCAGTTTTACGTACTTAATTAGGGTTCCTCTCTAAGGTAGTGTCGGATCGTAACCTTAATCAAGAAATTGTTGTTCCTTCCTTGTGTCCTAATCCTACTTCAGCGAAGGAACGCTTACTTCACAATCTGGATGTGGTTGTGCCTTTTGATCGTCATCTATACGGGGAAGCGTAGGGGGCAGAAGGCTACTACAACTTCGCTATCTTTCTAGTTGAGGAGCATCATCCGCTTAGCTTATGAGACAGTGGAGCAACAGCCTCCTGAGAGGATAACGGCTCCACTAGAGCAGTGACTTCCTCCTGGGCTTTTAAGAACGAAGCCTCAATGGATCAGATTTGTAAGGTGGCTACCTTGTCCTCACACACTTTTTCAAAATTTTACAAGTTTGATGTGTTTGCTTTGGCTGAAAAGTTTTGCAGGCTGTGGTGCCCTCAGAATAGGGTCCACCTCTTTTTTTGTTCCTTCCCGTTATTCATTCAGTGTTTTCTGGAGCTTTGGGTATAGTTTTCCCAACAGTAAGGAATGAAGTCGTGGACTTTCCCTGACTTATGGAGGGAAAACATAATTTATGCTTACCAGATAAATTCCTTTCCTTCCTTGCAGGGAGAGTCCACAACCCCGCCAGTAATTTATTTTTTTGTTGGACGGCTCCCTTTTTATATTCTTCTGGCACCGTTATAACCTGATGTTTCTCCTACTTTTCTTTGTTCCCTCGGCAGAATGACTGGGGGATAGGGGAAGTGGGAGGGATATTTAAGCCTTTGGCTGCGGTGTCTTTGCCTCCTCCTGGTGGCCAGGTGTTGCATTTCCCAACAGTAAGGAATGAAGTTGTGGACTCTCCCTGCCAGGAAGGAAAGGAATTTATCTGGTAAGCATAAATTATGTTTTTATTATTGCTACTTGGTAAAAAAGGGAACAGCAAAAAACGTTACAAAGTTTGCTGCCCTGTAGAAAATAAAAACACTTCAAAACTTCTTGAGAGCAAATGATGCTTTTAACAATATATTCAAATGTTGACCAGGGTTGCACTGGTTAATATGTAATGCTATAAAAAGAGATAAAATATGTGTTATGGCTTCCAGATCCCAGCCAATACGCTGCACTGATTTATGTATATGTGCAAACCATTCAGATAACAAGCTGCAAAGTCTAGCAAGATCAATATAAAATAACAAGGGCCACATACGATTGAAATTGAGAGTGCCAAAAATTTCTCACTAGGCTCTAATTGATGGAAGGGATAAATGCAATATATAATAATATAACCCATAGTTTTAATAATGCCACAAGAATGAGATGATCAAGTATCCTTTACAAGTATATAGTCTAAGTTCAATACTTTTAAACAACAAGAAATGAACAGTTTAAAATGATAAATAAGCCTCTGATGCGGTTGCGTTTCATTTTATGCTTACTCAGAGGGGTGTGCGTGGCTGCAAACTGACCTTATTTATTCAAACATAACTCCCTCCTCTTAAGTTCAATTGGTTAGGTGTGCTCAAGAGCCTGAGTAGGCATTGGTTAAATTGTGACGACATAATCATTGTCGGTAGGTCACGTAACATGCTGTTATTAAACTTATGTCTCTATGTTTACCAGTATGGTCGACTCCGGAATTATAGCATCTTATCTGCATAGGTACGGTAGGATCACATTAGTAATTCCTTTTCGCTTATAGTAAGGATGTCACAACGATCATATATTCGTCTTTGGTTTCAAATATAACTACAGTTAATATGGCTTATTTTTTCTAGAGAAGCGTGTTTATTAAAGTCATTCTTTTCATCGAACTTGAAATCCTTCTTATCTATACAACATCCTAAAGTACCGACCTTTGTATCTTATTCCCAAGATCCACAAACATATTAATAAACCTCCTGGTAGGCCCATAGTGTCTGGCAATGAAGGACTTACAGAAAAAGCCAGAGAATACTTATATACATTTACCCTCTTTTGATAAAGACACCATGGAAGTCTTACAAAAATTTGAAAATATATAATTAACAGGCAATTCATTGTTGGTTACTGCAGATGTGGAATCACTTTACACCAATATTCAACATGATAGACAAAAAATATGATATTGCTTTTTTACCTACTAATGAATTTAACAACAGAGAACATAATCAATTCATATTACAATTATTACATTTTGTTTTACATCACAATTTTTTCACTTTCAAAGATTCCTTTTATTTTCAAGTGCAGGGAACAGCCATGGGGATTGAGTGTGCCCCAACATACACAAATCTATTCCTTGGTTTGAGGGAGAACAAAATCGTATTCACTGACAACAATGACAAATACACTGTATACATCCCATTATGGATTAGATACATTGATGATGTTCTATACATTTGGGTTGGCCCACTAGAAACCCTCCACAAATTCATGAGAGTTCTTAACAACAATGTGGTAAATATCAAACTAACATATGAACTCAGCAATAGTCAAATTATTATTTTCTTCATAAATAGAAAGAGTCCACAGCTGCATTCATTACTTTTGGGAAAATAAGAACCTGGCCACCAGGAGGAGGCAAAGACACCCCAGCCAAAGGCTTAAATACTCCTCACACTTCCCTCATCCCTCAGTCATTCTTTGCCTTTCGTCCCAGGAGGTTGGCAGAGAAGTGTCAGAAGTTTGTTTCTTTCATGTAATTAGCAAGAGTCCATGAGCTAGTGACTTATGGGATATACATTCCTACCAGGAGGGGCAAAGTTTCCCAAACCTCAAAATGCCTATAAATACACCCCTCACCACACCCACAAATCAGTTTTACAAACGTTGCCTCCTATGGAGATGGTGAAGTTTGTGCTAGATTCTACGTTGATATGCGCTCCGCAGCAGGTTGGAGCCCGGTTTTCCTCTCAGCGTGCAGTGAATGTCAGAGGGATGTGAGGAGAGTATTGCCTATTTGAATGCAATGATCTCCTTCTACGGGGTCTATTTCATAGGTTCTCTGTTATCAGTCGTAGAGATTCATCTCTTACCTCCCTTTTCAGATCGACGATATACTCTTATATATATATATATATACCATTACCTCTGCTGATTTTCGTTTCAGTACTGGTTTGGCTTTCTACAACATGTAGACGAGTGTCCTGGGGTAAGTAAGTCTTATTTTCTGTGACACTCTAAGCTATGGTTGGGCGCTTTTTTATAAAGTTCTAAATATATGTATTCAAACATTTATTTGCCTTGACTCAGGATGTTCAACATTTCTTATTTTCAGACAGTCAGTTTCATATTTGGGATAATGCATTTGAATCAATCATTTTTTCTTACCTTAAAAAATTTGACTTTTTCTTTGTGGGCTGTTAGGCTCGCGGGGGCTGAAAATGCTTCATTTTATTGCGTCATTCTTGGCGCAGACTTTTTTGGCGCAAAAAATCTTTTCTGTTTCCGGCGTCATACGTGTCGCCGAAAGTTGCGTCATTTTTTGACGTTCTTTTGCGTCAAAAATGTCGGCGTTCCGGATGTGGCGTCATTTTTGGCGCCAAAAGCATTTAGGCGCCAAATAATGTGGGCGTCTTATTTGGCGCTAAAAAAATATGGGCGTCGCTTTTGTCTCCACATTATTTAAGTCTCATTTTTCATTGCTTCTGGTTGCTAGAAGCTTGTTCTTTGGCATTTTTTCCCATTCCTGAAACTGTCATTTAAGGAATTTGATCAATTTTGCTTTATATGTTGTTTTTCTCTTACATATTGCAAGATGTCTCATGTTGCATCTGAGTCAGAAGATACTTCAGGAAAATCGCTGCCTGGTGCTGGAACTACCAAAGCTAAGTGTATCTGCTGTAAACTTTTGGTAGCTGTTCCTCCAGCTGTTGTTTGTATTAAATGTCATGACAAACTTGTTAATGCAGAAAATATTTCCTTTAGTAAAATACCATTACCTGTTGCAGTTCCATCAACATCTAATGTTCAGAGTGTTCCTGATAACATAAGAGATTTTGTTTCTGAATCCATTAAGAAGGCTATGGGGGGTAGTTATCAAGCCGTCTACTTTTCTGGCTTCGCCGGCCCAATACGTCCGCCTAAGCTCGCCTACCTTCGCCGCCGCGGACCTTGAATACGTTCGCCTAAGTTATCATATAAAGCTGTCAAAAAGCCGCGGGGCGATGAGCAGCGGACTGTGACAGTTATCACTCATCCGATCTCGCTGCCCTTCGGCTTTTTCCCAGCTTTATTGCTAGCCTGTCACTAAGCACTCACACTAAACTACACTGTTCTACCCCCTATACCGGCGCCCCCGGAGCCCCCCGCAACTAAATAAAGTTACTAACCCCTAAACCGCCGCTCCTAGACCCCGCCGCAACTCTTATAAATGTATTAACCCCTAAACCGCCGCTCCTAGACCCCGCCGCAAGTCTTATAAATGTATTAACCCCTAAACCGCCGCTCCCGGACACCGCTGCCACCTACAGTATACCTAGTAACCCCTATCCTGCCCCCCCTACACCGTCGCCACCTATAATAAATTTATTAACCCCTAATCTGCCCCCCCTACACCGTCGCCACCTATAATAAATTTATTAACCCCTAATCTGCCCCCCCTACACCGTCGCCACCTATAATAAATTTATTAACCCCTATCCTGCCCCCCTACACCGTCGCCACCTATAATAAATTTATTAACCCCTAATCTGCCCCCCCTACACCGTCGCCACCTATAATAAATTTATTAACCCCTAATCTGCCCCCCCTACACCGTCGCCACCTATAATAAATTTATTAACCCCTATCCTGCCCCCCACTACGCCGCCGCCACTGTAATAAAATTATTAACCCCTAAACCTAAGTCTAACCCTAACGCCCCCCTAACTTAAATATTAATTAAATAAATCTAAATAAATTAACTCTTATTAACTAAATGAATCCTATTTAAAACTAAATACTTACCTTTAAAATAAACCCTAATATAGCTACAATATAAATAATAATTATATTATAGCTATTTTAGGATTTATATTTATTTTACAGGTAACTTTCAATTTATTTTAACCATGTACAATAACTATTAAATAGTTATTAACTATTTAATAGCTTACCTAGCTAAAATAAAGAGAAATGTACCTGTGAAATAAATCCTAACCTAAGTTACAATTACACCTAACACTACACTATACTTTAATAAATTATTCCTATTTAAAAATAAATACTTACCTGTAAAATAAACCCTAAGATAGCTACAATATAATTAATAATTATATTATAGCTATCTTAGGATTTATATTTATTTTACAGGTAACTTTGTATTTATTTTAGCTAGTTTAAATAGTTATTAACTATTTAATAACTACCTAGCTAAAAGAAATACAAAATTACCTGTAAAATAAATCCTAACCTAAGTTACAATTAAACCTAATACTACACTATCATTAAATTAACTAAATAAACTACCTACAAATAACTACAATTAAATACAATTACATAAACTAACTAAAGTACAAAAAATAAAAAAAGCTAAGTTACAAAAAATAAAAAAATAAGTTACAAACATGTTAAAAATATTACAACAATTTTAAGCTACTTACACCTAATCTAAGCCCCCTAATAAAATAACAAACCCCCCCAAAATAAAAAAAAATCCCTACACTATTCTAAATTAAATACATTTCAAAGCTCTTTTACCTTACCAGCCCTTAAAAGGGCCATTTGTGGGGGCATGCCCCAAAAAGTTCAGCTCTTTTGCCTGTAAAAGAAAAATACAACCCCCCCCCAACATTAAAACCCACCATCCACATACCCCTAATCTAACCCAAAACCCCCTTACAAAAACCTAACACTAATCCCCTGAAGATCATCCTACCTTGAGTCGTCTTCACTCAGCCGAGCCACCGATGGAACTGAAGAGGACATCCGGAGCGGAAGAAGTTAATCCTCCAAGCGGTGCTGAAGAAATCTTCCATCCGATGAAGTTATCATCCAGGCGGCGCTGAAGAAGTCTTCGATCCCGCCGATGTCATCTTCAAAGAGGCGCTGAAGAGGTCTTCTATCCGGGCGAAGTCATCTTCCAAGCCGGGTCTTGAATCTTCCTTCCGCCGACGCTGAACCACCTTCTTCCCTGACGGACTACGACGAATGACGGCTCCTTTAAGGGACGTCATCCAAGATGGCGTCCCCTCAATTCCGATTGGCTGATAGGATTCTATCAGCCAATCGGAATTAAGGTAGGAAAATCTGATTGGCTGATGCAATCAGCCAATCAGAATCAAGTTCAATCCGATTGGCTGATCCAATCAGCCAATCAGATTGAGCTCGCATTCTATTGGCTGATCGGAACAGCCAATAGAATGCGAGCTCAATCTGATTGGCTGATTCCATCAGCCAATCAGATTTTTCCTACCTTAATTCCGATTGGCTGATAGAATCCTATCAGCCAATCGGAATTGAGGGGACGCCATCTTGGATGACGTCCCTTAAAGGAGCCGTCATTCGTCGTAGTCCGTCGGGGAAGAAGGTGGTTCCGCGTCGGCGGAAGGAAGATTCAAGACCCGGCTTGGAAGATGACTTCGCCCGGATAGAAGACCTCTTCAGCGCCTCTTTGAAGATGACATCGGCCGGATCAAAGACTTCTTCAGCGCCGCCTGGATGATGACTTCATCGGATGGAAGATTTCTTCAGCGCCACTTGGAGGATTAACTTCTTCCGCTCCGGATGTCCTCTTCAGTTCCATCGGTGGCTCGGCTGAGTGAAGACGACTCAAGGTAGGATGATCTTCAGGGGATTAGTGTTAGGTTTTTGTAAGGGGGGTTTGGGTTAGATTAGGGGTATGTGGGTGGTGGGTTTTAATGTTGGGGGGGGGGGGTTGTATTTTTCTTTTACAGGCAAAAGAGCTGAACTTTTTGGGGCATGCCCCCACAAATGGCCCTTTTAAGGGCTGGTAAGGTAAAAGAGCTTTGAAATGTATTTAATTTAGAATAGGGTAGGGATTTTTTTTATTTTGGGGGGGTTTGTTATTTTATTAGGGGGCTTAGATTAGGTGTAAGTAGCTTAAAATTGTTGTAAGATTTTTAACATGTTTGTAACTTATTTTTTTATTTTTTGTAACTTAGCTTTTTTTATTTTTTGTACTTTAGTTAGTTTATGTAATTGTATTTAATTGTAGTTATTTGTATGTAGTTTATTTAGTTAATTTAATGATAGTGTAGTATTAGGTTTAATTGTAACTTAGGTTAGGATTTATTTTACAGGTAATTTTGTATTTCTTTTAGCTAGGTAGTTATTAAATAGTTAATAACTATTTAATAACTATTCTAACTAGCTAAAATAAATACAAAGTTACCTGTAAAATAAATATAAATCCTAAGATAGCTATAATATAATTATTAATTACATTGTAGCTATCTTAGGGTTTATTTTACAGGTAAAAATAATTTATTAAAGTATAGTGTAGTGTTAGGTGTAATTGTAACTTAGGTTAGGATTTATTTCACAGGTACATTTCTCTTTATTTTAGCTAGGTAAGCTATTAAATAGTTAATAACTATTTAGTAGTTATTGTACATGGTTAAAATAAATTGAAAGTTACCTGTAAAATAAATATAAATCCTAAGATAGCTATAATATAATTATTATTTATATTGTAGCTATATTAGGGTTTATTTTAAAGGTAAGTATTTAGTTTTAAATAGGATTCATTTAGTTAATAAGAGTTAATTTATTTAGATTTATTTAATTAATATTTAAGTTAGGGGGGCGTTAGGGTTAGACTTAGGTTTAGGGGTTAATAATTTTATTACAGTGGCGGCGGCGTAGTGGGGGGCAGGATAGGGGTTAATACATTTATTATAGGTGGCGACGGTGTAGGGGGGGCAGGATAGGGGTTAATACATTTAATATAGGTTGCGGCGGGTTCAGGGAGCGGTGGTTTAGGGGTTAATATGTATAGAGTAGCTTGCGGTGGGCTCCGGGAGCGGCGGTTTAGGGGGTAATAACTTTATTTAGTTGCGGCGGTGTAGGGGGGGTCAGATTAGCGGTGTTTAGACTCGGGGTACATGTTAGGGTGTTAGGTGTAGACATCTCCCATAGGAATCAATGGGATGTCTGTCAGCAGCGAACTTGTACTTTCGCTATGGTCAGACTCCCATTGATTCCTATGGGATCCGCCGCCTCCAGGCTGGCGCTTTGAAAACCAGGTACGCTGGGCCGTAAAAGTGCCGAGCGTACCTGCTAGTTTTTTGATAACTAGCAAAAGTAGTGAGATTGTGCCGCACTTGTGTGCGGAACATCTGGAGTGACGTAAGAATCGATCGGTGTCGGACTGAGTCCGGCGGATCGAAGTTTACGTTACAAAATTCTACTTTTGCCGGTCTCGAGCCTTTGATAACTAAGGCGAATCAGCCGCGCCACAAATACGCTGCGGAATTCCAGCGTATTTGAGGTTGATGGCTTGATAACTAGGCCCCTGTGTCTGTTATTCCTCCTCCTAGTAAACATAAAAAGTCTTTTAAAACTTCTCTTTATCCAGATGAATTTTTAAATGAACATCATCATTCTGATTCTAATGATTCTTCTGGTTCAGAGGATTCTGTTTCAGAGGTTGATGCTGATAAATCTTCATATTTATTTAAAATGGAATTTATTCGTTCTTTACTTAAAGAAGTCCTAATTGCATTAGAAATTGAGGATTCTGGTCCTCTTGATACTAAATCTAAACGTTTAGACAAGGTCTTTAAATCTCCTGTAGTTATTCCAGAAGTTTTTCCTGTTCCTGGTGCTATTTCTGAAGTAATTTCCAGGGAATGGAATAATTTGGGTAATTCATTTACTCCTTCTAAACGTTTTAAGCAATTATATCCTGTGCCGTCTGACAGATTAGAATTTTGGGACAAAATCCCTAAAGTTGATGGAGCTATCTCTACCCTTGCTAAACGTACTACTATTCCTACGGCAGATGGTACCTCCTTTAAGGATCCTTTAGATAGGAAAATTGAATCCTTTCTAAGAAAAGCTTATTTGTGTTCAGGTAATCTTCTTAGACCTGCTATATCTTTGGCGGATGTTGCTGCAGCTTCAACTTTTTGGTTGGAAACTTAAGCGCAACAAGTAACAGATCATGATTCTCATAACATTATTATTCTTCTTCAACATGCTAATAATTGTATCTGTGATGCCATTTTTGATATTATCAGAGTTGATGTCAGGTTTATGTCTCTAGCTATTTTAGCTAGAAGAGCTTTATGGCTTAAAACTTGGAATGCTGATATGTCTTCTAAATCGACTCTACTTTCCCTTTCTTTCCAGGGTAATAAATTATTTGGTTCTCAGTTGGATTCTATTATCTCAACTGTTACTGGTGGGAAAGGAACTTTTTTACCACAGGATAAAAAATCTAAGGGTAAAAACAGGGCTAATAATCGTTTTCGTTCCTTTCGTTTCAACAAAGAACAAAAGCCTGATCCTTCATCCTCAGGAGCAGTTTCAGTTTGGAAACCATCTCCAGTCTGGAATAAATCCAAGCCTTCTAGAAAAGCAAAGCCAGCTTCTAAGTCCACATGAAGGTGCAGCCCTCATTCCAGCTCAGCTGGTAGGGGGCAGATTACGTTTTTTCAAAGAAATTTGGATCAATTCTGTTCACAATCTTTGGATTCAGAACATTATTTCAGAAGGGTACAGAATTGGTTTCAAGATAAGACCTCCTGCAAAGAGATTTTTTCTTTCCCGTGTCCCAGTAAACCCAGCGAAAGCTCAAGCATTTCTGAAATGTGTTTCAGATCTAGAGTTGGCTGGAGTAATTATGCCAGTTCCAGTTCTGGAACAGGGGCTGGGGTTTTATTCGAATCTCTTCATTGTACCAAAGAAGGAGAATTCCTTCAGACCAGTTCTGGATCTAAAAATATTGAATCGTTATGTAAGGATACCAACATTCAAAATGGTAACTGTAAGGACTATCCTGCCTTTTGTTCAGCAAGGGCATTATATGTCTACAATAGATTTACAGGATGCATATCTGCATATTCCGATTCATCCAGCTCACTATCAGTTTCTGAGATTCTCTTTCCTGGACAAGCATTACCAGTTTGTGGCTCTGCCGTTTGGCCTAGCAACAGCTCCAAGAATTTTTACAAAGGTTCTCTGTGCCCTTCTCTCTGTAATCAGAGAACAAGGTATTGTGGTATTTCCTTATTTGGACGATATCTTGGTACTTGCTCAGTCTTCACATTTAGCAGAATTTCATACGAATCGACTTTTGTTGTTCAAGATCATGGTTGGAGGATCAATTCACTAAAAAGTTCATTGATTCCTCAGACAAGGGTAAACTTTTTGGGTTTCCAGATAGATTCAGTGTCCATGACTCTGTCTCTGACAGACAAGAGACATCTAAAATTGATTTCAGCTTGTCGAAACCTTCAGTCACAATCATTCCCTTCGGTAGCCTTATGCATGGAAATTCTAGGTCTTATGACTGCTGCATCGGACGCGATCCCCTTTGCTCGTTTTCACATGCAACCTCTTCAGCTCTGTATGCTGAACCAATGGTGCAGGGATTACACAAAGATATCTCAATTAATATCTTTAAAACCGATTGTACGACACTCTCTGACGTGGTGGACAGATCACCATCGTTTAGTTCAGGGGGCTTCTTTTGCTCTTCCGACCTGGACTGTAATTTCAACAGATGCAAGTCTTACAGGTTGGGGAGCTGTATGGGGGTCTCTGACGGCACAAGGGGTTTGGGAATCTCAGGAGGTGAGATTACCGATCAATATTTTGGAACTCCGTGCAATTTTCAGAGCTCTTCAGTCTTGGCCTCTTCTGAAGAGAGAATCGTTCATTTGTTTTCAGACAGACAATGTCACAACTGTGGCATACATCAATCATCAAGGAGGGACTCACAGTCCTCTGGCTATGAAAGAAGTATCTCGAATTCTGGTTTGGGCGGAATCCAGCTCCTGTCTAATCTCTGCGGTTCATATTCCAGGTATAGACAATTGGGAAGCGGATTATCTCAGTCGCCAAACGTTGCATCCGGGCGAATGGTCTCTTCACCCAGAGGTATTTCTAAAGATTGTTCAAATGTGGGAACTTCCAGAAATAGATCTGATGGCTTCTCATCTAAACAAGAAACTTCCCAGGTATCTGTCCAGATCCCGGGATCCTCAGGCGGAGGCAGTGGATGCATTATCACTTCCTTGGAAGTATCATCCTGCCTATATCTTTCCGCCTCTAGTTCTTCTTCCAAGAGTAATCTCCAAGATTCTGAAGGAATGCTCGGTTGTTCTGCTGGTAGCTCCAGCATGGCCTCACAGGTTTTGGTATGCGGATCTTGTCCCGATGGCCTCTTGCCAACCGTGGACTCTTCCGTTAAGACCAGACCTTCTGTTGCAAGGTCCTTTTTTCCATCAGGATCTCAAATCCTTAAATTTAAAGGTATGGAGATTGAACGCTTGATTCTTGGTCAAAGAGGTTTCTCTGACTCTGTGATTAATACTATGTTACAGGCTCGTAAATCTGTATCTAGAGAGATATATTATAGAGTCTGGAAGACTTATATTTCTTGGTGTCTTTCTCATCATTTTTCCTGGCATTCTTTTAGAATTCCGAGAATTTTACAGTTTCTTCAGGATGGTTTAGATAAAGGTTTGTCCGCAAGTTCCTTGAAAGGTCATATCTCTGCTCTTTCTGTTCTTTTTCACAGAAAGATTGCTAATCTTCCTGATATTCATTGTTTTGTACAAGCCTTGGTTCGTATAAAACCTGTCATTAAGTCAATTTCTCCTCCTTGGAGTTTGAATTTGGTTCTGGGGGCTCTTCAAGCTCCTCCGTTTGAACCTATGCATTCATTGGACATTAAATTACTTTCTTGGAAAGTTTTGTTCCTTTTGGCCATCTCTTCTGCCAGAAGAGTCTCTGAATTGTCTGCTTTTTCTTGTGAGTCTCCTTTTCTGATTTTTCATCAGGATAAGGCGGTGTTGCGAACTTCTTTTAAATTTTTACCTAAGGTTGCGAATTCCAACAACATTAGTAGAGAAATTGTGGTTCCTTCATTATGCCCTAATCCTAAGAATTCTAAGGAGAAATCATTGCATTCTTTGGATGTTGTTAGAGCTTTGAAATATTATGTTGAAGCTACTAAGACTTTCCGAAAGACTTCTAGTCTATTTGTCATCTTTTCCGGTTCTAGAAAAGGCCAGAAAGCTTCTGCCATTTCTTTGGCATCTTGGTTGAAATCTTTGATTCATCATGCTTATGTTGAGTCGGGCAAAACTCCGCCTCAAAGGATTACAGCTCATTCTACTAGGTCAGTCTCTACTTCCTGGGCATTTAAGAATGAAGCTTCGGTTGATCAGATTTGCAAAGCTGCAACTTGGTCTTCTTTGCATACTTTTACTAAATTCTACCATTTTGATGTGTTTTCTTCTTCTGAAGCTGTTTTTGGTAGAAAAGTACTTCAGGCAGCTGTTTCAGTTTGAATCTTCTGCTTATATTTTTAAAATTAAACTTTATTTTGGGTGTGGATTATTTTCAGCGGAATTGGCTGTCTTTATTTTATCCCTCCCTCCACATCTTGGGTAGTCATTATCCCATACGTCACTAGCTCATGGACTCTTGCTAATTACATGAAAGAAAACATAATTTATGTAAGAACTTACCTGATAAATTCATTTCTTTCATATTAGCAAGAGTCCATGAGGCCCGCCCTTTTTTTGTGGTGGTTATGATTTTTTTGTATAAAGCACAATTATTCCAATTCCTTATTTCTTTCATGTAATTAGCAAGAGTCCATGAGCTAGTGACGTATGGGATATACATTCCTACCAGGAGGGGCAAAGTTTCCCAAACCTCAAAATGCCTATAAATACACCCCTCACCACACCCACAATTCAGTTTTTACAAACTTTGCCTCCTATGGAGGTGGTGAGTTTGTGCTAGATTCTACGTTGATATGCGCTCCGCAGCAAGTTGGAGCTCGGTTTTCCTCTCAGCGTGCAGTGAATGTCAGAGGGATGTGAGGAGAGTATTGCCTATTTGAATGCAGTGATCTTCTACGGGGTCTATTTCATAGGTTCTCTGTTATCGGTCGTAGAGATTCATCTCTTACCTCCCTTTTCAGATCGACGATATACTCTTATTTATATACCATTACCTCTGCTGATTTTCGTTTCAGTACTGGTTTGGCTTTCTACAAACGTGTAGATGAGTGTCCTGGGGTAAGTAAATCTTATTTTCTGTGACACTCTAAGCTATGGTTGGGCACTTTATTTATAAAGTTCTAAATATATGTATTCAAACATTTATTTGCCTTGACTCAGAATGTTCAACATTCCTTATTTTCAGACAGTCAGTTTCATATTTGGGATAATGTGTTTGAATCAATCATTTTTTCTTACCTTAAAAATTTGACTTTTTTTCCCTGTGGGCTGTTAGGCTCGCGGGGGCTGAAAATGCTTCATTTTATTGCGTCATTCTTGGCGCAGACTTTTTTGGCGCAAAAAATCTTTTCTGTTTCCGGCGTCATACGTGTCGCCGAAAGTTGCGTCATTTTTTGACGTCCTTTTGCGCCAAAAATGTCGGCGTTCCGGATGTGGCGTCATTTTTGGCGTCAAAAAGCATTTAGGCGCCAAACAATGTGGGCGTATTATTTGGCGCCAAAAAATATGGGCGTCGCTTTTGTCTCCACATTTTTTCAGTCTGATTTTTTCATTGCTTCTGGTTACTAGAAGCTTGTTTATTGGCATTTTTTCCCATTCCTGAAACTGTCATTTAAGGAATTTGATCCATTTTGCTTTATATGTTGTTTTTTCTCTTACATATTGCAAGATGTCTCACGTTGCATCTGAGTCAGAAGATACTTCAGGAAAATCGCTGTCTAGTGCTGGAACTACCAAAGCTAAGTGTATCTGCTGTAAACTTTTGGTAGCTATTCCTCCGGCTGTTGTTTGTATTAATTGTCATGACAAACTTGTTAAAGCAGATAATATTTCCTTTAGTAATGTACCATTGCCTGTTGCAGTTCCCTCAACATCTAAGGTGCAGAATGTTCCTGATAACATAAGAGATTTTGTTTCTGAATCCATCAAGAAGGCTATGTCTGTTATTTCTCCTTCTAGTAAACATAAAAAATCTTTTAAAACTTCTCTCTCTACAGATGAATTTTTAAATGAACATCATCATTCTGATTCTGATGACTCTTCTGGTTCAGAGGATTCTGTCTCAGAGATTGATGCTGATAAATCTTCATATTTATTTAAAATGGAATTTATTCGTTCTTTACTTAAAGAAGTACTAATTGCTTTAGAAATAGAGGATTCCGGTCCTCTTGATACTAATTCTAAACGTTTAGATAAGGTGTTTAAATCTCCTGTGGTTATTCCAGAAGTTTTTCCTGTTCCTAATGCTATTTCTGAAGTAATTTCCAGAGAATGGGATAAATTGGGTAATTCATTTACTCCTTCTAAACGTTTTAAGCAATTATATCCTGTGCCGTCTGACAGATTAGAATTTTGGGACAAAATCCCTAAAGTTGATGGGGCTATTTCTACCCTTGCTAAACGTACTACTATTCCTACGTCAGATGGTACTTCGTTTAAAGATCCTTTAGATAGGAAAATTGAATCCTTTCTAAGAAAAGCTTATCTGTGTTCAGGTAATCTTCTTAGACCTGCTATATCTTTGGCTGATGTTGCTGCAGCTTCAACTTTTTGGTTGGAGACTTTAGCGCAACAAGTAACAGATCATGATTCTCATAATATTATTATTCTTCTTCAACATGCTAATAATTTTATCTGTGATGCCATTTTTGATATTATCAGAGTTGATGTCAGGTTTATGTCTCTAGCTATTTTAGCTAGAAGAGCTTTATGGCTTAAAACTTGGAATGCTGATATGGCTTCTAAATCAACTCTACTTTCCATTTCTTTCCAGGGTAACAAATTATTTGGTTCTCAGTTGGATTCCATTATCTCAACTGTTACTGGTGGGAAAGGAACTTTTTTACCACAGGATAAAAAATCTAAGGGTAAAAACAGGGCTAATAATCGTTTTCGTTCCTTTCGTTTCAACAAAGAACAAAAGCCTGATCCTTCATCCTCAGGAGCAGTTTCAGTTTGGAAACCATCTCCAGTCTGGAATAAATCCAAGCCTTCTAGAAAGGCAAAGCCTGCTTCTAAGTCCACATGAAGGTGCGGCCCTCATTCCAGCTCAGCTGGTAGGGGGCAGGGTACGTTTTTTCAAAGAAATTTGGATCAATTCTGTTCACAATCTTTGGATTCAGAACATTGTTTCAGAAGGGTACAGAATTGGTTTCAAGATGAGACCTCCTGCAAAGAGATTTTTTCTTTCCCGTGTCCCAGTAAATCCAGTGAAAGCTCAAGCATTTCTGAATTGTGTTTCAGATCTAGAGTTGGCTGGAGTAATTATGCCAGTTCCAGTTCTGGAACAGGGGATGGGGTTTTATTCAAATCTCTTCATTGTACCAAAGAAGGAGAATTCCTTCAGACCAGTTCTGGATCTAAAAATATTGAATCGTTATGTAAGGATACCAACGTTCAAAATGGTAACTGTAAGGACTATCTTGCCTTTTGTTCAGCAAGGGCATTATATGTCCACAATAGATTTACAGGATGCTTATCTGCATATTCCGATTCATCCAGATCATTATCAGTTCCTGAGATTCTCTTTTCTGGACAAGCATTACCAGTTTGTGGCTCTGCCGTTTGGCCTAGCTACAGCTCCAAGAATTTTTACAAAAGTTCTCGGTGCCCTTCTGTCTGTAATCAGAGAACAGGGTAGTGTGGTATTTCCTTTTTTGGACGATATCTTGGTACTTGCTCAGTCTTTACATTTAGCAGAATCTCATACGAATCGACTTGTGTTGTTTCTTCAAGATCATGGTTGGAGGATCAATTTACCAAAAAGTTCAGTGTCCATGACTCTGTCTTTAACAGACAAGAGACGTCTAAAATTGATTTCAGCTTGTCGAAACCTTCAGTCACAATCATTCCCTTCGGTAGCCTTATGCATGGAAATTCTAGGTCTTATGACTGCTGCATCGGACGCGATCCCCTTCACATGCGACCTCTTCAGCTCTGTATGCTGAACCAGTGGTGCAGGGATTACACAAAGATATCTCAATTAATATCTTTAAAACCGATTGTACGACACTCTCTAACGTGGTGGACAGATCACCATCGTTTAATTCAGGGTGCTTCTTTTGTGCTTCCGACCTGGACTGTAATTTCAACAGATGCAAGTCTCACAGGTTGGGGAGCTGTGTGGGGATCTCTGACGGCACAAGGAGTTTGGGAATCTCAGGAGGTGAGATTACCGATCAATATTTTGGAACAATTTTCAGAGCTCTTCAGTCTTGGCCTCTTCTGAAGAGAGAATCGTTCATTTGTTTTCAGACAGACAATGTCACAACTGTGGCATACATCAATCATCAAGGAGGGACTCACAGTCCTCTGGCTATGAAAGAAGTATCTCGAATTCTGGTTTGGGCGGAATCCAGCTCCTGTCTAATCTCTGCGGTTCATATCCCAGGTATAGACAATTGGGAAGCGGATTATCTCAGTCGCCAAACGTTACATCCAGGCGAATGGTCTCTTCACCCAGAGGTATTTCTTCAGATTGTTCAAATGTGGGGTCTTCCAGAAATAGATCTGATGGCCTCTCATCTAAACAAGAAACTTCCCAGGTATCTGTCCAGATCCAGGGATCCTCAAGCGGCAGCAGTGGATGCATTGTCACTTCCTTGGAAGTATCATCCTGCCTATATATTTCCGCCTCTAGTTCTTCTTCCAAGAGTAATCTCCAAGATTCTGAAGGAATGCTCGTTTGTTCTGCTGGTAGCTCCGGCATGGCCTCACAGGTTTTGGTATGCGGATCTTGTCCGGATGGCCTCTTGCCATCCGTGGACTCTTCCGCTACGACCAGACCTTCTGTCGCAAGGTCCTTTTTTCCATCAGGATCTCAAATCCTTAAATTTAAAGGTATGGAGATTGAACGCTTGATTCTTAGTCAAAGAGGTTTCTCTGACTCTGTGATTAATACTATGTTACAGGCTCGTAAATCTGTATCCAGAGAGATATATTATAGAGTCTGGAAGACTTATATTTCTTGGTGTCTTTCTCATCATTTTTCTTGGCATTCTTTTAGAATTCCAAGAATTTTTCAGTTTCTTCAGGATGGTTTAGATAAAGGTTTGTCCGCAAGTTCCTTGAAAGGACAAATCTCTGCTCTTTCTGTTCTTTTTCACAGAAAGATTGCTAATCTTCCTGATATTCATTGTTTTGTACAAGCTTTGGTTCGTATAAAACCTGTCATTAAGTAAATTTCTCCTCCTTGGAGTTTGAATTTGGTTCTAGGGGCTCTTCAAGCTCCTCCGTTTGAACCTATGCATTCATTGGACATTAAATTACTTTCTTGGAAAGTTTTGTTCCTTTTGGCAATCTCTTCTGCCAGAAGAGTTTCTGAATTATCTGCTCTTTCTTGTGAGTCTCCTTTTCTGGTTTTTCATCAGGATAAGGCAGTGTTGCGAACTTCTTTTTAATTTTTACCTAAAGTTGTGAATTCCAACAACATTAGTAGAGAAATTGTGGTTCCTTCATTATGTCCTAATCCTAAGAATTCTAAGGAGAAATCATTACATTCTTTGGATGTTGTTAGAGCTTTGAAATATTATGTTGAAGCTACTAAGTCTTTCCGAAAGACTTCTAGTTTATTTGTTATCTTTTCCGGTTCTAGAAAAGGCCAGAAAGCTTCTGCCATTTCTTTGGCATCTTGGTTGAAATCTTTAATTCATCTTGCCTATGTTGAGTCGGGTAAAACTCCGCCTCAAAGGATTACAGCTCATTCTACTAGGTAAGTTTCTACTTCCTGGGCGTTTAGGAATGAAGCTTCGATTGATCAGATTTGCAAAGCAGCAACTTGGTCCTCTTTGCATACTTTTACTAAATTCTACCATTTTGATGTATTTTCTTCTTCTGAAGCAGTTTTTGGTAGAAAAGTACTTCAGGCAGCGGTTTCAGTTTGAATCTTCTGCTTATGTTTTTCATTAAACTTTATTTTGGGTGTGGATTATTTTCAGCAGGAATTGGCTGTCTTTATTTTATCCCTCCCTCTCTAGTGACTCTTGCGTGGAAAGATCCACATCTTGGGTAATCATTATCCCATACGTCACTAGCTCATGGACTCTTGCTAATTACATGAAAGAAAACATAATTTATGTAAGAACTTACCTGATAAATTCATTTCTTTCATATTAGCAAGAGTCCATGAGGCCCACCCTTTTTTGTGGTGGTTATGATTTTTGTATAAAGCACAATTATTCCAATTCCTTATTTTATATGCTTTCGCACTTTTTTATCACCCCACTTCTTGGCTATTCGTTAAACTGAATTGTGGGTGTGGTGAGGGGTGTATTTATAGGCATTTTGAGGTTTGGGAAACTTTGCCCCTCCTGGTAGGAATGTATATCCCATACGTCACTAGCTCATGGACTCTTGCTAATATGAAAGAAATTAATTTATCAGGTAAGTTCTTACATAAATTATGTTTTTCGTCTCTTATGGAGTGTAGTACTCTTCGACATGGGACAGGAGTTTTAAGTAATCCTGTCAGTCTCTCAGTGAGTACGGAGATACAGGAAGAGTCTTTCTGTAAAACCATCCCGACTCATTTTAAGAACTCCACAAGCAATCAGCGTTTTTCGAACTTCGCTTTGCTGCCTGCTTCTCTCAAGTCCATGGCGGAGAAGAGGCTACTATCAGTCACACTTGAAGGGCCGTGTTCCTGTTCCACGGCGTAGATTCTGGTAAGATCGTTTCATTTTACTTCATGAATGTACTGTAACTCATTTGTTCCTGCAAACTCACATGAAAAATACAGGGTCTCAGTGGGACTCCTTTAATATCTCCTGAGGGGGATTATTGAACAGGGTTTTTTTTTAATCATGTTTGTTATGTGATTCAATCTGCTTATGTGTAGTGTTAACTAGGCTCGTGGCTTTTGGAACATAACAGCCTTTTGAAGTGATGTGACCTTACGGTCGGGCACGCTTTTTTTGGACTGTACGGTTCACCTTGTGACCGGGTGTGTTTACTTGTGGTCTCCCATTTCCCCATTCCTGACTGTGTGGCAACGGAGAATTCTAGTCCGCTGGTGTTTGGTTCATAGAAGGTGGTGAGTGCCCCAGCAATTGTGGGTGTGAGGTGCCATTTAAATTATATTTAGTCCAATTTTTGGTATCCTTTATCCAGTTATGGAGGATGCTGATGTTGAGATTGTTCAACTTTCTGATTCAGATTCTTCGTCCTGTGACGAATGCGAATGGGCCCCATTGACTGAGGTCAGTCAGTTATGTTCATTAGGCCCGTTCTAGAGCACCTTGTTCCTCGGGCTCGGGTATTCAAGGGACTGCTGAGCCATCCGCCTTGGGGGGTGCTGTCCTCCAGGAGGCGAGTTCCCTACAGCTCCCTACTACTACTACACATGCGGGTAACCCAGGTTATGTTTTTTGTAGGTTGTGGCACATTTTCGCTTTTACATGCTTTTGACGCACGTCTCCAAAGTCCAGATGTTTATTTATGATTGTGTTCGTGCCTGATTGCCCCAGGTCTCTCGGCCACAGGAGGGCATGTGCAGTTCCCTGCGGGTGTAACTGTTCCTGAGTGTTCTGCCTTTCGGTACAGGCTGGCTCGCCATTGTGTTCTACTCAAACACATTTTTGAGCTGTTTGGGGACCCTATCCTTCTCGGTTATGGGACTCATCAGTCTTCTTCGAATGGCTCACCTCGTTAGACATGGGGGGGATTTAGTAATCTCCTTTAAGTCTTGTTATCGAGATCCTTCTCAGTTTTGTTGGAAGAACAGGGTTTCCGTTAGGCTGGTCCTGCGGATCTTTCTGTTCTTCTTAGGCGTTAACACTCGGGTTGCCAGTCATTTTATTTTATCTGGTTAGGATGAATTTTCTTTTTCATACTGTGTTTCCTGCAGGAACTTTCTCTGGGATTGATACTCGCTGTTTGCTTCTACGGAAGTTGTTCGGGACACATAAGTCCCATGTTTGTCTGTTTTTTCTTACTCCCTCTCTAAATAGCCATCTCTCTGGTGACTGGGTCAGTCGCCTTTTTTTCCGCCGGTCTGGGCGGTGTTGCTTTAGTTAATTGTCCTTTTTGGACTTGTTCTTTTAGTGGTTCTTCTTCATTGAGACCTCTTGGATGTTGTCCGTTTCTCCATGTGGATGGGTCACCTTTGGGGGACTTGTATTTCCTTCGGGAATTGGTTGTTCCTTTTTCGGGACATTAGACAGTGAGGTCTTTTTGGGTCCTTTCCCCGGTGTTGGGAATGCTCTACATCTCCTGCTTGGGATAGAAGAGGTCCTAGTGGTTTTCCACTCATATGTTTCAGGTATTGTCATCCAGGTGGCATTCAAACCCATGTTTTACTGTCCTCTGACTTCGAATCTGAGGTTATGTGGAGGCTTTATGTTGCTCTGTTCGGGTGACTGTTCCTCAATGTTCCCCTTGTGTCTGGAGCTCGTGGCTAGCTGGACAGCTAGCTCACCATACTAATGCTCTGTGGCTACTCTGTACTGTTGCAAACCAAGGGTTGCTAGTTCGATCCCCGGCGAGGTGTTGGGCTCCTGCAATGTGTTGTCTCTTACCTTTGGGTCGGAGGGCTTCTTGCTCTTGTTATCCGAGTTATTCTGGATTTTTCCCTGGGAGGTCTCTTTTATATCAGACAAGGGATTTATGTTCCTGGAAGATTGTTTAATCTAAACATTTGTGGGGCCTGGGCTTCTTGTCCTGATCTTCCGGTGGTCGAGGGTTTTACTCAGCGTTTTCTCTTTGTGGATCTCACTGTGGGATGTTACCAGACCTTATGATCCTAGGAATGGACTGGGGGTTCTAGTTTCCGGGGTACTTGGGCTTAGCCCTTGTTCTGGCTGTTCTGTTTTACAACTTGGCCAGATTTACTGATAGCCAGGGCTCCTTGTGGCTTGTCTTGTAGCGGACAATACGGTACGGTTCCCTTGGGACAGCCAACTACCGTGACCTGATGGTGGGCTTTCCTGCCTAGCAAACGGAAGGTTTTTTGGTTGCTCCGCTGTCACTTTTGCGTCTGATATGTGTGCTAGCACGATGGTGTTTTAAGGGGTTATTCCATGTTCTTCAGTGACATGGCCTTGTGTCCCCTCGGTTCTTCCTATGACTTCCTGTTTTATGGGCAGGTGTTTATCGACGCTCTCCTCTTCAGGGGGCTCGGTGTCTTCCTTATGGAGGTGTGGTTCCTTTTTTAGGGGCCTTTCTGGGAGGTTGGAGCAGATGTTTTGTCTTTAGATGAAGTGGCTGTGTCCATTCTTCCGCCCTTTTGGGGGCCGGTTTTGGGGTTCCTTTCGGTTCCCTTGCTTTCAGATCTGCCACTACTTGGGCTGGTCCGGCTAGGGTAAGATCTGAGATCTGTTGTTCATCCTCAGGTCTTGGGGGTGACACTGGATCTTTTTTACAGGTTCTGTGCCTCTCCCCCTTTGTGATCTGTGAGTAGGCTTGGCGGCCTGGATTGCCTGGAGAGTGTCCTCTGTCTTGGAGTTTGGGCAATCAGCTATTTTGTTTGGCGGCTTCTTCATAACGGATAGTGTTTTCTCCCTGTCTTCCTACGGATGGCAGCGTGTTACTGGACTCTGATGTTTATTCTGAGTTTGCTACTTGTAATTTTCTGTTTGCTCAGTCTCTGAGTTCTGATGTTTTGAGGACTTTGTCTTCAGCTGTCTTTTTCGGTGCTGTTGCACAATGTTTTGGAGATGTTTATTCTCCTTGATGATGCCAGGTTGCTCCTTGTGGGTTGGGAATCATCTCCCCTTGTTCTCGGGATCTATTTGGGTCTCTGTGGACTTGGCCTTCCTTTGACAGGGGTTTTTCCTTTATGGATTTTGCTGTACCTTTGGGTATCCCTTTGGCTTACCCTTGTCCTCTCCCTTTTGGGGATTTTGGTACTGTACTAGGAAGGGTTGTTTGGGGACTGACTGCTGGGCGATGGTTCTCCTGGAGGTGTGTTGGATATACATTCCTACCAGGAGCGAATAAAGTTTCCCAAACCTCAAATGCCTATAAATACACCTCCCACCTCACTTATACCTCAGTTTTAAAAACTTTGACTCCTTAGGAGGTGGTGAAGCATGATGTGCTTGATATCTTCAGTGAAAGGCGCTTCTAAGCATATTGAAGCCCGGTTCCTCTGTAAGTGCAATGTTTGTCTGAGGGAGTATTGCCTGATGATACCATGTTTTCGCCTATGGGGAAACTTTCTATAAGGCTCTCTGTAAATCGGTCGCAGGAATTCATCTGCTGCCTCCCTTTATAGATTGACCATATACTCTTGTACCATTGCCTCTGCTGATATGTTTCAGTACTGGTTTGGCTGTCTGCTATATGATGGGTGTCTTACATTATATAAGCCACTCAGCTATGGATTGGGCACTTTTCAAAGGGACCGTCAAGTCCAAAAAAAACTTTCATGATTCAGATAGGGCATGTAATTTTAAACAACTTTCCAATTTACTTTTATCACCAATTTTGCTTTGTTCTCTTGGTATTCTTAGTTGAAAGCTAAACCTAGGAGGTTCATATGCTAATTTCTTAGACCTTGAAGGCTGCCTCTAATCTAAATGCATTTTGATAGTTTTTCACCACTAGAGGTTAGTGTTAGTTCATGTGTTTCATATAGATAACATTGAGCTCATGTACGTGAATTTACCATGGAGACAGCTCTGATTGGCTAAACTGCAAGTCTGTCAAAAGAACTGAAATAAGGGGGCAGTCTGCTGAGGCTTAGATACAAGGTAATTACAGAGGTAAAACGTGTATAATTATAACTGTGTTGGTTATGCAAAACTGCAGAATTGGTAATTAAGGAATTATCTATCTTTTTAAACCATAAAAATTCTGGTGTTGATTGTCCCTTTAAGTAAAGTTGTTATATATTGTTTGTATACATGCCTTGAGTCAGTAATTAAGTGCTCTTTTTAAGCGACTTTATTTGTGGCTAAATAGTTGTCAAGGCTGGTAGAGTCTGTGAAACATACAGGGTTTTTTTTGAGCTAGTAATTTATTTATAAATTAGGATGCTACATATTATATTAGTCTCATGGAATGTTAACCCCTTAGTGACCAGAGCACTTTTCCATTTTCTGTCCGTTTGGGACCAAGGCTATTTTTACATTTCTGCGGTGTTTGTGTTTAGCTGAAATTTTCCTCTTACTCATTTACTTTACCCACACATATTATATACCGTTTTTCTCGCCATTAAATGGACTTTCTAAAAATACCATTATTTTCATCATATCTTATCATTTACTATAAAAAAAATTATAAAATATGAGGAAAAATGGAAAAAAACACACTTTTTCTAACTTTGAACCCCAAAATCTGTTACATATCTACAACCACCAAAAAACACCAATGCTAAATAGTTTCTAAATTTTGTCCTGAGTTTAGAAATACCAAATGTTAACATGTTCTTTGCTTTTTTTGTAACTTATAGGGCCATAAATACAAGTAGCACTTTGCTATTTTCAAACCATTTTTTTTTCAAAATTAGCGCTAGTTACATTGGGACACTGATATCTTTCAGGAATCCCTGAATATCCATTGACATGTATATATTTTTTTTTAGAAGACATCCCAAAGTATTGATCTAGGCCCATTTTGGTATATTTCTTGACACCATTTCACCGCCAAATGCGATCAAATACAAAAAATCGTTCACTTTTTCACAATTTTTTTCACAAACTTTCAGTTTCTCACTGAAATTATTTACAAACTGCTTGTGCAATTATGGCATAAATGGTTGTAAATTCTTCTCTGGGATCCCCTTTGTTCAGAAATATTAGACATATATGGCTTTGGCATTGCTTTTTGGTAATTAGAAGGCCGCTAAATGCCACTGCGCACCACACGTGTATTATGCCCAGCAGTGAAGGGGTTAATTAGGGAGCATGTAGGGAGCTTCTAGGGTTAATTTTAGCTTTAGTGTAGTGTAGTAGACAACCCCAAGTATTGATCTAGGCCCATTTTGGTATATTTCATGCCACCATTTCACCGCCAAATGCGATCAAATAAAAAAAAACGTTAGATTTTTCACAATTTTAGGTTTCTCACTGAAATCATTTACAAACAGCTTGTGCAATTATGGCACAAATGGTTGTAAATGCTTCTCTGGGATCCCCTTTGTTCAGAAATAGCAGACATATATGACTTTGGCGTTGCTTTTTGGTAATTAGAATGCTGCTAAATGGCGCTGCGCATCACACGTGTATTATGGCTAGCAGTGAAGGGGTTAATTAGGTAGCTTGTAGGGAGCTTGCAGGGTTAATTTTAGCTTTAGTGTAAAGATCAGCCTCCCACCTGAAACATCAGACCCCCTGATCCCTCCCAAACATCTCTCTTCCCTCCCCTACCCCACAAATGTCCCCGCCATCTTAAGTACTGGCAGAAACTCTGCCAGTACTAAAATAAAATGAAAATTTGGGCTTTTTTGCATATTTACATATGCTTCTGTGTAGGATCCCCCTTAGCCCCCAACCTCACTGATCCCCCACCAAACAGCTCTCTAACCCTCCCCCTCTGACTTAATGTGCGCCATCTTGGGTACTGGCAGCTGTCTGCCAGTACCCATTTTAGTGAATAATATGCTTTTTTTTTATTAAAAAATGTCCCTTTTCTGTAGTGTAGCTTCCCCCCCCCCCAATACCAACCCTCCACCCCTTCCAGATCCCTTAGATCGTTTTCAAAAAATAAGTATTTCATTTTATTTGACATTTTACTTTTACATTTTTTTCTGTAGTGTAGCGGTTCCCACCCGCTCCCGCCCCGTGCACGCGCCCGCCCGCCACCCCCCGTGCACGCGTGCGCGCCCCCGATCCCGCCCCCTTCACCTTCCAGATCTCACCGATGGCCGCCCACCCACCAACGATACCGGCCATCGATGTCCAGTGCAGAGAGGGCCACAGAGTGGCTCTCTCTGCATCGGATGGCCAAGGGGGGTTATTGCAGGATGCCTCCATATCGAGGCATCACTGCAATAACCGGAAAGCAGCTGGAAGCGAGCAGGATCGCTTCCAGCTGCTTTCCAGACCAAGGACGTACGCCACACGTCCTCGGTCATTAACTGCATTTTTTTTGAGGACGTGTGGCGTACGTCCTTGTTCGTTAAGGGCTTAATAATCACATTTTATGCAGTATAATAGAAGTATCCATTTGGGCTTTATTTAGGTACATTTTCTGTCCAATGGAGGCATGGAGAGTCCACAAATTCATTAAATGACTAGTGGGAATTCAACTACTAGCCACCAGGAGGAGGCAAAGAACACTCCAGCAAAGCTGTTCAGTATCACTCCCACTTCCCATAAACCTCCAGTCATTCTTTGCCTTGTACATCAGGAGGATGTGCGAAGATGGTGTCTGAAGATATTTAATCCTTTAATGGGTACTTTTCCCTGCAAGCAAGGATTTGGGGCTATGCTGTGTCCATGTCAATCTCTTTAGTAAGCGTAATGGTGGCTTTTAGCAGTTGGAAGACGGCGAGGTAGTCCTTGCTTACCTTCCAACATTTATGCTACCCCTACATAGAAAACCAGGGTTTGGTTACTCTGTCTTTTCTTTATCTACAGGTCACTGTCAGAGGTCGTCTGGATCTGTCAGACCGGAAATTCCATACCTGCCCCACTGCTGAGGCTTCAAGGTAAGTGCTTATTTCCTTCATAGGATTATAAAGCCAAGCTCTTTGGAGGTTAATAATATATCTCCCTTACTTTAAGGAGCCCGGGGACAGTCTTTATAATAATCAGGAGTTTGGCTATACGTGGGTTTTTTAGCCTAGGGGACAGTCCCCGGACCTATATAGTGCACTTTTGTATCGGACATTAATCCAACCCTACTGCCCATGCTATGTCCGCCTAGAAGCTCTGTGAAATGAGTGCTTTGGGTTAGGACTGGGACACTTAGTCACTTCTGATAGTAACTAGGCTGCGTTTCACAACGGCTCAATCTAGCAGCCTCATCCCTACTTATGTTCTGCACAAGAGGTGTATGTGACAGCGGTGTTACTATACACATGTTGGGGTCTCTGTGAGGAGCAAGAAGGGCAGCCTATTATTCGTATCATGCGGAGATCTGAAAAGAGACATTTCTACAGTCCTTAATGATGCTACTCTTCTACTAAGGTTAAAACTATGACCACTAATGCCCCAACTGCCGATGGGCTGATCTTTTTAGACAGCTTGGAGCGCTTTTTTTTTAGTTTCAGGTACGATCTTGACTTTTTTTTTGTAAGGGGCAGTTTTACTCAGTCCCTTAGACTCCGGGTGCCTAACTGTTCTGCGGGAGTTTCGGTTTAGTCCACTCCCGCCATGAGTGTTTTTTTGGCGTACAGTGTATGCACTGCGACCTTTTTAGCTCAGCGTCCGGATGGACGAAATATATTGTTTCCCTACATTATATGGGGTCACTAATAAAAAGTAACTCCTTTTTATCCAGAGACAGGATTATATGTTTGCATCGGGCTATAGTGGCCTGTATAGCCTATATTTCCCTGTGTGTACAGTGTCGGTGTATAATTCAGTGTCACACTGTGTTAAGTACACACTCTGCTGTATGGTCATCAGAGGGTTCCAGCTAGACCTGGGAGTTATTCCTCAGGATAGAACTTGTGTCTGGGGGCCATGTGCTTTGTGCTGTATAGTGTCGGTGTATAATTCAGTCACACACTATTGTATGGTCATCAGAGGGTTGCAGCTAGACCTGGGAGTTAATCCTCAGGATAACACGTGTCTGAGGGGCCATGTGCTCTGTGCTGTTCAGTGTTAGTGTAACTGTGTAGCCCATAGTATTCTGTGTAATTTTATCTGACATACAGTCCGAAGCTCCACAGAAAATTTGTGCGATTTTTTTTTTTTTTTTTTTTTTTTTTTTTTTTTTTTTTACAAGAATCATCCCCCTGTTTGTGATCTTTAATGAGGTCTAGGGCTGAGGTATTGGAATGCTTTAACTTTATATTTCCAGATACTTTTCTACACATTCAGGGCAAACTTAACTTCAGTGAGGGTTCCCTGTTGTTGGTGCCATCTAGTGGAGGTTAATGGTGTTTATCCATTCATTCTTGTCTAGTCAAGAGTATTTTCCAAGGTTTATATTGAACCTTCTCTAAGGTTTTCATGTTTTAATTTCATTTGTGTGACTTATACTAAATGTCATAGGAAATTTTTGTTTTATATTTGTGTGTGTGTGTGTGTATATATATATATATATATATATATACTGTCTATGTGTGTGTATGTGTATGTGTATATATATATATATATATATATATATATATATATATATATATATATATATATATATATATATATAATGTCTCCATAGATTTGGAGCAATATTTTTCTCCATGTTGTGTTTATTTCTTTCTTAAGACACGGTGAGTCCACAGATCATCAATTACTGTTGGGAATATCACTCCTTGCCAGCAGGAGGAGGCAAAGAGCACCTTCCCTTCCCACAAACCCCATTCATTCTCTTTGCCTGCGGGGCAAGGAGGAGGTGAAGTTTTCAGTGTCTGAAAAGAAGTTTAATTCAATCAAGATTTTATTATTTTAAAGCAGAGTAGGTTTGCTCTGATCTTTCCTTGGGTCTAGCCGTACCCCACGTCAGTCTTTTCACTAGGGCAGTGGTGGCTTTTAAGCCATTGGGAACTTGTGAGGTTGTGAGGTACAATCCTCACTGCGTTTTATCAACAGTTTTGCTGCCCTATTCAAAAAAGCCTGAGTAAGCTTACTAAGATCTTTCTTTCTCCAAAGGTCCATGTGAGGAATGACATCCTCTCAAACCATGTGAGCTGTCATTCTGCCGGACAGACTGACATGCAGGTAATTGCCAAGAAAATATTTTCTTTTATTCAAGAGGAAAAATACTGGCAGTTCAGTAGTCCAAGGCTGCATGGGGACGTTTTTATTCATTGACCCTCTTTAAGGGTTAATTATTAAGGCAGAATAGCAGGCACTGTGGACGATGGGGAGGTGGTTTTATTTTTATTGGTGGCTGTCAGTGTCCTTAGCTCCGGTGTAGCTCCGGTCAAGGACAGTGTAGGAATGTGGTGACGCTATTAATATTTTAGTTAGTGCGGCCATGCGTTTTTCTGAGACTTTTTACTTTTACTGTCTTAATGGCCGCCAGGACCGCCCCCAATTATTAGGAGAGGTGGTTCCCTTACTGAGGCGACAGTGTAAAGCGTGCTTTCTGAGCTCACTTCCTGTGAGTTCCGATCTGGTGACGCTGTTAATGTCTTCGGCTGCAACGGAGTGAAAACGCTCAACCAACTTTGTCTCTCAGGATTCCGGAGTGAAACTGGAAGTTGTTTTTTTTTAATATTTGGAATCCAGTCAGCAGGACAGGTAGGCACCTCAGCAACATAGCTGAGGTGTAGGGGGTTGCCTGCGGATTTGAGCTCCATTTCTTTTTGACAAAATTAGCTTAAAGGGGCAGTAATCGTTTATTTTTTTCTAGTTCTAAAAATAAAAAATATATATATAGTTTTTTTCTTTTTGCCTTTTATTAGCTTCTTGTTTGGTAATATGGGCCAAGGCCAACGTGAGACTTTAATAAAAGCAATTAAAATGTATCAACACGTTTCTCAATCAATAATGGACTGTTGCATCAGGTGAATAACAATACACGGTCAGCACAGCTTATAAAAGGCCCTAACTATGAAAAGCTTAACACCTATTAGTGCATTCAAAAAACAACAAATCAGACAGGTATAGGATAGTGAAATAGGTGCAACAAACCACATGCAACATTATCAGCCAAAAGTGAGAACAACCTGTCAAAAAAATATAAATAAAATAAATATTTGACCTGCTGTCATGAGAAAATTAAGATTAAAGCTAAAAAGATTATATAAAATCGCAACATTATTGTTATGCAGCAAATTGACAAATATGTTGTATCTATAGCTACAAATTCTTACGTTAAAAAAAGGCAAGATATAACCATGCCCTGGTCCGATTATATACCCCACTTGGGGACTCAGTTTACCCAAAAAAATATATATTTTCAATATTGTATACTTTTAATCATTGGATTAATGGTCTAGCTTTGGACCATTATTTATTTTTAAAAACCGCTGAAAAAACAGGTGTAAGCAAATCATTTACAAAATAGTAGCATACATTATATAGCACATATAGTGCCAATACCATATTTAAATGCAAGTTGATATTACATATGGAGAAACAAAAATATTAAATCATTCTTGTCTATCTACAGATGTGAGTATATATCCAAAATGGGATCTTGAATCAACCTGACCCATCCAGAATAGCTACAAACACCTATGCCTACAGGATTATGTTCAGCTCGATGTGTAAAAAACCCTACATTTTCATTTAAAGGCTGCCATATCAATGTTCTCGTTTAGACCAAAGGGATTTAGAGTTTCTCCAACATTGGTGTGTCCGGTCCACGGCGTCATCCATAACTTGTGGGAATATTCTCTTCCCCAACAGGAAATGGCAAAGAGCACAGCAAAAGCTGTCCATATAGTCCCTCCTAGGCTCCGCCCACCCCAGTCATTCTCTTTGCCGCTGAACAAGCAGCATCTCCACAGAGATGGTGAAGAGTATGTGGTGATTAGTTGTAGTTTTTTATTCTACTATCAAGAGATTGTTATTTTAAAATAGTGCTGGTATGTACTATTTACTCTGAAACAGAAAAAGATGAAGAGTTCTGTTTGTGAGAGGAATATGATTTTAGCAGCAGTAACTAAAATCGTTTGCTGTTTCCACATAGGACTGTTGAGATGAGATAACTTCAGTTGGGGGAAACAGTTGGCAGACTTTTCTGCTTAAGGTATGACTAGCCATATTTCTAACAAGACTGTGTAATGCTGGAAGGCTGTCATTTTCCCCATCATGGGGACCGGTAAGCCATTTTCTTAGTCTCAAACAGAACAAAGGGTTTAATATGGGCTATAAAACTGGTAGACACTTTTATGGGCTAGATTGATTGCTTTATTTGGGCATTTTATACAGCTTGATGTTGAAATTCACACTTTATAACTTTGGGGAACGTTTTTTTACGCCAGGCACTGGTTTAGACACCTTCCCAGTCAGGAAGGGCCTTCTATGTAGTAGGCAGAGCCTCATTTTGCGCCATTACTGCGCAGTTACTTTTGAGAGCCGGACATGCAGCTGCATGTGTGTGGGTCTGGAAATAGTTGAAAAGGTTCCTGAAAGGCTTCATTTGGTATCGTATACCCCCCTGGGTTTGGTAAAGTCGCAGCAAAGGCTGTAGCTGGGACTGTAGAGGGCTTAAAACTGTAAACTGCTCCGGTTTAGTCATTTTAAGGGTTAAAGGTCTGAAATTTGGGGTGCAATGCTTTGAATGCTTTAAGACACTGTGGTGAAAATTTGGTTAAATTTGAACAATTCCTTCATAGTTTTTCACATATTCAGTAAAAAAAGTGTGCCCTGTTTAAAATTTAAAGAGACAGTAACGGTTTTGTTTTAAAACGGTTTTTGTATTTTATTGACAAGTTTAAGCCTGTTTAACATGTCTGTGCCTTCAGATAAACTATGTTCTGTATGTATGGAAGCCAATGTGTCTCCCCCTTCAAAATTGTGTGATAATTGTGCCATAGCGTCCAAACAAAGTAAGGACAGTACTGCCACAGATAGTAAAGTTGCCCAAGATGATTCATCAGATGAAGGGAGTAGACATAGTTCTACATCATCTCCTGTGTCTACACCAGTTTTGCCCACGCAGGAGACCCCTAGTACTTCTAGCGCGCCAATGCTTGTTACTATGCAACAATTGACGGCAGTAATGGATAACTCCATAGCAAATATTTTATCCAAAATGCCTGCTTTTCAGAGAAAGCGTGATTGCTCTGTTTTAAACACTGTAGAGCAGAAGGGCGCTGATGATAATTGCTCTGTCATACCCTCACACCAATCTGAAGTGGCCATGAGGGAGGTTTTGTCAGATGGGGAAATTTCTGATTCAGGTAGAATTTCTCAACAGGCAGAACCTGATGTTGTGACATTTAAATTTAAGTTAGAGCATCTCTGCGCACTGCTTAAGGAGGTGCTATCTACTCTGGATGATTGTGACAACCTGGTCATTCCAGAAAAATTGTGCAAGATGGACAAGTTCCTAGAGGTTCCGGTGCACCCCGACGCTTTTCCTATACCCAAGCGGGTGGCGGACATAGTGAATAAGGAGTGGGAGAAGCCCGGCATACCTTTTGTCCCCCCTCCTATATTTAAGAAATTATTTCCTATGGTCGACCCCAGAAAGGACTTATGGCAGACAGTCCCTAAGGTCGAGGGGGCAGTTTCTACACTAGCCAAGCGCACTACTATTCCTATCGAGGATAATTGTGCTTTCAAAGATCCTATGGATAAAAAATTGGAGGGTTTGCTTAAAAAGATTTTTGTACAGCAAGGTTACCTCCTGCAACCTATTTTGTGCATTATTCCTGTCACTACAGCAGCGTGGTTCTGGTTCGAGGAACTAGAAAAGTCGCTCAGTAGAGAGACTCCGTATGAGGAGGTTATGGACAGAATTCACGCACTTAAGTTAGCTAATTCCTTTATTTTAGATGCCGCTTTGCAGTTAGCTAGATTAGCGGCGAAAAATTCAGGGTTTGCAATTGTGGCGCGCAGAGCGCTCTGGCTAAAGTCTTGGTCAGCGGATGTATCTTCCAAGACAAAATTGCTTAATATCCCTTTCAAGGGTAAAACCCTTTTTGGGCCAGAATTGAAAGAGATTATCTCAGACATCACTGGGGGTATGGGCCATGCCCTACCACAAGATAGGCCTTTCAAGGCCAAGAATAAGTCTAATTTTCGTTCCTTTCGCAATTTCAGGAACGGACCGGCCTCCAACTCTGCAGCCTCTAGAGAAGAGGGTAATGCTTCGCAAACCAAACCAGCTTGGAAACCGATGCAAGGCTGGAACAAGGGTAAGCAGGCCAAGAAGCCTGCTGCTGCTACCAAAACAGCATGAAGGAGTAGCCCCCGATCCGGGACCGGATCTGGTAGGGGGCAGACTGTGAGGTATGTGAGGATGTTTTAAGTTAATGATTGGAAACCCAGTTATATCTACTCCACTCAGTCTCACACCAAACCTCGGGAACCTTGTCAAACTAGGAACCCTGATATGCTCATAGACTGAGGGTGACCAGTTAGGTCAAAAGGAAATACAACTTGTTAAAGTTGTAGGAGATAAGCACTAATTCAGAAATTTTAGAATGTATTCTCTGAATGTGCAAGTACTCTCCAAATGAAAATGAGGTTAAACTTAAAATGGAATTAATGATGAGTAAAAGCTTATTCTTAGATGAGTTAACTTATTAACCAACAATACAACTGAGATGAATGATGGTAGTTTCCCTTTAAGGCATATGAGTTCAATCCCACAGATACAATTCTTTAGTTGGTAGATAAAGCAATAATGAAGTCACAATTAGTCTAGAAAGCCATTAGTGTTGTTAAATAAGCTTGAAATAGATGCAGTCTGATTGACAATTGTGATTAGTTGCAAATGACAGAGTTAAAGATTCAGCAGGAGCATGTAAGCTGCAGTTTAGGTTAGTGAGCGTATGCAGTCTCTGAAGTAGAATTTAACACAGTCTCTTATCAAACATTTGTTAGTGAAATGTACGGTACCGTAACATGCTGTAGTTCAGATCAGCTGTTCCTTACTGTATCGAATGATGAAGCTGTCCGGAGATGGTTTTACATGAGCGGCAGGAGAGAGGAGCTGAGAGACACCCGGAGTGATGATGACGTCAGACGCCGAGCTCCGGTTCACACGCTGAATCCTTGCTTGGCTCCGATGCTGAATATACACAATCTGTGGATTTTAGAAACAAAGGCAGATGCCAATTTAGTACAAACAGTTTCTCTAACACTCATAGGAACTTGGAACAAAGTAACATCTCCCCAACTGTTCAAATTACGTAGCAAAGTTGAAATAAGGTGTGCTTAAATAGGCATAATAGTCATGTGATGTTATGCTTAAAGGAACAGCAAGATGTGTTATGCCTGATTTAAAGACACAGTGTCTGGAGTATGACAGAACACCCCCCCCCCCCCCTTAACGATCAGCTCTGCGGATCAGGGTTTAGGGCGGTCTGGAAACCTGCGACGAAATAACGACACCAACTTTGGAGCTGATAGATTTGTAGATGGTTCCCAAGAATCTTCATCTGGTGCATAACCTTTCCATCGGACTAAATATTGAAGAGTATTCTTGTAGAATCTGGAATCTAGGATAGATTCAACTTCATATGTTACATCATCTTGAATCGAAGTTGGATCAGGAGTAAGCCGTGCAGAATCTCTGATGGGAATGTAGGGCTTTAAAAGGGAAACATGAAAAGTCTGATGTATCTTAAAGGTAGATGGAAGTTGTAAAGTGACAGCATTAGAATTAACAATCCTAATAATCTTATAAGGTCCAATAAACAAAGATCCAAGCTTCTTACTGGGGATGTGAAGTTTCAGATGTTTAGAAGCAAGCCAGACTAAGTCACCTATCTTATACTCGGGAGGTTTTGTCCTCTTAAGATCATAGTAATATTTTTGTTTCTCTTGAGCTTGTAGAATTTGTTTAAGTTGAGTAAAACCCTCAGCAATCTTATTCACTGTGTCATTCACCAGAGGACAAGAACTTTCAGATCTTTGTAATAAATGATAGGAAGGGTGATACCCATAGTTAATAAAAAAAGGAGTTGAGTTAGTGGATGAATTAATGGTATTATTGTAAGAGAATTCAGCAGTGGATAATAGAGTAGTCCAGTTATCTTGTTGCGAAGAACAGTAGCAGCGTAAATATTGCTCTAAGGTTTGGTTCGTTCTTTCAGTTTGTCCATTTGTTTGTGGATGATAAGCTGAAGTCAACCGACGGTTAATCTGTAAACTGGAGCATAGTTGTGTCCAAAATCTGGACGTAAATTGAGAACCCCTATCTGTTGTAATGGACTTAGGTAACCCATGTAATCTGACAATATTTTTTATGAATAGATCTGCAGTTTCGGAAGCAGTTGGCAAAGTATGGACTGGTATAAAATGTGCCATTTTAGAAAAAAGATCCACCACTACCAGAATTACTGTGTTATTCGATGAAGGAGGTAATTCGACAATGAAGTCCATGGCAATATCTTGCCAAGGTCTATCTGCAATAGGAAGAGATAAAAGTAGACCATATGGATGAATTCTTTGTGGTTTACATTTAGTACAAGTGGCACAACTTTGAATATATTGCTTAACTGATTTATTCATATGTGGCCACCAGAAATCTCTTTGAATTAAATGAATAGTCTTTTTGAAACCAGGGTGACCTGAAATTGGACTATCATGTGCCATAGCTAATATATCACCCCTAAGAGATTCTGGAACATACAGTGCACGACCATGGTAGAAAAACCCATCTTTGTGTTTATGAATCCTAGAGTCTTTGATCAATGGATCCTTTTGTTGTTGGTTTTTGAAAAATTATGTTTTCTCCACTAAGAGACCAATGAATTTTTCTGATGGTATGATGGAATCTGGTTTAATAGACTCAATTAATGGGTCTGGAGACCTAGATAAGGCATCCGCCTTAGTATTCCTAATACCTGGTCTGTAAGTGATTAGAAAATCTAATCTAGTGAAAAATAAGCCCCATCTTACTTGTCTGGAAGAAAGGTTTTTATTGATTTTCAAATATTGTAAGTTACGATGATCTGTATATATGATTATAGGGAACCTGGCCCCTTCTAATAAGTGTCTCCAGAATTCCAATGCGGCCTTGATTGCAAGAAGTTCTTTCTCCCCTATTGGGTAATTAATTTCTGCAGAATTCATAACTCTGGAATAATAAGAGACTGGATGAAGAATGTTAGTAGAGGAATCCCTTTGAGATAGGATGGCTCCGATAGCAAATTCAGAAGCATCAACTTCTAGTATATATTGTTTTGATGGATCTGGGAATTGTAAGATAGGAGCAGAAGTAAAACTTTGTTTAAGAGAATTGAGGGCATTGTCAGCTGATGATGTCCAATGGTATTTATAATTCTTCCGAGTTAGCATTGTAAGAGGTTTGGCAATGGTTGAAAAACCCTTAATTAACTTTCTATAAAAATTCGAGAAGCCTAAAAACCTCTGAAGCTCTTTCTTAGATTTTGGTATAGGCCAATTGGTGATCGCTTGCACCTTATTATCCTCCATTGAAATACCTTTAGGTTAAATATGATATCCTAAGAATGAAATGTAGTCGGAATTGAATATACATTTTTCTGGCTTTGCGTATAAATTGTTCTGTCGTAACCGAGATAAAACTGTTCTGACATGTTGTATGTGGTCCTCTTTGGAATTAGAGTAAATGAGAATATCGTCTAAGTAAAAGACAATGTATGTGTCGAGTAAGTCTCTGAAAACGTCATTATAAAAAACTGAAAAGTTGCGGGTGCATTGCACAAACCAAAAGGCATAACACAGTATTCGTAGAGACCATACCTAGTACGAAAGGCAGTGAGCCATTCATCCCCTTTACGAATTCTAATTAAATTATATGCACCTCTCAAATCAAGTTTAGTAAAAATAGTAGCTCCTTGTAACCTTTCTATAAGCTCCGGTATAAGAGGTAGGGGATATCTATTTTTTATTGTGCAGTTGTTCAATTGTCTATAGTCTATTATAGGCCTAAGACTGTCATCCTTATTCTTCACAAAGAAAATACCTGCGCCAGCTGGAGATGTAGAAGGGCGAATGAAACCTTTTTTAAGATTTTCGTCAAGGTATTCTTTGAGATGAATGAGTTCAGGTTCTGAGAGTGGGTATATACGTCCATAAGGAATTTTACTGTCTGGCTTAAGGTCTATGGGACAGTCATAAGGTCTGTGAGGAGGAAGTGATTGAGCTTCTTTTTTGTCAAAAACATCACTATAGTCCAAATAGTCTGTAGGTATGTTGAATGTATCAAGCTGTAAAAGTGTCTGTGCTTGTAAGCAGTGTATATTGCAATATGATGAATCAAAAGATATGGAATCACTATTCCATAGAATAGTTGGTTGGTGTTTCTTTAACCATGAAAGTCCTAAAATTATAGGATATAATGGAGACTGAATAACCTCAAAAGTACATAATTCAGAGTGACCAGATGGGAAAGATAGAAGGATAGGAACTGTATGATGAGTAACTGGACCTGAATTAATAAATGATCCATCAACAACTCGTATAGGTAGTGAAATTAATTTCTTTATTATGGGGATCTTGTGAATTTCAACAAAAGAAGAATGAATGAAATTGTTTGTTGCTCCAGAGTCTATTACCACCTGGGTGTTAAGTTGATGAAGATCCCACTGTAGACAAACAGAAAGAGTAAAATGAGATAAGTTTTTAATAACAGTCTCATTAAAATGAGATATCTCTTGCTTACCCTTTTTTGACTTGAGCAAAATTGGACAGTCCTTTACCCCATGATCTTTGGCTGCACAATATAAGCAAAGGTTGAGTTGTCTACGTCTAGCCTTTTCTTCAGGTTTAAGTGGTCCTTTGACAAACCCAATCTCCATTGGCTCTTCGACTGTTCTAGCTGTAGGAACGGAGTGAGAGAAGTAGGTCTTCTTAATAGATGTTTCTGGTGTTCCTTTCTCAATCTTCCTCTCTCTTATACGTCGATCAATAGAAATTGATAAAGTCATTAGGTTTTCTAAGTCCTTAGGAATAACTACTCGAGCCAATTCATCCTTTATACAATCTGAAAGACCAATACGGAACTGATTCGTCAAAGCTGGATTATTCCATAGAGTATCTGGTGCCCATCTCTTAAAATCTGTAATATACTCCTCTACTGGGCGTCTTCCTTGTTTTAAATTCCTAATAGCTAATTCTGCTGATGCCTGTTTATCATGATCTTCATATAGCATAGCCATAGCGTTGAAAAAGGAATCTAATGAGTTTAGAATAGGATCTTCTTTTTCATAGTATGCATTTGCCCATGCCTTAGCTTCACCAGTGAGATAAGATATTACAGTTAGTACCTTAACCTTTTCGGTAGGATAAGTTCTGGGTTTTAATGTGAAAAGTAATGTACATGAATTCCTAAAATCCCGAAACTGAGTCCTATCACCAGAGAATTTTTCAGGTGGACATATTTGAGGTTCAGGTAGTACAGGGAGTATAGGAGTTGTTTGAGCAGGTACATGTTCTCTAACATATTTACGTAATTGCTCATTTTCAGTTTGTAGGTCCCTGAGACCCTGGATCATTAAGTCCATATTCTGGGAAAGGGTACCAACTCTATTAGTTAATTCTGTAACATCCATAGTAGATATGTGGGTTTAACTTTAAGGCTACGTAATATGTGAGGTATGTGAGGATGTTTTAAGTTAATGATTGGAAACCCAGTTATATCTACTCCACTCAGTCTCACACCAAACCTCGGGAACCTTGTCAAACTATGAACCCTGATATGCTCATAGACTGAGGTTGACCAGTTAGGTCAAAAGGAAATACAACTTGTTAAAGTTGTAGGAGATAAGCACTAATTCAGAAATTTTAAAATGTATTCTCTGAATGTGCAAGTACTCTCCAAATGAAAATGAGGTTAAACTTAAAATGGAATTAATGATGAGTAAAAGCTTATTCTTAGATGAGTTAACTTATTAACCAACAATACAACTGAGATGAATGAGGGTAGTTTCCCTTTAAGGCATATGAGTTCAATCCCACAGATACAATTCTTTAGTTGGTAGATAAAGCAATAATGAAGTCACAATTAGTCTAGAAAGCCATTAGTGTTGTTAAATAAGCTTGAAATAGATGCAGTCTGATTGACAATTGTGATTAGTTGCAAATGACAGAGTTAAAGATTCAGCAGGAGCATGTAAGCTGCAGTTTAGGTTAGTGAGCGTATGCAGTCTCTGAAGTAGAATTTAACACAGTCTCTTATCAAACATTTGTTAGTGAAATGTACGGTACCGTAACATGCTGTAGTTCAGATCAGCTGTTCCTTACTGTATCGAATGATGAAGCTGTCCGGAGATGGTTTTACATGAGCGGCAGGAGAGAGGAGCTGAGAGACACTCGGAGTGATGATGACGTCAGACGCCGAGCTCCGGTTCACACGCTGAATCCTTGCTTGGCTCCGATGCTGAATATACACAATCTGTGGATTTTAGAAACAAAGGCAGATGCCGATTTAGTACAGTTTCTCTAACACTCATAGGAACTTGGAACAAAGTAACATCTCCCCAACTGTTCAAATTACGTAGCAAAGTTGAAATAAGGAGGTGTGCTTAAATAGGCATAATAGTCATGTGATGTTATGCTTAAAGGAACAGCAAGATGTGTTATGCCTGATTTAAAGACACAGTGTCTGGAGTATGACACAGACTCTCTCTCTTTGCTCAGGCTTGGGCAAGAGATGTTCAGGATCCCTGGGCACTAGAAATAGTTTCTCAGGGTTATCTTCTGGAATTCAAGGAACTACCACCAAGAGGAAGGTTCCACATGTCTCACTTATCTTCAAACCAAATAAAGAGACAGGCATTCTTACATTGTGTAGAAGACCTGTTAAAAATGGGAGTGATACACCCAGTTCCAACTGTGGAACAAGGACTGGGGTTTTACTCAAATCTGTTTGTAGTTCCCAAAAAAGAGGGAACCTTCAGACCAATTCTGGATTTAAAGATTCTAAACAAATTTCTCAGAGTGCCATCGTTCAAAATGGAAACTATTCGAACGATTTTGCCTACAATCCAGGAGGGTCAATCTATGACTACCGTGGATTTAAAGGATGCGTATCTACATATTCCTATCCACAAAGATCATCATCAGTTCCTAAGGTTCGCCTTTCTGGACAAACATTACCAGTTTGTGGTTCTCCCATTCGGGCTAGCCACTGCTCCAAGGATTTTCACAAAGGTACTCGGGTCCCTTCTAGCGGTTCTAAGACCAAGGGGCATTGCAGTGGCACCTTACTTGGACGACATTCTGATACAAGCGTCGTCTCTTTCAAAGGCAAAGGCTCACACAGACATCGTTCTGGCCTTTCTCAGATCTCACGGATGGAAGGTGAACATAGAAAAAAGTTCCCTGTCTCCGTCGACAAGAGTTCCTTTCTTGGGGACAATAATAGATTCTTTAGAAATAAAGATTTTTCTGACAGATGTCAGAAAGTCAAAACTTCTAAACGCTTGTCAAGTTCTTCACTCTGTTCCACGACCTTCCATAGCTCAGTGCATGGAAGTAGTAGGGTTGATGGTTGCAGCAATGGACATAGTTCCTTTTGCGCGAATTCATCTAAGACCATTACAACTGTGCATGCTGAAACAGTGGAATGGGGACTATACAGACTTGTCTCCAGTGATTCAAGTAGATCAGAAGACCAGAGACTCACTCCGTTGGTGGCTAACCCAGGATCACCTGTCCCAGGGAATGAGCTTCCACAGACCAGAGTGGGTCATCGTCACGACCGACGCCAGTCTAGTGGGCTGGGGCGCGGTCTGGGACTCCCTGAAAGCTCAGGGTCTATGGTCTCTGGAAGAGTCTCTTCTCCCGATAAACATTCTGGAACTGAGAGCGATATTCAATACTCTCAGGGCTTGGCCTCAACTAGCAAAGGCCAGATTCATAAGATTCCAATCAGACAACATGACGACTGTTGCTTACATCAACCATCAGGGGGGAACAAGGAGTTCCCTGGCGATGAGAGAAGTGACCAAAAACATAAAATGGGCGAAGGATCACTCCTGCCACCTATCTGCGATCCACATCCCAGGAGTGGAAAACTGGGAGGCGGATTATCTGAGTCGTCAGACATTCCATCCGGGGGAGTGGGAACTCCACCCGGAGATATTTGCCCAGTTGACTCAATTATGGGGCATTCCAGACATGGATCTGATGGCGTCTCGTCAGAACTTCAAGGTTCCTTGCTATGGGTCCAGATCCAGGGATCCCAAGGCGACTCTAGTGGATGCATTAGTAGCGCCTTGGGCCTTCAACCTAGCTTATGTGTTCCCACCGTTTCCTCTCATTCCCAGGCTGATAGCCAGGATCAAACAGGAGAGGGCCTCGGTGATCTTGATAGCTCCTGCGTGGCCACGCAGGACTTGGTATGCAGACCTGGTGAATATGTCATCGGCTCCACCATGGAAGCTACCTTTGAGACAGGATCTTCTTGTACAGGGTCCATTCGAACATCCAAATCTAGTTTCCCTCCAGCTGACGGCTTGGAAATTGAATGCTTGATTTTATCTAAGCGTGGGTTTTCGGATTCTGTGATAGATACTCTGATACAAGCCAGAAAACCTGTAACTAGAAAAATTTACCATAAAATATGGAAAAGATATATCTGTTGTTGTGAATCCAAGGGATTCTCATGGAGTAGGATCAAAATTCCTAGGATCCTTTCTTTTCTTCAAGAAGGTTTGGATAAGGGATTATCAGCGAGTTCTCTAAAGGGACAGATTTCTGCTTTATCTGTCTTGTTACACAAACAACTGGCAGCTGTGCCAGATGTTCAAGCTTTTGTTCAGGCTTTGGTCAGGATCAAGCCTTTTTACAGACCTTTGACTCCTCCCTGGAGTCTGAATTTAGTTCTTTCAGTTCTTCAAGGGGTTCCGTTTGAACCTCTACATTCCATAGATATCAAGATGTTATCTTGGAAATTTCTGTTTTTGGTTGCTATTTCTTCTGCTAGAAGAGTTTCTGAGTTATCTGCTCTGCAGTGTAATCCGCCCTATCTGGTGTTCCATTCAGATAAGGTTGTTTTGAGTACTAAACCTGGTTTCCTTCCAAAGGTTGTTTCCAACAAGAATATTAACCAGGAAATAGTTGTGCCTTCTTTGTGTCCGAATCCAGTTTCAAAGAAGGAACGTTTGTTACACAATTTAGATGTAGTTCGTGCTTTAAAGTTCTATTTAGAAGCAACAAAGGATTTCAGACAAACGTCTTCTCTGTTTGTCGTTTATTCTGGCAAGAGGAGAGGTCAAAAAGCTACTGCTACCTCTCTTTCCTTTTGGCTGAAAAGCATCATCCGATTGGCTTATGAGACTGCCGGACGGCAGCCTCCCGAACGCATCACAGCTCACTCTACTAGGGCTGTGGCTTCCACATGGGCCTTCAAGAACGAGGCTTCTGTTGATCAGATATGTAAGGCAGCGACTTGGTCTTCCCTGCACACTTTTGCCAAATTCTACAAATTTGATACTTTTGCTTCTTCGGAGGCTATTTTTGGGAGAAAGGTTTTGCAAGCCGTGGTGCCTTCCATTTAGGTAACCTGATTGGCTCCCTCCCTTCATCCGTGTCCTAAGGCTTTGGTATTGGTTCCCACAAGTTATGGATGACGCCGTGGACCGGACACACCAATGTTGGAGAAAACAGAATTAATGCTTACCTGATAAATTACTTTCTCCAATGGTGTGTCCGGTCCACGGCCCGCCCTGGTTTTTTAATCAGGTTTGATGAATTTCTTTCTTTAACTACAGTCACCACGGCACCCTATGGTTTCTCCTGTTTTTCTCCTGTCCGTCGGTCGAATGACTGGGGTGGGCGGAGCCTAGGAGGGACTATATGGACAGCTTTTGCTGTGCTCTTTGCCATTTCCTGTTGGGGAAGAGAATATTCCCACAAGTTATGGATGACGCCGTGGACCGGACACACCGTTGGAGAAAGTAATTTATCAGGTAATCATAAATTCTGTTTTTCACTTCCATCTTAATATGAGGAGAGTCCACGGCTTCATTCCTTACTTGTTGGAATACAGAACCTGGCCACCAGGAGGCAAAGGCACCCCACCCAAAGGCTTAAATACCTCCCCCACTCCCCTCATTCCCCAGTCATTCTTCGCCTTTCTTCACAGGAGGATGGCAGAGAAGTGTCGGAAGAATTGGAGTAGTACTCTTCGCTATGGGACTGGAGTTTTAAGTAGTCCTGTCAGGCTCTCAGTGAGAGCATTGACGAATGTTAGGGTCTGGAGATGCAGGGAGAGTCTTTCTGCGAATCCATCCAGACTTGCTTGTTGGCTACGTTAGAGGTTCCGGAACCCAAGTTACCCGAGGAACCTTCTATTCCTAAGCCTGATAAGGTGTATGAGGACAGGGTGGTGCCACAAACTTTTCAGGTTCCTCTTAAGTTCGCAAATATCATTAAAAATGAATGGGAAAGACTCTGATTCTCTTTTTCCCCTTCTTCATTTAAGAAATTGTTCCCGGTTCCTGACTCCCAATTAGAGTTATGGCGATTTGTCCCTAAGGTGGATGGAGCTATCTCCACGCTTGCTAAGCGCACCACTATCCCGCTTGAGGATAGTTCGTCATTTAAGGAGCCCATGGATAAGAAGCTAAAAAAACTCTAAGAAAGATGTTTCAGCACACAGAATTTTTATTTCAGCCTGCAGCGACGGTTACTTCGGTGGCTGGATCCGCTACCTATTGGTGTGATTCTCTGTCAGAAATGATCAAGGTGGAAACTCCCCTCGATGAAATCCAGGAAAGAATTAACGCTTTGAGGGTAGCTAATTTGTTTATTTGTGATGCCAATATGCAGATTATCCATGTAGCGGGTCTCGGTACCCCAGACTGGGTATACCCGCTAAAGTCAGCTTCCTCCCACCAAACGCCAACCCATGAACCTCTACTGGATACCTTCTGCTATTAGAATAACGGCCGCTGCAAGTTATTATAGCTACCCCAAAGAACATTAGCCAAGACTGAATGCTTGAGGGTCAAAATAGGAACTGCTTTATTGCACAGAAAACGCAGCTTTTATACATTTCCAACAAAAGGGGATAGTCACCACATAATTAATAGAAACAAATATTATACAATGAGACAAACATCAGACAATGGTTAGTTAAATAAGATTATTATCACATCCTGACTTACAAAAGGACAATAGATGACTCACACTATAACAGACACTTTACACGAAGACTAGATATGTAGACACATAACAGCAGGAGGTTGCAATAAGCTCAAACATTCTGAGTCTGGGGGGGGTTGGAGCAGGCAATACTGAATTGGGCTGTCACTGTATACTCCAACAAAACACAGGAATCCCAACTCTGTATCAGTTCCCTCCAGTCCTCATAGTCTCTGGGAATTCATGGAAACTGTGTAAACCTGAATCCAGGGTAAAAGTACTGCAAATGTACCCTGGGCACCCACCTACCAAATCATAGAATCCCCTCAAGTTCCTGGGTCCATAGTCGGTGGGGAGGAGGCTGGCCTGCAGTCCTCTCCAAGTACAAAAGTAACGGAAGCTTCCGTTACATTTCTCCCCCCCACTGGGGTAGACTAACCAGGTACCAGACCTCCCACTGGTTTTGACCTGAGTTAGTCGGATGGCCCAGCCCAAAAATTTCTTCCATTTTTGTTTTTGGCCACTGCCACTGGGGAATGAGGATGCTGACCTCTTCCTGGAACATGCTAAGCTGCTGGGGAAAGAGGTCAGCTACCTCCTCTCCCTGGAAACCGCTCTGCTGCTGGGGAGAGAGGTTGGCTACCTCCTCTCCCTGGAAACCGCTCTGTTGCTGGGGAAAGAAGTCAGCTACCTCCTCTCCCTGGAAACCGCTCTGCTGCTGGGGAGAGAGGTTGGCTACCTCCTCTCCCTGGAACTGGTTCTGCCGCTGGGGAGAGAGGTTGGCTACCTCCTCTCCCTGAAAACCGCTCTGCCACTGTGGAGAGAGGTCGGCTACCTCCTCTCCCTGGAAACCACTGGGGAGATAGGTCAGCTACATCCTCTTCCTGGAACCGACTCTGCTGCTGTGGAGAGAGGTCGGCTACATCCTCTCCCTGAAAACTGCTCTGCTACTGTGGAGAGAGGTCGGCTACCTCCTCTCCCTGGAAACCGCTCTGCCGCTAGGGAGATAGGTCAGCACCCTCCTCTCCCTGGAACTGGTTCTGCCACTGGGGAGAGAGGTTGGCTACCTCCTCTCCCTGAAAACTGCTCTGCCACTGTGGAGAGAGGTTGGCTACCTCCTCTTCCTGGAAACCGCTCTGCTGCTGGTGAGAGAGGTCAGCTACCTCCTCTCCCTGGAACTGACTCTGCTGCTGTGGAGAGAGGTCGGCTACCTTCTCTCCCTGGCTTTCCGGAGCTGGTGCTGGGCAGAGGCCAGTGGTGCTCTGCCCTGTGGCCATCTCTTCTGCTGGAGGCTCACCGGTCTGTCCTTACTCAGAGGAAAAGTCTATTAAATTATCAATCTCTGGAGCCTGTGGCTGTGCAGAGAAATAGACTACCTCTTCTTCCTGGGACTCCAGAGATATCACAGGTGCTGGACAGAGGCCATTTGTGCCCTACCTTGTTGCCAGTGCTTCTACTGGTGTGACAAGCTCAGGGCCAGGCTGCTGATCATGGTCTAGCAGCTCATGGTAGCTCATTACGGTTGCCACTCCTCTGAGGAGAAGTCCAATAAATCCCTGATCGCTGCACCATAGCCCTCTTCAGGCTCTGAGGCATGCTGCTGAATGAGATCTAACAGCCTTTATATGCCATTTATAGCTCCCACTCGTGTCCGGGTACTTCTGTAATGTTCAGCCTCAGCTCTCTGTGTTCCAGTATGTCCTCCTGACGCAACTCTGCCATACTCCCGCAGTGAGAGTCCTGTGTGAGACTTTCAAATAGCAATCCTGGGCTGCCATAGTCATAGCCCTCTATAGGATCATCCGTCTCCATCTCCGGACACACCTGGACCACATACCACTGCAGTGCCCGGTACCCTTCATCCACCTCCATCTCTGTCTGGACCAATCCATCCAATTCATCCATCCGTTCCTCCCGGGGCTGCTTTCCCAGGAACGGCATTCGTAGATCCATCTGGAGCCAGTATTGCTGCTCTGGAGTAGGAAGGGACTTCCCCTGGAGAGCTTTGTGCCAGAGTTGCCATCGAACTATATCCTTTCAGGCCAGTTTGCCCTCTGCCAAGACAGGGCCTTCAAACTGGGCCAGCACTGCCTGCAATCGCCACTGGAATTCAGCCTCCATTTCCATCGAGGTCCCACTGGTAGTTTGGAACTGCTCCGTAAGGAGGAAGCAGATCCCACAGTTGCCAGCCAATTGTAGCGGGTCTCGGTACCCCAGACTGGGTATACCTGCTAAAGTCAGCTTCCTCCCACCAAACGCCAACCCATGAACCTCCACTGGATACCTTCCGCTATTAGAATAACAGCCGCTGCAAGTTGTTATAGGTACCCCCAAGAACATTAGCCAAGACTGAATGCTTGAGGGTCAAAATAGGAACTGCTTTATTGCACAGAAAACACAGCTTTTATACATTTCCAACAAAAGGGGGTAGTCACCACTTAATCAATAGAAACAAATATTATACAATGAGACAAACATCAGACAATGGTTAGTTAAACAAGATTCTAATCACATCCTGACTTACAAAAGGACAATAGATGACTCACACAATAACAGACACTTTACACGAAGACTAGATATGTAGACACATAACAGCAGGAGGTTGCAATAAGCTCAAACATTCTGAGTCTAGGGGGTGGTTGGAGAAGGCAATACCGTATACTCCAACAAAACACAGGAATCCCAACTCTGTATCAGTTCCCTCCAGTCCTCATTGTCTCTGAGAATTCATGGAAACTGTGTAAACCTGAATCTAGGGTAAAAGTACTCCAAATGTACCCTAGGCACCCACCTCCCAAATCATAGAATCACCTCAAGTTCCTGGGTCCATAGTCGGTGGGTAGGAGGCTGGCCTGCAGTCCTCTCCAAGTACAAAAGTAACAGAAGCTTCCATTACAATCCACTTCAATGCCAAGACATCAGGCTTTTCTGTTCTAGCCCATAGGGCTCTATAGTTGAAGTCTTGGTCTGCTGACATGACTTTGAAATCTAGATTGCTTTCCCTTCCATTTAAGGGGAAGGTTCTTTTCGGTCCAGGACTGGACTCTATCATATCCACAGTTACTGGGGGCAAGGGCGCCTTTTTACCACAGGATAAGAAAAATAAAGCTAAAGGACAGGGTCCTAATTTTCATCCCTTTCGTTCGGACAAGTCCTAACGTCGGCAGCCTTCTTCGAAGCCTAATCAGTCCAAGGGAACTTGGAAACCTCAATCTTGGAACAAAAATACAACGGACCAAGAAGCCCGCCAAGACTAAATCAGCATCAAGGGGCAGCCCCTGATCCATCACTGGATCGTGTTGGGCAGATCTCTTTTTGTGGAGGCTTGGCTGGGAGACGTGCAAGACTCTTGGGTTCTGGAGGTCATTGCTCAGGGTTACAGGATATGTTTCAAATCTCATCCACCAAGGGGCTGATTCCTCTTATCAAACATATCTTCAAAACCAGAAAAATGGGACGCCTTTCTAGGGTGCGTGAGGGATTTCTCCTCCCTAGGAGTCGTACCAGTACCACTAGCAGAGAGAGGTCTGCGATACTACTCAAATCTTTTTGTGGTTCCAAAGAAGGAGAGTGCGTTTTGCTCGATTCTGGACCTAAAGTGCTTAAAGTTTCTGTCGGTGCCATTGTTCAAGATGGAGACGATAAGGTCTATTCTGTCCTTAGTTCAACAGGACAGAAAACAGAGAAGGCCCAGCACAACATGATTAAGGTCACGTGTTGACAAAATGTCGTATGTTTCCTATGTGATGTCTCTAATAAATGGATATTGAAGTATAGCGACTGGTGCTGCTACTTTCTCTTCTCTGACTTAGTTCAAGAAGGACAGTTCATGACCACGATAGACTTGAAGGACGCTTACCTTCATGTGCCAATACACAAGGATCACGTCAAGTTCCTGAGATTTACTTTTCTGGATCAGCACTTCCAGTTTGTAGTTCTCCCCTTTGGTCTGGCTACTGCTCTTAGTCTTTACGAAGGTTCTCTGGGCTCTGCTCGTGGTGGCAAGATCCAGAGGTATTGCAGTAGTGCCTTATTTGGACAACATTCTGGTCCAAGCTCCGTCCTGCCATCTGGCAGAAGAACATTCAAGAGCTCTTCTTCAATTTCATGGATGGAAGATAAACTTGGGAAAGAGTTCTCTGGTTCCCAGTACCAGAGTGGAAATCCTGGGCATGATAATAGATTCCGTATCCATGAAGATATTTCTCATAGACCAGAGACGTTGCAAAATTACTTCCAGTTGTCTTGCCCTACAGACCTCCTTAAAGCCATCTGTGGCCCGGTGTATGGAGGTGATTGGGGTCATGGTGTCCAGCATAGATATCATCCTATTTGCCAGGTTCCAACTCAGAACCTCTACAATTGTGCATGCTGAGGCATTGGAACGGCGATCACTCTGATCTATCCCAACAGATTTCTCTGGACAACCGAGAGAATCACTCTCTTGGTGGTTCTGTCCAGATCGCCTGTCCCAGGGGACATCCTTCTTGAGACCATCCTGGGATATTGTGACTACGGACGCGAGTCTATCAGGATGGGGAGCTGTTTGGGGTGCCAGGAAGGCACAGGCCTGTGGATTTGAGAGGAGTCTCTTCTCCCGATCAACATTCTGGAACTTCGGGTGATCTTCAACGCTCTGAAGGCTTGGCCTCTTCTGGGTTCATCCCAGCTTATCAGATTTCAATCGGACATTACCTCGGTGGCTTACATCAACCATCAAGGGGGGGAACGAGAAGCTCCCTAGCCATGAGGGAAGTGTCTCGGATTCTGGATTGGGCGGAGGCCCACAACTGCTTGCTGTCAGCCATCTACATTCCGGGTGTGGACAACTGGGAAGCGGATTTTCTCAGCAGACAATCTTTTCATCCGGGGGTATGGTCTCTCCATCCCAACGTGTTTGCTGAGATTTGCTACAGATGGGGGACGCCGGAGATAGATCTCATGGCGTCCAGACTCAATTCCAAGCTACCCAGATATAGGTTGCAGTCCAGGGATCCCCAGGCAGAACTGATAGATGCCTTAGCAGTGCCTTTTGGGTTCAACTTAGTTTAAAAATGTTTTCCTCCATTGCCACTTCTACCTCGAGTAGTGGCTTGCATCAAGCAGGAGCAAGCTTCGACTATTCTAAGTGCTCCATCGTGGCCGCAAAGGATGTGGGTTGCGGACCTGATGGGGATGTCATCATTTCCTCCATGGAGGTTACCTTGACGCAGGGATCTGCTGGTACAGGGTCCCTTTGTTCATCAGAATCTAGATTCTCTAAGGTTGACTGCGTGGAGATTGAACGCTTAGTCCTAGCCAAGAGGGGTTTTTCTGAGAGAGTGATTGATACTCTCATTCAAGCTAGAAAGCCGATCACCTGTGGCATCTATCATAAGGTGCGGAGGACGTTGCTTCCCCTGGCATAAGGTCAGGGTACCCAGGATTCTTTCCTTTCTCCAGAACGGTTTGGAGAAGGGACTTAGCCCATGCATTCAGTTAACATTAAGTTACTGTCTTGGAAGGTTCTATTTCTATTGGCTATTGCTTCGGCACGCAGAGTCTCTGAGATGGGGACCTTGCAATGTGAGCCTCCATACCTAGTTTTTCATGCTGATAAGGGTGTTCTTCACACTGGGTTGGATGTTCTCCCTATGGTTTTGTCTGATCGCAACATCAATCAGGAGATCGTGGTTCCTTCTTTGTGTCCTAATACTTCTTCTTTGAAGGAGCGACTACTTCATAATTTGGATGTGGTTCAGGCTTTGAAATTCTATCTTCAGCCTACGAAAGATTTTAGACAGACTTCTTCATTGTTTATTGTCTATTCTGGGAAGCAAAACTAATTTTCACAGTCCCAGTGAAACAGAGACAGGGAGAGATTACTTTAGTTAAAAATACATTTTATTTGTTACTTGCATTAAAAAGCATTACCGGTACAGCAGACAGACAGACACCACAGCTGACGCGTTTCCTGTCATACGGGCAGTTCATCGGACCTATAGAACAAGCATTTCTAACAGCTGTTAAATCAAGAGAAAGCGGTCAAATTGCCCAATCATAGTGTGGTATAACAAAGTTACATACAATTAACCATTTCATCGCTTTACCCTTAAACAAATATTCATGCACATAATTACAACAAACTGATACTGCCAAATATAAGAGAGACCCTCATTTAAAAAGAACAATTAAGATTTATATATCTAGAATTTCGCGGGAATCCATATATAAATTGCTACATTGTATATAACTGAAGTTAAGACCGCTTATTGCAAAAAATGGCTACTCTAGTATATAAGTTGAATGCAATCAGTAAACACAACAAGCGCTTGCAAATATATTTGAAAGCTGTTAAAGCTTCAGGTATATCAACGTGCAGCAAACCATTATAATCGCTTGGTGGAGATATGGGTAACTGACTCCCATGGAAAAACTGGCATATAGTGTACACAGAGCAGTAGCTGAGCAATTACTAAGTGGTTACACAACATTAAATGTCACTAGTAAAAAAAAAAAATCTTTAGATAAGTAAATTTACATAGACAGGCTGTCAGTATATAACATTGACTATGATGTAACATTAACTATTATTTGTCTATGTATAATATAACATCGCTAATTGTATTAATCCCTAAAGGAAAACCAGTTCTAAGCGTATAGATCCAAAAGATTTCTTTTTTTACTAAGGGCCTAATATCTATCGCCACCTCTTACACCCAATGTGACTTGTTCTATACCTTGAAATTTTTAAATATTCCAATTTGTTAGTATGTTCAAAAAAATTCTTAGCAACTGGTGTTTTATGTACCTCTGCCTCTAGAGACAGTAGGTGTTCTCTTATCCTGTCCTTGAGACCCCTAGAGGTAAGACCTACGTATTGAAATTTGCAAAACATACAGGTAATAAGATATACAATATTTGTTGAATTACAGTTAAAACGTTCTCTGATATTATAAGTATGCCCTGTACTTGTAGAGGAAAAATTATGCCCTACTAAGGCATAATCACATCATTTGCAAGGTCTACCCCCAAATTTGTAAAAGCCCGGTTTCATGGACAACCAGCTGCCTGTCCTATTACCTATAGTGTTTTCCTTGGAGCTAAAATTTGTAGTTATTTTGTCCCCTATGGTATCTGATCTACATGAGATAAAATTACAATTACTAGAGATTGATTTCAAATCATCATCCCTCTCTAGTAGCGGTATTCTTTTCCTGATAATATTGCAAATCTCATTAAACTGTCTACTATATTTAGTAATAAAAATGTATGCCTTTCCGTTCTAAGCCATTTCGATTCTTATTTTTAGCCCTATCTTTAAGTAAGGCATCTCTTTCAAATCCTGACCCTAACGTAGACAATCTTTTTAATTCACACGTCATAACCCCTGTCAGCAAGACGTATAGTCAGATCATTGGCATGTTTCCAGTAGTCATTCAAGTTGGTACAATTCCGTCTAAGCCTAATATACTGACCCTCAGGTATACCTTTCTTAAGATGGTTTGGATGTAAAGAGTCCGCTCTCAGTATAGTATTGCATGTAATTTCCTTTCTATATACTTCAGTGACTATACTCTGATCGGTGTGACAAATTAGAACATCCAAATATGGTATATTAGTTTCAGAGGCACTATAGGTGAATTTTAAGTTGCTATCATTCTCATTTAAGTAATCAATGAAATCACCCAAATCTCCACCGTGCACCCCCCCCCACACACTATTAGAATATCATCTATATATCTAGTATATAGTTTGTCATTTTTAAAACTATTCCCATCACCAAAGATTTTCTTGATCTCAAAGTCAGCAAGAAATAAATTTGCGTACAAAGGGGCGAATTTCACCCCCATCGCTGTCCCTCTAAGCTGTATAAAGAATTCCCCATTGAAAATGAAATAGTTACGATTTAGTAGGTAATAGCCTGTAAGATAAATTCAATTAGTTCAGTATCATACCCTGAATACCTTTCCAACGTCCTTTTAATAGAGTTAATCCCTAGATCATGGGGGATACATGAGTACAGTGAAACTGCATCTATAGTGGAAAAAGTATAAATTCTGTACAAGTCTAAGTAAATGTTTGGTGTCCCTAAGGAAACCAGGCAATGATTGGCTGATAGGCTGAAGTTGTGCATCTACCCATTGTCCCATCTTCTCCCCCAGGGAGCCAATAGCCAAAATTATCAGCCTCCCTGGGGGATTAATTAAGGATTTATGCACTTTAGGTAAGTATTTAAAGATGGGTACTCTGGGATGCTCAACATATATATATTCACTGGTTTTAATGGTGAGTACAGAACAATCTACCCCCAAATCTAATAGATGTTTGAGCTCCTTTTGAAACTTAACAGTGGGATTAAATGTTAGCTTCTTATATGTATGTGAGTCCCCTAGTTGTCTATAGGCTTCTTTAAGACAGTGTTTTTCAACCAGTGTGCTGTGGCACACTAGTGTGCCATGAGAGATCCTCAGGTTTGCCACGGCAGACTGACAGCAGTGTGACATTTTTTAAACTTTGCTTGTTTTTTACTCCCAGTGCAGGGGTAGTTTGTAGGAGGCATGGCATAACAGCACAATACATAAAGTATGTATGTGTTTGTGTGTATGTGTATATATATATGCTGTATTAGGCTACAATGTGTGATTTTTTTTAAATTTTGGGATGGTGGTGTGCCACAGGATTTTTTAATGTAAAAAAGTGTGCCACGGCAAAAAAAAGGTTAAAAATCACTGCTTTAAGATACTAGGTTTTATCAAGGACAACAATTGAACCTCCCTTATCTGAATTAACTACCACTATGTCTGGATTGCCTTTCAGTCTATTTAGCACATGCACTTCTTTTTTTTTCAGATTGCTATATTTGTAACTGCCATTATTCTCACTCTTACTTATTTTTTCAGATAGTTCAATAAGATCTTGTTCTAGAATAGAATGGAACAACTCAATAACATCATTACTTGCATGTACAGGATAAAAGATACTAGATTTTGATTCCGTACTTAACTGTTGTTTACCTGTTCTACCTAAAATGGCACTTTTGTCCTGGCGAGACTGTCACTGTAAGATTTTTTAAATGTTTAGTCAGAGTTATTTTACGCACAAATATATTGATATCTAAAATAGTATCAGATAAATTAAAGTCCCTTGTGGGGGAAAAGCCCAGTCCTTTAGAGAGAACAGAGATTTCATGGGGTTCTAAGTGTAGTAGAGGATAAGTTGATTATTTGTCGCCTTTGTGATTCTTCTTCTTCCACTGTGTTCTGCGGCGTGGATACCTTGGTACGTGGGGTCCAGTAATAGGGGCCTTTTCCGATGTCACTTTGTTCTTTTCCTTTGTATAATCCATGTGAACTGCCCCGTTTTTTGGCCTCGCCCCCATCGCCACCTCCGATTCCACAGTTGTTCTTATTGGTGTGGAAGTTGTTGGCAAAGTTGAAGTTGGTGTTACCAAGGCTGAGATCGATGTTGAATTGGTATCATTCATGCCAGTTGTACTTTCAAAGCTTGAAAATGTCACTTTTCGCTGATTCTTATTTTTACTATTTTTGTTATAATTCTGTTTTTTCCTTTGTGCCTTTCTCTCAGCATTACAACTATAGACAACTCCCAATTTATAATCTTTAGAATCTCTCTCATATTTCTTGAACTTGTTATCTGACAATTCAGTGCTCAATTTTTCTAATGTATCATCCAGCTGTTTTTGTCATCATCTTTAAACAATTCAAGCTGTTTGTCTAAATTATCAATTTCCAGCAGTACACCATCTCTCTGATATTTCTTAAACTTAACCAGTTTTTCCATTAAAGTCAGTGAGGGATTGGTTCCAGATTGCCATAAATTCTGGATATTCCTTATGGAATGCTGGAAATTTTTTCATTCTCAATCCCCGAGGAATTTTCCTCTAGATAGTGTTCTAAGAAATGTCCCTCCAGAGTTGCAATTCTTTTATATGTATTTTTTTCTTTTTTAGCATATATGGTTCCCAATTATTTTTTACTTTCATCTGTTGCTGTGCTTTTAAATCATTTTTCATTATTCTGGGAAGCGCAAAGGGCAGAAGGCTTCTTCCACTTCCCTATCCTTTTGGTTGAGGAGCATTATCCGCTTAGCATATGAGACAGCGGGACATAAGCCTCCTCAGAGAATTACAGCTCATTCAACTAGAGCTGTGGCTTCTTGAGCCTTCAAAAATGAGGCCTCTATAGAACAGATTTGAAGGGTGTCTACCTGGTCCTCCTTACATACTTTTTCAAAGTTTTACCAACTTGATGTTTTTGCTTCAGCTGAAGCAGCTTTTGGGAGAAAGGTTTTGCCGGCTGTGGTGCCCTCAGAATAGGGTCCGCCTCTCCTTTTACCCTCTCGTTCATTCAGTGTCCTCTAGAGCTTGGGTATATGTTTCCCACAATTAAGGAAAGAAGCCGTGGACTCTCCTCATATTAAGATTGAAAACATAAATTATGCTTACCTGATAATTTCATTTCCATTTCATTTCCATCTATATGAGAAGAGTCCACAGTCCCCGCCCATTTTCTCCGTTGTGCAGACCTACATTTTTGTTATTCTTCTGGCACCTTTTATACCCTGATATTTCTACTACTGTTCATTGTACCCTCGGCAGAATGCCTGGGGGATGAGGGGAGTGGGGGAGGTATTTAAGCCAGCCTTTGGCTGGGGTGTCTGTACCTCCTCCTGGTGGCCAGGTTCTGTGTTCCCACAAGTAAGGAATGAAGCCGTGGACTCTCCTCATACAGATGAAAATGAAATTATCAGGTAAGCATAATTTTTTTTCTTTCATGTAATTGGCAAGAGTCCATGAGCTAGTGACATATGGGATATACAATCCTACCAGAAGGGGCAAAGCTTCCCAAACCTCAAAATGCCTATAAATACACCCTCACCACACCCACAATTCAGTTTTACAAACGTTGCCTCCTATGGAGGTGGTGAAGAAAGTTTGTGCTAAGATTTCTACGTTGATATGCGCTTCTCAGCATTTTGATGCCCGATTCCTCTCAGAGTACAGTGAATGGGGGAGGGATGTGAAGGGAGAATCACCTTTTGAATGCAATGGTTTTCCTCACGAGGATCTATTTCATATCGGTCATAGAGATTCATCTCCTACCTCCCTTTTTAGATCGACATATACTCTCATATTTCATTACCTCTACTGATAACCGTTTCAGTACTGGTTTGTCTATCTGCTATATGTGGATGGGTGTCTTTGGATAAGTATGTTTTCATTACTTAAGACACTCTCAGCTATGGTTTGGCACTTTATGTATTTATATAAAGTTCTAAATATATGTATTGTACTTATATTTGCCATGATTCAGGTTTTCAGTATATTTCCTTTTGCAGATTGTCAGTTTCATATCTGGGAAATGCTTTTTTATGAAAATGTATTTCTTACCTGGGGTATAGTTGTTGTTTTTTCAAATTGACTGTCTTTTAAATTCGCGGGCAGAATTAGGCTCGCAAGGGGGCAAAATGCCAAAGTTTATTGCGTATTTTTTGGCGCAAGATTTTTTGGCGTGAAGTTACGTTTGTTGACGCAATTCGTCATTTTCATTCACAAGGTTGCATCATCTATGACGCGAGTGTATTGTTTCCTGGACGTTTTTGGCTCCAAAAAATATTTTTCTGTTTGTTGTGCGTCATACTTGGCGCAAAATATTTTCATTATTTAAGACCCCATTCCTATTTGCCTCTTGCCTTTTTCTATGTCAGAGGGCTATGCTGTTTGCATTTTTTCCCATTCCTGAAACTGCCATATAAGGAAACTGATAATTTTGCTTTATATGTTGTTTTTTTCTCTTATATTTGCAAGATGTCTCAATCTGATCCTGTCTCAGAATTCACTGTTGAATCCCTGCTGCCTGATAACAGTTCTAACAAAGCTAGGTGCATTTGTTGTAAACTTGTGGAGATTATAGCTCCAGCTGTGGTTTGTAAAAGTTGTCATGATAAACTTTTACATGCAGAACATGTATCCATCAGTAGTAGTTCATTACCTGTTGCTGTTCCATTAACATCTAATGCACAAGATATACCTGTAAATTTAAAAGAATTTATTTCTGATTCTATTCAGAAAGCTTTGTCTGCTATTCCGCCTTCTAATAAACGTAAAAGGTCTTTTAAAACTTCACATAGCGTTGGTGAAAAGTCAAATGACTGGCAACATACTGATTTATCCTTCTCTGATGAGGATCTATCTGATTCAGAAGATCCTGCCTCAGATATTGACACTGACAAATCCTCTTATTTAAAATGGAGTATATTTGTTCTTTATTAAAAGAAGTGTTGATTACATTGAATATGAAGGAAACTAGTCCTCTTGATATTAAAACTAATAGACGTTTAAATTCTGTTTATAAATCTCCTGTGGTTATTCCAGAGGTTTTTCCAGTTCCTGATGCTATTTCTGATATGATTTCTAAAGAATGGAATAGGCCTGATACTTCTTTTATTCCTTCTTCAAGGTTTAAAAAATTGTATCCTTTGCCAGCAGTTAGATTGGAGTTTTGGGAAAAGATCCCCAAAGTTGATGGGGCTATCCCTACTCTTGCTAAACGTACTACTATTCCTACGGAAGATAGTACTTCTTTTAAAGATCCTTTAGATAGGAAACTTGAATCTTATCTAAGTAAGGCTTATTTATATTCAGGTCATCTTCTTAGGCCTGCAATTTCTTTGGCTGATGTTGCAGCTGCTTTAACTTTTTGGTTGGAAACTTTAGCGCAACAAGTATCGGATCATGATTTGTCTAGCATTGTTAAGTTGATTCAACATGCTAATAATTTCATTTGTAATGCCATTTTTGATATCATCAAAATTGATGTTAGATATATGTCTATTCTATCTAGAAGAGCTTTGTGGCTCAAATCTTGGAATGTTGATATGACTTCTAATTCCAGATTGCTATCGCTTTCTTTCCAAGGTAATAAATTATTTGGTTCTCAGTTGGATTCAATAATTTCAACTGTCACTGGGGGGGAAGTGAGTTTTTTTGCCTCAGGATAAAAAACCTAAGGGTAAATCTAAAGCTTCTAATCGTTTTCGTTCCTTTCAACATAATAAGGAACAGGAATCTGCTTCCAATTGGAAGCCTTCCTCAAATTGGAATAAATCCAAGCCATTTAAGAGATCAAAGCCAGCCCCCAAGTCCGCATGAAGGTGCGGCCCTCATTTCAGCTCAGCTGGTAGTGGGCAGATTTAAATTTTTCAGAGATGTTTGGATTAATTCAGTCCAAAATCATTGGATTCAGAGTATTGTCTCTCAGGGGTACAGAATAGGATTCAGAGTAAGACCGCCTGTGAGAAGATTTTTTCTCTCATGCATTCCAGCAAACCCAGTAAACGCTCAGGCTTTCCTGAAGTGTGTTTCAGACCTGGAGTTATCAGGGGTAATCATGCCAGTTCCATTTCAGGAACATGGTCTGGGGTTTTATTATAATCTATTCATTGTCCCAAAGAAAGAAAATTCATTTAGACCAGTTTTGGATCTAAAGATTTTGAATTGATATGTAAGAGTACCAACTTTCAAGATAGTGACTATAAGGACTATTCTGCCATTTGTTTAGCAAGAGCATTATATGTCAACAAAAGACTTACAGGATGCATATCTTCATATTCTGTTTCATCCGGATCACTATCAGTTCCTGAGATTCTCTTTTCTAGACAAGCATTACCAATTTGTTGCTCTTCCTTTTGGCCTAGCAACAGCTCCAAGAATCTTTTTAAAGGTTCTCGGTGCCCTACTCTCTATAATCAGAGAGCAGGGTATTGCAGTGCTTCCTTATTTGGACGATATCTTGGTACTCACTCAGTCTTTGCGTTCTGCAGAATCTCACACAAATCAACTAGTATTGTTTCTTCAAAGACATGGTTGGAGGATCAATTTACCAAAAAGTTCTTTGATTCCTCAGACAAAGGTAACCTTTTTAGCTTTCCAGATAGATTCAGTGTACATGACGTTTGAAATTGGTTGCAGCCTGTCGGAACCTTCAGTCTCAGTCATTCCCTTCAGTAGCTATGTGCATGGAAGTTTTAGGTCTCATGACTGCAGCATTGGACGCAATCCCCTTTGCTCGTTTTCATATGAGACCTCTCCAGCTTTGTATGCTGAACCAATGGTGCAGGGATTATACAAGGATATCACAATTAATATCCTTAAATCCCAATGTTTGACTTTCTCTGACTTGGTGGTTAGATCACAATTGTATAATTCTAGGGGCCTCTTTCGTTCGTCCAACCTGGACTGTGATCACAACAGATGCGAGTCTTTCAGGTTGGGGAGCTGTTTGGGGATCTCTTACAGCACAAGGGGGTTGGAAATCTCAAGAGGCGAGATTACCAATCAATATTTTGAAACTCAGCAATTCTCAGGGCCCTTCAGTTTTGGCCTCTGTTGAAGAGAAAACCATTCATTTGTTTTCAGACAGACAATATCACAACTGTGGCATATGTCAATCATCAGGTTGGGACTCACAGTCCTCAAGCTATGAAAGAAGTATCTCAGATACTTGTATAGACAATTGGGAAGTTGATTATCTCAGTCGTCAGACTTTACATCCGGTAGAATGGTCACTCCACCCAGATGTGTTTTCTCAAATTGTTCAGATGTGGGGGCTTCCAGAAATAGATCTTATGGCATCTCATCTAAACAAAAAAATTCCCAGGTACCTGTACAGGTCCAGGGATCCTCAGGCGGAAGCAGTGGATGCATTGACACTGCCGTGGTGTTATCAACCTGCTTATATTTTCCCGCCTCTAGTTCTTGTTCCAAGAGTGATCTCCAAGATCATCATGGAGCAATCGTTTGTGCTGCTGGTGGCTCCACTTCCATTAAGGCCAGACCTTTTATCTCAAGGTCCGTTTTTTTTCCATCAGGATCTCAAATCATTAAATTTGAAGGTATAGAAATTGAACGCTTAGTACTTAATCATAGAGGTTTCTCTGACTCAGTGATTAATACTATGTTGCAGGCTCGTAAATCTGTTTCTAGAAAGATTTATTATCGAGTTTGGAAGACTAACATTTCATGGTGTTCTTCTCATAAATTCTCTTGGCATTCTTTTAGAATTCCTAGAATTTTACAGTTTCTTCAGGATGGTTTGGATAAAGGTTTGTCTGCAAGTTCCTTGAAAGGACAAATCTCTGCTCTTTCTGTTTTATTCCACAGGAAAACTGCTAAACTTCCTGATATTCATTGTTTTGTACAGGCTTTGGTCCATATCAAGCCGGTCATTAAATCAATCTCTCCACCTTGGAGTCTTAATTTGGTTTTGAAGGATTTACAGGCTCCTCCATTTGAGCCTATGATTTCTCTTGATAGTAATCAAGAGAAATAAACATAAACCGAGGAGACGCAGCTCCAATCCAACAGCATAAGGTTTACAGAGATAACAGGGAAGGAACTGCGTCCAACGTATAAGTACACCATTTCAACACTTGCAATAAATGTAAACAGGGTCGACTTGTCAAGTCTTGATTCATGACTGACAAGTCTGAGATTAGGGGGAGGGTCTTAGTGGCTGAAATTACAAAAGACTCACCGGGAGGGAGAGAGGAGAGTGGGGGAAGAAAGGTAAGGAAGGAGGGGAGGGAGAAAAGGCGGGAGGAAGAGTATGAGACGGAGAATGGAGGCCATCTAATTTAGGTTTATGTTTATGTTAGGTAGGTGACTGTCTAAAGTGGGATATAGATAAGGAGCTATGTGTCTTGGGCAGTTGCATTGGGTTTCCAGTCTGTATTTTGAGACTCCTTCCAGTCAGCCCAGGTCAATTCAAATAGGTCAGATTTATTTAGTTTGTAAAAGATGTCCTTTTTCCATTGTGTAGATATATGCCATATTATTGCAGATCATCTCCCAACTTGGAGCCCGTTCCTTTTTCCAGGAGCATGCAATAGAGTACTTTATAGTCATGAATAGGTATATGCAAATATACGCCTGATTTTTAGGTAGAGAGTGTAGGTTTAAGTGAAGAAGGGCTGAGTCAGCTAGCCTGGGGAGCCTGATACCAATACCCTGCAGCACCGAAAAGCTCTTTAGCCATAGAGGCTGAATCGCGGGACACTCCCACCATATATGTAGTGCGTTACCCCTGTGGCCACAATTCCTCCAGCATTTGGGTGACACTGTCGGGAATATTTTTGCTTACCTAGTGGGTACATAGTACCAGTGAGTTAGTAGTTTGAAAAAGGTTTCATATAGCGTTGTGCAATGTCAGGGTCAGGGAGAAGGCTCATTCCCACTCTTCAAGGGTAGTGCACCTACCCGTCAACGTCTCCCATCGGGAGAGATGGGGAGGAGTTTCTGGGTCTTGGGACCCACCTAGTAGCATATAGTGGACAGAAAGGGGCCTACACAGCCTGTTTCCCTTTGCCCAGGTAGACTCCCATAGGGTTAATGGTCTGTCAAGGTTAGGTTTAAAATCCCAACTGCTTAGAAAGCTCTTGATCCTCTGGTATTCAAAAGATAAATACGATGGGATCTGGCCCTCGGCCCTAATCTGGGATAATTGTTTAAAAGAGTCTCGAGGAGACGTGGACCAAAGGTCCGCTATATTATTAATTCCCAGTTGGACCCACTTTTTAGGGTGGGAGTCTTGGAGGCCCTATAGTAGGCCTGCTATGGAGGCGACTGGGGAAGGGTGCGGGGCTATAAGGGGATGAGGCCGTATTTTATGCCAAAAGCCAAGGCATTCGCAGACTACTGGGTTGGTTAGGGCTAGCTCCCTACGGCAATGTGGCGGGGTCCAAATCAGATCCCGTAAGGCAATATGGAAGGGCAGCGAATCCTGTTCTATAGATTTCCACTTGGCATCCGACGACTTTACTCCCCATTGAGAAACATGGGTAAGCATTGCACCTTCATAGTACCGTATCACTGACGGAGAAGCAATGCCCCCCAAAGATTTAGGAAGTTGGAGTACTTTGTGTGCGACTCTAGGGGGTTTATCCGACCAGATAAATTTGGTGAACCCACTTTGGAATTGAAGGAGCAGATGCCTCTGTATTTTAATGGGCAAGCATCGGAATAGGTACGTTAGCTTGGGGAGAAAGGACATTTTCAACGCCGTGATCCTACCCAGCCAGGATACATGCTGGAGGTTCCAGTCCTTCCGTAGAGAGTGGAGGGAAGCTAGGAGAGGAAGATAGTTGTCTTTTATTGTTTGGGGAAGACTACTAGAGATCCTGACTCCCAAGTGTAGGACAGAGTGTTCCGTCCAGTCAAATTTATATGACTCAGTGAGAGAAACTAATTGTGTCTTCATAAACCCCTGCGTATACACTTGTGTTTTTGACAGATTCAACTTGTAGTATGAATGGGCCCCAAAAGTGGTGAGAATATCCAGGAGCCTAGGTATCCCCTGATCAGGGTGTGACATGAATAAAGTTACGTCGTCGGCAAAGAGTGCAATTTTGTGCGAAGTGCCCGACAAGGTGATTCCTTTAATTTGGGGATCAGTCCTGATCTGCTCTGCCAGGGGTTCTATGGAAAGAGCGAACAAGAGTGGCGAAAGGGGGCACCCCTGTCTGGTGCCATTTGTGATAGGGAAGTGTGAGGAATGAAAACCCAACCCGCGCACAGAGGCAGTAGGAGTGGAATACAGGGCTTGAACGGCCGCTATGAAGTCAGGGGGGAAATGGAATCTCTGAAGGACTGCCCAAAGGTACTGCCATCTGACCCGGTCGAACGCCTTCTCGGCGTCAAGAGAAATTACCGCGAGTGGCCTACGAAGTCGTGAGGCAGAAGTGAGTATGTTAAGAAGGCGTCTCGTGTTGTCTGGACCTTCCCGGAGGGGGACAAATCCCACCTGATCCGAGTCGATAAGGGAAGGAAGAAATTTAGCAAGACGATTAGCTAGTATCTGAATAAAACTTGATGTCCGTATTGATCAAAGAAATGGGCCTGTAACTCGCACAAAGCGATGGGTCCTTGTCTGGTTTGAGGATGGTGACAATATTGGCTTCTAGAAATTCATTTTTAAAGTGGCCCTCCTCTCTAGCCAAATGATAGAATTTTAGAAGTAACGGGGCCAGTTCCTGAGCATAAGCCTTGTAGAAGTGCGCCGGGTAACCGTCTGGACCAGGAGACTTAAAAGACTTTGCGTTCCTAATGACTTTCAGGACCTCTTGTAGAGAGAAGGGAGAGCTCAATACAACTCGTTATTCTGGGGTAAGCGTAGGGAGCGACAGGGTCTTAAGGTAGGTCTCCAGGACCTCCTGGGAGGAGGACCCAAGAGACTCGGCGGTGGCTATATTATAAAGCTTGGCATAATAATCGGCAAATGCGCTGCCTATCTGGGACGGGATCTGAAGAAGAGATCCTGATAATCGTATGGAATGAATTCGGGAGGCCCCCAACCTATTCCTAATCTTGTTTGCCAACAGGGTATCGGCTTTGTTGCCTTTATGGTAAAATAGGTGCTTAAGCTTGGTGAGGTTTATTTGGGTTCTGCGCAGTTCAATCCTAGAAATGTGATCTTTGATCTCAATAATTTGAGATATGGTCTCCGCTGTGACTGCACTTCTGTTGCATGCTTCTAGTTGTCGCAACTTAATATGGGCTTGCGAGAGGGTGAGACCTACCTGCTTTCTGAGGTGCGATTGTTTAGTGATAAAAATACCTCTGATTGTAGCTTTAGCCGCACCCCATAATGTGTCATCCCTGACCGTGAGGTTGTCGTTAGTTTGAATAAAGTGGGTGATATCTCTTCGAAGTTCCTCTCTAAAGGGTATGTCCTCTAAAATCTGATGGGGTAGTCTCCATTTGGGTCTAATGTGAGTAGTGTTGGAAGAAATTATGTCGGCCTGAACCAGGTCGTGATCAGACCAGGCACAAAGGGAAATTTTGGTTCTCTGAACTAAGTCAAGAGTGTCAGCTGTAGAGAAGATATAGTCGAGTCTTGAGTATAGCTTATGAGGGTGTGAGAAGTGGGTATAGCCGTAATCCTTAGGATGCAGGGCTCTCCATATATCGTACAGGCCTGAGTTAGACATTATTTGCCTAAATCTGTGTGAGAGTTGTTTAGCTGGGGAGGGCGTTAAATTAGTAGACTTGGGTCTTCTGTCTAATAGATGGTCCCAGACCATGTTGAAGTCACCCGCTACTAGGACTCTCCCCTGTCGAACTTGAGAAAGAGCATGGAGAATGTGTTTAAGGTATCGTGGTTGCTTGGAATTTGGAAGATACACGGATACTAGGGTATAAGTGACATGGTTTATTTTGCAGATAAGGAAAATAAATCTGGCCTGAGGGTCTCTAATGACTTGTATACTTTCGAAGGCCAGACGCTTGTGTAGCAATATCGCTACTCCTCTGGCTTTTTTGGTGAAAGAAGCGGTTTCAATATGAGTATAGGACTTGGAGGTGAGCCTGAGAGGCTCCTTGTCCAGCCAGTGGGTCTCCTGAAGGAATACCACATCTGGATTGTGGTGTTTCAGCTACCTAAGTAGAAGGCTACGTTTATGGGGCGAGTTGAGGCCTCTAACATTCTGCGTCATGAGCCTAATGGTGGTCATAATTAATAGGGGGGGTGTGGTAAGGGAGCTCTTATGGGGGACTTGGACTGTGTTGTAGATCGGGGGGGAGGACAAAGTGAGTGGTAGAATGGGGGGGTGGGGAGAGAATGGGAGGGGGAAAGAGAGCACTAGGAAAAGCGCTCGAGAGTGTGGTGGAAATAGTCCACCTCAAGGAGTCCTAGAGTGGGCTTCTATGTGGGGGCGGAGCAGAGGAGGAAATTAATCTAAGGAACCCAAAGTTAGGAGCATCATTAATAATATTAACAACAGCAGCCCCGCTCTGCTATAAATAATTACTGAGATAAGAACCAACATTGAATTTACTATAGAATAATGATATAGTAACCAGCAGAATAAACTTAAACAAAACACATTCAACAGGTATTGCAAACACATAACTACGAACCTAAAAAACAGAGAACCACCAGGTGACTAGAAATAGATATAACATGACTGTAAAGGACAAGCCCCGAGAGTCAAGAGGCAGTTGTGGACTGAGGTAATTTTGCCCTTTTGGCTCTTTGGTCGTTGACAGTCCACTCTGGGGCGGAGGCCCGCAGCTTCGGGTATGGAGGGTCTCTTTGGGGAGGCGGTTCTGGCCTAAGGCCCCAGTTAGTGAGAAGGGTTAGCCCCTGGTTCAGAGTTGTGGCAACATAATTTTGGTTGTCTTTGGTAATGATAAGGCGAGTTGGGAATCCCCATCTATACTTAATGTTGTTCTTCCGCAAAGTAAGAGTGACAGATTGATAGTGGCGTCTCTGTTGTAGGGTATGAGCCGAGAGGTCAGGTAGGAGCTGAATATCTTGAAATCTCTCGCTCATAGTTGGTTTCCTGAAGGCTGCCTGCATCAGCCTATCCTTATACAGAAAACTATGGAAGCACACTATTACATCCCGCGGTTTATCTTGAGCCACGTTTCTAGAGCGCAGTGCCCTGTGTGCCCGCTCCATAGTGGCGGTCAGGCCCTCTGGGCTGCCAATCAAGGAGTGATACAGTTCTCTCAAGAAGTCTTGGAGGTCGGATGGCGCTACCGATTCCGGTATGCCACGGAATCTGATGTTATTGCGCCTGGATCTGTCCTCCACCTCCGCCACCTTGAGTTCTAGTTGAGAGATTTGGTCAGCCAGACTCTCCGAGTAGGCTAATAGATTGGATTGATCCACCACCACGTCGTCTTGTTTCCTTTCTAGGGCATCTACCCTTTCTCCAATCTCCGAAATCTCTTTTTTAAGCTCTGCTGAACTTCGCTGAATTTCCTGCGTGATGAATTTGGTCTGTGAGGCCAGCAAATTCTTTAAAGATTTCTCGGTGATGTAATGTTGTGAGGCAGATGCGGATTGGACACTAGATTGGGACTCCTCATCTTGCGAGTCCGGGTCACTCAACTCTCCTTGGGGTTCCATGTCTGGGCCCTTAGGCTGCTGTGAGAAGTGGTCATAGACTGTCTTTTTAGATTTCGATGCAGACTTAAGGGGTTTTCTACCCATGTGCGGCATACTGTTGCCAGTGTATAGAGACAAGACACTCTGAACCCAGAAACTCAGAGTGCGTTTGCAAGAGGCTGTACTATTCTGCTGGAAGAAAATGGGGTTAATGAATCATAGCATATGCAAAGGTTAAGACATTACTCTAGAGATTGCAGAGCGGGGCTGAATACCATAAAAGTAGCAGCACTCACATTTTAGATATAAACACAGACATACAGTGACTTAACCCTGGTCCCTCACCTCAGGGATGAGGGGGATACGACCCGAAGGAAGGGGGAGGGTTAGTGGAAGTGACCCACCCGGGCAAGCCGAGTGGGAGCGGGGAGGTGAGGGAGTGGCAAACAGTGGTAGTAAGGTCAGATAGACAAATCAAAAATACGATACAAACTAAGCGGATGTCAGACCAGTATGGTGGCGGATCTGACGCACAAAAATCTTATCACCTCACTCTTATATAGAAAGGTTAAGACTAGGAAGCAGACTAATATTACAGCTAAGTTAAATAGACTAATTGGAAAGAGTTGGCGTGGCGACTAATAGATTAAAGAGTCTGTGAGACACAATCCCTTTTTTTTTTTTTAAAGTAATATTCCCGAAGGCAACTTTTATGGTCAGGGGGGGTGACCAGCAAAATCTAGTCAGCAAGGGGCCCTGGCGGGGGCACTGGAGTTGGGGCTTAAGCTTAAACCACAATAATCCAACTCACTGATAGGGTACAATAATGGTCTATAACCAAACAAAACACCAGCCTTATGGTGATTTAACGCTAGGGCTAATTATATGGAGTGAGATTGTATAATTAGTACAGATTACCAGGCCCTAGGTATGCTTTGGGCAGGTTTATGGACTAGGCTGGAGCTCAATAACCTGTAATAAAAGAACAGTACCTTCTAACCTAACTGCTGGTGTACCACATGAATGGGAAGCTGTATTAACACTTTGTTATATAATATACTGATAAACCTGTGGGAAAGAGGCGTATAGTTAAGGCAGTAATATGAAAATACACTCCACCTCAGGCTATGAGCCTAAGTACAATGAAGCTGACGCAGCTGGTATGAATGAAAGAGAGACTAGAATGATAATGTCCCAAAAGCAAGGGCTGTATACAATCCCACTACAATAAGAAGATTGTGCAACGTTGAGGGTACGTTGTAGTCACTTTGATTCAAAATGTGGCTGCAGAGCCTAGTTCCCAGGCCCTATAGGTATGAATATATCCCACAAACCTAGACCTCAGATAGGGGGGGTGAGGTAAGGGTATGCTGCCCCCTCAAGTGTTGAAGACAAATGTCCTGCTATGTAAAACAGCTGCAGATTTTGTTGTAGTCCCCAGGTACAATAGGGTCAATGGACTATTGTATGAAATAGGGGCTGCTTCTTCAAAGGAGATATTACTTATATATTTGACTAAAGTTGTTTAGATAGTCCCATGGTGCTGGCTTCTAAATGTGGGTTGTTCTCACTAAGGTTAAACCCTTGTAGCTGGCCTTAGGGAGCCAACAATAATCACAGCCCACACTGTGTTCCAAGGGTATAGCTAATTCCACCTCCCGTGGCCAGCCGGGCTAACAGGCAGGAGAATAAGGGGGTTTTGTCTGTAAGGACCTGGATGTCAGCCTGTACAGGGCTCAAAAGTTAGCAGTGTGCTGCCTACTCCCCGGGGTCTGAGTGAGCTGTGTGGAGTGTCAGATAACCTGACAAAATCTTACCCGGTACTAGGAGCAGAAGGGCTGGTGGATTGATCTTCCAGCTGGATGCCGGTTCTAGCCCGGCGTAGGAACAAGAGGGCCTCAAGATGGCGGGTGTTCGCGCCCTTTTTCCTCACTGAATTGTGCAGCAAAAATGTCCGGCCCGACTATTTCTGCGCTCCTGGGTCCCTGCAGTTCCGGCACTCTCCTTGGAATCATCTGCAGCCTGAGGTGTGCTGGGGGGTAAGTATCTCGCCAGTGAGATCACTAATGTCCTTCAAGACTTCCAGGCAGAAGTCCTGACCAGAAGTCTGCTTCTCCCCCGCAGGAGCTGATGGCGACTGATCGCTCCGGAGCGGGTCCCCGGCCCTCCGGAGCGGAGTTAGTTGATGGCGGCAGAAATCAGGTATTGGCTGGTGTGAGGGGTGTCAGTTACTCCGGAGCGGAGCCCCGACCCTCCGGAGTAAGAAGACAGCTGCGGCCAAAGGTGAGGGACTGCTATAAGTTCCGCAGGCTTCAGGCGATGACCACTTGAGTGGTGGTAGTAGTTGAGCGGCTAGATGGAGATGACCAGGCAGATGGTAATTAGGAAGCCTATAGGAGATACACCAACCCTTCGGGTTAAAGTTGGCGTTGGCCTGCACTCTCCCCAGCAGTAAACGGGTCCGCTCGCCACACTGTAGATGTCCTCCTCTGAGATGGCTATTAGAGTTGGTGGGATGGGTGGAAGAGGTCACCCTACAATAAAATAGTGTCCATCTACTAAAACTAATAGCTTAATCGTTTAATAAAGGTCAAAATCCACACTTTATATGGCTCTTTTAGATGTTTTGTTTATGGAGCTCAGCTTGCACACGTCTAGTCAGATCAGTGGCTAGCTCCGCCCCCGAGCCTATGCATTCTTTGGACACTTCTTGGACTTTTAAGAATGAAGCTTCAGTTGATCAGATTTGCAAAGCAGCAACTTGGTCTTCTTTGCATACATTTACTAAATTCTACCACTTTGATGTATTTACTTCTTCGGAAGCAGTTTTTGGTAGGAAAGTTATTTAGGCAGCTGTTTCACTTTGATTCTTCTGCTTATGATTTAAGTTTTTATTTTTATTTTTTGAGAATAAACTTATATTTTGGTTGTGGATTATTTTTTTCAGTCAAATGGCTGTTTTTATTTTTATCCCTGCCTCTATAGTGACTCTTGCGTGGAGTTCCACATCTTGGGTATTGCTATTCCATACGTCACTAGCTCATGTACTCCTGCCAATTACATGAAAGAAAACATAATTTATGTAAGAACTTACCTGATAAATTAATTTATTTTATATTGGCAAGAGTCCATGAGGCCCACCCCCTTTTTTATGGGGGTATTTTTTTTGTATAAAGCACAATTATTTCCAAATTCCTTTGTTGATGCTTTTTACTCCTTTCTTTATCACCCCACTTCTTGGCTATTCGTTAAACTGAATTGTGGGTGGGGTGAGGGGTGTATTTATAGGCATTTTGAGGTTTGGGAAACTTTGCCCCTCCTGGTAGGATTGCATATCCCATACATCACTAGCTCATGGACTCCCTGGGAGTAAGGAGGGGCAAGCAAGGAAGTATTTCCAGCTTCAGTTCTAAGCCTAGTTGAGTGCATCTCTATGTTTATTTCTGTATTTATGCTCCCTGGGAGTAAGGAGGGGCTAAGCAAGGAAGTATTTCCAGCTTCAGTTCTAAGCCTAGTTGAGTGCATCTCTATGTTTATTTCTGTATTTATGCAAATTCTCTTAGGTCACGTGGCCTCCTTGCACACATGCCTTAGAGGGATGCAACTGCACCTCACTGACGAGGCCCATAGAGGCCGAAACGTACGTCTGGGGTTTGTTTGTTTTCCATTGTTCAAAGGAGATTTGCCTGGTATTTCAGTGTTGGACTGTCATTTGGCAGGGTCAGACTGATATGCTACAGGAGATTTTACCTTTGTGAAAGGCATAGTGTGCAGAAAGAGTTTGTACCCTGGGAGTAAGGAGGGGCTAAGCAAGGAAGTATTTCTAGCTTCAGTTCTAAGCCTAGTTGAGTGCATCTCTATGTTTATTTCTGTACTCTTGCCAATATGAAAGAAACTAATTTATCAGGTAAGTTCCTACATAAATTATGTTTTTCTAAATCCAAAAAATTTCCATTTGGCGTAAACGAACTAATCTATTTTGACCCCATGCATTTGATATATGCTCAATGGGGAAGATTGTAAAGGTGTCTAATGTGCCATGATGGTGCTGAATACTATGCCTAGGGACACTATGATTCATAACGGTATTTTTAATATTCCTCATATGTTCCCTCCACATCTTTTTGAGGGGTCTTCATGTTCTACCAATGTATTGTATTCCACATACGCATTCCAAAAGGTATACCATGTATGTGGAATCACATGTAAAATGAGTATCAATATTAAAAATGTAATTGGTGCTAGATGAGATAAAGCTAGTTATCTTACCACAAGTAAATGCACATAGACAACAGTTCTTTCTGCTACATTTATTTACTGGGCTAATGATCCTATTGACCTTGCTAGGAATTGTGCTCTTGTGTTTTCTTGGGGCTTTACTTTTCCTCATAACATTTATTTACATTTACTGGGCTAATGATCCTATTGACCTTGCTAGGAATTGTGCTCTTGTGTTTTCTTGGGGCTTTACTTTTCCTCATAACATTTATTTACATTTACTGGGCTAATGATCCTATTGACCTTGCTAGAAATTGCACTCTTGTGTTTTCTTGGGGCTTTACTTTTCCTCATAACTATTTTGCTAGGTGCCAATCTATTCTTTAGTGTGGGTGCCCTCCTGAAAGTACATACTGGTTTAGGACCAACCAGTTTTTTCAAAATGGAGTCCCCTGTCAGAATATGCAAATATTTTTTTTAAATTCTGATAATTTCTCCATGGTTGTTAATATATGGAGTTATAAACCTCAGGTGGTTTTTTATTTTGACTATCAGAATCCACTTTATTCAAATGGGGTTTCATAAATAAATCAGATCTTTATAATTTCTAGCTTTGTTATAACTTTCTTCTAACAATTCTTTTGGATATTGTCTTTCTTTCAATCTTTCAAAAAGGATTTTCGATTGTTCATCGAAATCACCTTTATTAGAACAATACAAGAATGTATGCTACTATTTTGTAAATAATTCGCTTTTTTTTCAGCACAGTTTTTTAAATCCGAGTTAGACAATTAATCCAATGATTAATAGTATACAATATTGAAAATAATATATATTTTTTTTGGTAAACTGAGTTTCCGTCAATTTGCTGCATAACCATAATGTTGCGATTTTATACTATAATATCTTTTTAGCTTTGATCTGAATTTTCTCATGACAGCAAGTCAAATATTTATTTTATTTATATTTTTGACAGGTTGGATCTCATTATAGGCTGATAACGTTGCATGTGGTTTATTGCACCAATTAGAGGAGCGTATGCTAATTTTCACTAGCCTATACCTGTCTGATTTGTTGTTTTTTAAATGCGCTAACAGGTGTTAGGCTTTTCATAGTTAGGGCCTTTTATAAGCTGTGCTGACCGTGTATTGTTATTCACCTGATGAAACAGTCCATTATTGACTGAGAAAAGCGTTGATACGTTTTAATTGTTTTTATTAAAGTCTCACGTTTTATAGACTTTGTCAGCACACTTTATTTGAGCGCATATTTTTTACTTCTAACACTGTGGAAGTTTTTTTGATTCGAGGGACGCAGCAAGATCCAGTTCTGTGAGGGAGACCGACCAGCTTGACACTGTCAATTTCTTGCTGGATTTGCAGACCCACTTCTGGAGGAGGACTCATCCGTCTTTGCCTTTGAGAGCTATCTGAACGACTCAAAAGTGTTCAGAAGGCGAGATTAGCACTATCTAGTGCTTTACACTCTGTGAGTACCTTGTGTCTTATGTATGGTGATTTCTTTGTCCATTTTGATCTGTACCATTGTGGCGTCACCTTCTGTTCTTCTAATTGATAATCTTGAAAGATCTTTACATTCTTTGGATGTGGTAAGAGCTTTAAAATATTATGTTGATGCTACTAAAGATTTCAGAAAGACATCTAGTCTATTTGTTATTTTTTCTGGTTCCAGAAAAGGTCAGAAAGCCTCTGCCATTTCTTTAGCATCTTGGTTGAAACTTCTGATTTACAAAGCTTATTTGGAGGCAGGGCAGTCTCTGCCTCAGAGAATAGCAGCTCATTCTACAAGATCAGTTGCCACATCTTGGGCTTTTAAGAATGAAGCTTCAGTTGATCAAATCTGCAAAGCAGCCACTTGGTCTTCTTTGCATACCTTTACTAAATTTTACCATTTTTACGTTTTTGCTTCTTCAGAAGCAGCTTTTGGTAGAAAGGTTTTTTAGGCAGCTGTCTCAGTTTGATTCTAGTGCCTACGATTTAAGTTATTTGAATTTTTAAGAAAACAATTCTTTTTTGGGATTTAATTTCTCACCTGAAATAGCTGTTTTTATTTTATCCCTCGCTCTGTAGTTACTTGTGGACTTCCACATCTTAGGTATTATATCTTTTTAGTAACAAGCTCATGGACTCTCGCCACATATATGAAAGAAAACATAATTTATGTGAGAACTTAGCTGATAAATTAATTTCTTTCAGGATGGCGAGAGTCCACGAGAACCACCCAATTTTTGCAGGTTATGATTTTTTTTTGTATAAAGCACATTATTTATCCTGTTCCTCTTTTTTTTTTTTTTTGCTTTTACTTCTTATATACCTCACTAACTTGGCTATATGTTAAACTGAGGTATGAGGTATAAGTGAGGTGGGAGGTGTATTTATAGGCATTTGAGGTTTGGGAAACTTTGATCCCATCAGTAACTAGCTTGTGGAATCTTGCCACCATGAAAAAAATGAATTTATCGGTAAGTTCTTACATAAATTATGTTTTTTAGAAAGAAGAGAGCAGCCAATACTTTACTGCACCATTCTAGTGCACATGCCATTAACACCTTTAGGGCAATTCCTAAGGGTGAATTTATTAGGCTAAGACGCAACTGCTCAGTCTATCAAATGTTTTAAGAAGGAATCAATGTGAGAGAGGCTACAGTATTAGATCCATTAAAAAAGCCCATACACAGGCATTAAAAATGAAGCAAGAAAAATTATTACAAATTAAATCTGGTTAAAGGGTTGTCACAAGGGTATACCAAGGGGGTGTTCCAGCACACATGATTGGGATTCCCTGTATGCCATGGAAGATATGCTAGACTTTGTTGCACCAGTGTCTACTAAAAAGTCCTGTGGGGACACCTTCTACAATTAGGGACATTAATGGTAAATTATGCCAATGATAAGACAATTGAGCTGTATAACATGTGAGAAGTCCCATCTGCTGGCCCTCCTAGTGGGTACTGTTCATATTCTGTGGCTGATTATGGGTCCAGAGGATCTAGTATTGTGGGCGATTGCTGTAATTCTGAGGTTGGTTATTATTCCCTCCAGTCTAATCATTTCTATGGTACGGGCATTCTAGTTGACAAAGATCAATAGCCCCTCAATTCCAACATGGTCTCTATGAGGACGCATTTGTGCCTCCTCCTCTTTTACCATTCCATTGAGGTCTTCCTCTACCTCAGAATCCTCTTCCCTTCCTCTATCTGAATCATTAATCATACTCTTCTCCATTTTCAGTATGCATAGGGAATACATCTGCTGCATTCTTTTCTTGCACTGCCTTTTCAAACTCATCCACCTTCATGATATGTATGTCTGTAATTGTCTGTTTAATCAGCTGTGCAGTTTATGGATGCATATTATTAAGCATATGTGTCACATACAATTACTCTAAATCTCATGCAGTCTCCAAACAACACTCCTGCCTCCAATAATCCTCAAACCTCTTAATAAAATCTTACACTTGCTCTTCTGGTCTCTGTTTACATGCCGTTGCCTTAGTAATATCTTTCCTATCTCCATGCTGACTTTTGAAATATGTTTACATATTTTCTTGTGCCACCCTAGGGTTTCTCAATGCATATGCACCATGTGTTATCAAGATTATCGTACTTAGGGTCAAAGAACTTACAAATCTTAGGGAAATCAATATCTGCATATTTTGTAATTACAGACAAGAACCGATTATCAGGACCTCCCAGACACATATCGTTTGTGAGCCTTCTGAGATACATTATTGTCCCCAAAGGGTTATTCACTGTGTCAGGGCATTTCAGTGCCCAAGACATCAACCGCTCTGTGTCAGGGGCTTTGATCATGGTTTGTTCACCTATGGTAATGAACTGAGTATCCATCACATTCTCAACTTTATGGGCTTGTGATTTGGTGTAAGCGCTCAGGCCCCCTTCTGCACCCGCACTGACACCTATCATACCCTTTGGTTACTGGTACGAGTGTTTTTGGAGTGATAGAGATTCATTTAACTGTGGCATATGTTTGACCTTGACTAGCTGCAGCCTGTTACTCCCCTTCCCTCTCTCCTCTTTTGGGGTGATACTTTCACTAAATGGAGTGCCCTTGTCTGTTGTTGGAGCTGTTAATCTGCTCCTCTGCACCAGTAGAGATGCTATTATTTTCTTTTCCTCCCGCTCTGCATCACTTCTTTGTGCATCATTATTGGCAGCTAGCCTGGGATACTGTGCAGGCGGAGGAGCTGATGGAGTAGTGGGATGTAGAAGGGGCAGGGTGTTAAAATTGGTCCAAAACTGAGCCAGTTTCACACACACACCTCTCCACATTCCCTCATATACTTTATGTCTCATAAGGGGTCGCCATCTGGTCCCTGATATGCATTATCTTTTAAACATATGTCTCTTATCATAGTAATGTGTGGTTCGCACATAGAACCTTCTTGCAGGACCGGATTGGTTCCTTAAGGTTTATAATGCTTCTGTCCAGCCAGACAGATTATCATAAAAGGGACTGTATAGTAACCACCTGCTACTCTAGTCATAAAATCCTTAGGAGTTTTCCCTTTAACTGGCTTAGGGCTGTGTTGTACCTGGTGTGAAATGACCAGCACTGGATGGTACATCTCTGACAGTTGTATACTTAATTTTACATTTTGGTATCTCAGTACTCTTTTTAAGTGTTTTTACTGTGAGCTGACCCCATTTCTTTCATGTAATTAGCAAGAGTCCATGAGCTAGTGACGTATGGGATATACATTCCTACCAGGAGGGGCAAAGTTTCCCAAACCTCAAAATGCCTACAAATACACCCCTCACCACACCCACAAATCAGTTTTACAAACTTTGCCTCCCGTGGAGGTGGTGAAGTAAGTTTGGGGCTATCTCTACTCTTGCTAAACGTACTACTATTCCTACAGCAGATAGTACTTCCTTTAAGGATCCTTTAGATAGGAAAATTGAATCCTTTCTAAGAAAAGCTTACTTATGTTCAGATAATCTTCTTAGACCTGCTATATCTTTAGCGGATGTTGCTGCAGCTTCAACTTTTTGGTTAGAAGCTTTAGCGCAACAAGTAACAGATCATAATTCTCATAGCATTGTTAATCTTCTTCAACATGCTAATAATTTTATTTGTGATGCCATCTTTGATATCATTAGGGTTGATGTCAGGTATATGTCTCTAGCTATTTTAGCTAGAAGAGCTTTATGGCTTAAAACTTGGAATGCTGATATGTCTTCTAAGTCAACTTTGCTTTCCCTTTCTTTCCAGGGTAATAAATTATTTGGTTCACAGTTGGATTCTATTATTTCAACTGTTACTGGGGGGAAAGGAACTTTTTTACCACAGGATAAAAAATCTAAAGGTAAATTTAGGTCTACTTATCGTTTTCGTTCCTTTCGTCACAATAAGGAACAAAAGCCTGATCCTTCCCCTACAGGAGCGGTATCAGTTTGGAAACCATCTCCAGTCTGGAATAAATCCAAGCCTTTTAGAAAGCCAAAGCCAGCTCCCAAGTCAACATGAAGGTGCGGCCCTCATTCCAGCCCAGCTGGTAGGGGGCAGATTACGATTTTTCAAAGAAATTTGGATCAATTCGATTCACAATCTTTGGATTCAGAACATTGTTTCACAGGGGTACAGAATAGGCTTCAAAATAAGGCCTCCTGCAAGAAGATTTTTTCTTTCCCGTGTCCCAGTAAATCCAGTGAAGGCTCAAGCATTTCTGAAATGTGTTTCAGATCTAGAGTTGGCTGGAGTAATTATGCCAGTTCCAGTTCTGGAACAGGGGCTGGGGTTTTACTCAAATCTCTTCATTGTACCAAAGAAGGAGAATTCCTTCAGACCAGTTCTGGATTTAAAAATATTGAATCATTATGTAAGGATACCAACATTCAAAATGGTAACTATAAGGACTATTCTGCCTTTTGTTCAGCAAGGGCATTATATGTCCACAATAGATTTACAGGATGCATATCTGCATATTCCGATTCATCCGGATCACTATCAGTTTCTGAGATTCTCTTTCCTAGACAAGCATTACCAGTTTGTGGCTCTGCCGTTTCGCCTAGCAACAGCTCCAAGTATTTTTACAAAGGTTCTCGGTGCCCTTCTGTCTGTAATCAGAGAACAGGGTATTGTGGTATTTCCTTATTTGGACGATATCTTGGTACTTGCTCAGTCTTCACATTTAGCAGAATCTCATACGAATCGTCTTGTATTGTTTCTTCGAGAACATGGTTGGAAGATCAATTTACCAAAAAGTTCATTGATTCCTCAGACAAGGGTAACCTTTTTAGGTTTCCAGATAGATTCAGTGTCCATGACTCTTTGTCTGACAGACAAGAGACGTCTAAAATTGGTTTCAGCTTGTCGAAACCTTCAGTCTCAATCATTCCCTTCGGTAGCCTTATGCATGGAAATTCTAGGTCTTATGACTGCTGCATCGGACGCGATCCCCTTCACATGCGACCTCTTCAGCTCTGTATGCTGAACCAGTGGTGCAGGGATTATACAAAGATATCTCAATTAATATCTTTAAAACCGATTGTACGACACTCTCTGACGTGGTGGACAGACCACCATCGTTTAGTTCAGGGGGCTTCTTTTGTTCTTCCGACCTGGACTGTGATTTCAACAGATGCAAGTCTGACAGATGGGGGGGCTGTTTGGGGGTCTCTGACAGCACAAGGGGTTTGGGAATCTCAGGAGGTGAGATTACCAATCAACATTTTGTAACTCCGAGCAATTTTCAGAGCTCTTCAGTCATGGCCTCTTCTAAAGAGAGAGTCGTTCATTTGTTTTCAGACGGACAATGTTACAACCGTCGCATATGTCAATCATCAAGGAGGGACTCACAGTCCTCTGGCTATGAAAGAAGTATCTCGAATACTGGTATGGGCGGAATCCAGCTCCTGTCTAATTTCTGCAGTTCATATCCCAGGTATAGACAATTGGGAAGCGGATTATCTCAGTCGCCAAACCTTACATCCGTGCGAATGGTCTCTTCACCCAGAGGTATTTCTTCAGATTGTTCAAATGTGGGGACTTCCAGAAATAGATCTGATGGCTTCTCATCTAAACAAGAAACTTCCCAGGTATCTGTCCAGATCCAGGGATCCTCAGGCGGAGGCAGTGGATGCATTGTCACTACCTTGGAAGTATCATCCTGCCTATATCTTTCCGCCTCTAGTTCTTCTTCCAAGAGTGATTTCCAAGATTCTAAAGGAGTGCTCGTTTGTTCTGCTGGTGGCTCCAGCATGGCCTCACAGGTTTTGGTATGCGGATCTTGTCCGGATGGCCACTTGCCAACCGTGGACTCTTCCATTAAGACCAGACCTTCTATCGCAAGGTCCTTTTTTCCATCAGGATCTCAAATCCTTAAATTTGAAGGTATGGAGATTGAACGCTTGATTCTCAGTCATAGAGGTTTCTCTGACTCTGTGATTAATACTATGTTACAGGCTCGTAAATCTGTATCTTGGAAGATATATTATCGAGTCTGGAAGATTTACATTTCTTGATGTTTTTCTCATCATTTTTCACGGCATTCTTTTAGAATTCCTAGAATTTTACAGTTTCTTCAGGATGGTTTGGATAAAGGTTTGTCTGCAAGTTCCTTTTCCACAGAAAGATTGCTAGTCTTCCTGATATTCATTGTTTTGTACAAGCTTTGGTTCGTATAAAACCTGTTATTAAGTCAATTTCTCCTCCTTGGAGTTTGAATTTGGTTCTGGGGGTTCTTCAAGCTCCTCCGTTTGAACCTATGCATTCGCTGGACATTAAATTACTTTCTTGGAAAGTTTTGTTTCTTTTGGCCATCTCTTCTGCTAGAAGAGTTTCTGAATTATCTGCTCTTTCTTGTGAGTCTCCTTTTCTGATTTTTCATCAGGATAAGGCGGTGTTGCGAACTTCTTTTAAATTTTTACCTAAGGTTGTGAATTCTAACAACATTAGTAGAGAAATTGTGGTTCCTTCATTGTGTCCTAATCCTAAGAATTCTAAGGAAAGATCGTTGCATTCTTTGGATGTAGTTAGAGCTTTGAAATATTATGTTGAAGCTACTAAAAATTTCCGAAAGACTTCTAGTCTATTTGTTATCTTTTCCGGTTCTAGGGAAGGTCAGAAGGCCTCTGCCATTTCTTTGGCGTCTTGGTTAAAGTCTTTGATTCATCATGCTTATGTCGAGTCGGGTAAAACTCCGCCTCAAAGGATTACAGCTCATTCTACTAGGTCAGTTTCTACTTTCTGGGCGTTTAGGAATGAAGCTTCGGTTGATCAGATTTGCAAAGCAGCAACTTGGTCTTCTTTGCATACTTTTACTAAATTCTACCATTTTGATGTGTTTTCTTCTTCTGAAGCAGTTTTTGGTAGAAAAGTACTTCAGGCAGCTGTTTCAGTTTGATTCTTCTGCTTATCATTTCAGTTTTTTTCATTATAAGATTTAAACTTTGTTTTGGGTGTGGATTATTTTCAGCGGAATTGGCTGTCTTTATTTTATCCCTCCCTCTCTAGTGACTCTTGCGTGGAAGATCCACATCTTGGGTATTCATTATCCCATACGTCACTAGCTCATGGACTCTTGCTAATTACATGAAAGAAAACATAATTTATGTAAGAACTTACCTGATAAATTCATTTATTTCATATTAGCAAGAGTCCATGAGGCCCACCCTTTTTTGTGGTGGTTATGATTTTTTTGTATAAAGCACAATTATTCCAATTCCTTATTTTTTTATGCTTTCGCACTTTTTTCTTATCACCCCACTTCTTGGCTATGCGTTAAACTGATTTGTGGGTGTGGTGAGGGGTGTATTTGTAGGCATTTTGAGGTTTGGGAAACTTTGCCCCTCCTGGTAGGAATGTATATCCCATACGTCACTAGCTCATGGACTCTTGCTAATATGAAAGAAATGAATTTATCAGGTAAGTTCTTACATAAATTATGTTTTTCAAAATAGCACAATAATAACAGCAATTGAAATAATAACAGCAATAATGGTAATTACAATTGCTTAATATTCCTATACACAGCACAGCGTAAAAGAAAAAGCAGTGAAGCCACAAGCAGTTAAGCAAAAAGCATTAATAAGTGACCCCTCAGCTCCAGTGAAATATCTATTTATGCGGGACTTAACCCCTATCGTGATGAGACTGTACCCCTGTGATGGCAGGCCTCTAACCCCTGTTAAACTGTTAAACAGACGGACCTTGGGTTCTGGATTCACAGAGGGAAAGCAAGATAAAAATAAACCTCTCTACTTTCCATGTGGGAATCCCATTTGCTGACACCAGAACTGTTAGCTGTCCTCTCTGGGACCATGTACCATTTGACACTAATCCGTATTCTGCACGTCACCCTTGCTTCACACTTTCAAGATATCTTGGAGAAAAGGAATCACACAAAGGGGCTTCATACACGCCCCATTATTGAGAGTTACAAAGGCTGAGAAACAAGATTGTTTATGTAAGGTGTAAGAAACTGAAACATCAACCTTAGTACAGAGATAATATAGTTATGTGGTGGGAGCAAAGCTATGCGGTGGGAGCATGTTGTTATTGAAGAAGGTGCTTAGCTGCACACAGTGACAAGATAGAGATTCTTTTCTGTAACAGCACACTTCAGGAGATTTTATTCCACAGCATAATAAAAGGTCACTATTAGTTCAGAATGGCTGAGCAGATACAAAATGGAGAAATAGAGACAAGATGGAGGCTGGTTGGTTATACATATTCTTACACTTCTTTCTTTCATGTAATTAGCAAGAGTCCATGAGCTAGTGACGTATGGGATATACATTCCTACCAGGAGGGGCAAAGTTTCCCAAACCTCAAAATGCCTACAAATACACCCCTCACCACACCCACAAATCAGTTTTACAAACTTTGCCTCCTATGGAGGTGGTGAAGTAAGTTTGTGCTAGATTCTACGTTGATATGCGCTCCGCAGCAGGTTGGAGCCCGGTTTTCCTCTCAGCGTGCAGTGAATGTTAGAGGGATGTGAGGAGAGTATTGCCTTTTTGAATTCAATGATCTCCTTCTAAGGGGTCTATTTCATAGGTTCTCTGTTATCGGTCGTAGAGATTCATCTCTTACCTCCCTTTTCAGATCGCCGATATACTCTTATATATATACCATTACCTCTGCTGATTTTCGTTTCAGTACTGGTTTGGACTTCCACATCTTGGGTATTATATCCCATTAGTAACAAGCTTGTGGACTCTCGCCACCTATATGAAAGAAAACATAATTTATGTAAGAAATTACCTGATAAATTAATTTCTTTCATGGTGGCGAGAGTCCATGAGGCCCACCCATTTTTTTGAGGTTATGATTTTTTTGATTAAAGCACATCTTTTTTCCTGCTCCTCCTTTTTTGCTTCTTTATACCTCACCAACTTGGCTATACATTAAACTGAGGTATGAGTGAGGTGGGAGGCGTATTTATAGGCATTTGAGGTTTGGGAAACTTCCTCCTCCTGGTAGGAATGTATATCCCATAAGTAACAAGCTTGTGGACTCTCGCCACCATTAAAGAAATGAGTTTAGCAGGTAAGTTCTTTTTACCTACCTTTACTAAATCCTAACACTTCTTCAGAAGCTGTTTTGGGTAGAAAAGTCCTCCAGGCAGCAGTGTCTACACCTTAGGTCTATAGTGTCTACACTTTTTTGCCACACTTTATTTTTTTCTGCTTTTCTTTTTCCCCCTCATTTTCTTGGCTATATGTGTGGCTGAGGATCATGGCAAAGTGTGAGGGATTTGAAGCCTTTCAAAAAAAATATTTCCCACCCAACTTACTTGTGGACTCCACAGCTTGGGCATTAATTCCCAGAATTAATGGATTGTAGACTCTCACAACCTTATGAAAGAAAACATCATTTATACTTACCTGATAAATTTAATTTCTTTCATGGTGGTGAGAGTCTACGAGACCTGCCCATATTTATAAAAATGTACATATATTTTTTTTGGCGGTTTTGTCCTTTCTTACCTTTCTACTTCTCCTTGCTTGGCTATACGCAAGACTGGCATACCAGAGAAGTGGGATGGATAAAGTACTCTTGGCATTTTAGGAATCTGTGCTTCCTTCTAGTGGCCAGGAGTTGAATCCCAGGAGTAATGGCTCATGGACTCTCACCACCATGAAAGAAATTAATTTATCAGTTAATCATAAATTATGTTTTTGCACTTCTTTACCCCACTTTATCTTTCCTGCATTTCTTATTTTTCCTCATCTAATAGGCTATATGTGTAGCTGAGGATCATAGAAAGTTGGAGGGATTCAAAGCTTTTATGTGCTGGGTATCTTTTTCGTCCTCCAAGTGGTCAGGAGGGAAATATTCCCCCATGGACTCTTGTGATGAATAACATACTTTTGGATTCAATGCAACTTATTCCACCCATATTAACAAATGCTGGTGCACTGTGCCTCATAGGAAACAAAGTTGTGAACATAATTTGTTCCTGTTTTTTTTTTATAACCAACAACATTTTTTTATTTTATTATAGTCTTGACCACACTGATATTACCATCAAAATGAAAGACATAATGGACAATTTGTCTAGTTCTATATTTTTTAACGTTTAAAGACATCAAGTGATTACATAAAACATAAACCAGCTCCCCCCTTCCAAACCTCCCTTGCAATCCATAGTTTCCATACAATTTACAACACTTGAGATTATAAACTGAAATAAATATCTTTCTTTAGCATCTATAATTTTTAACATTGCATTTTACCAGATTCTGAATAAAGCGACACATAGATACTTGGTTCTTAACAAAGCATCCATTAATAATGTACTTTATGGAAGGTGTATATATTTTGAATATGCATAATGATTGTATGTAACAGGCAAGAAATGTCAATAGTATCCCTTGCTACTGACTTACTGATAACACTTGAAAAGATTTTCAAATCCAGTATTTTTTTTTTTAATGACCATAAAATATAGAATTGCATAATAAACACATTCATAAAAAAAAGACAATGCAATAGTGACTACTTCAAATGAGCAGAAGAATTTGGGGGGGTTTTGTGACCAATTTCAAAATGTCCTTCCATGTCCCTGCCCCTGTGTCTTGTTACAGACATCAGCACTGTGACCTCTTGCACGTGCTCAGTAGGAACATGTGTCAGAAATTCTGTAAATAAAGATTGTGCACAGTTGGTAATAGAAGTAAACTGGAAAGCTTATTTTTCAAATTCAATGCTATATCTGAATCGAGAAATTTAAGTAAAGCTCAGGTGTCATTTCATATTCCTGAACTGTCCTTTTGTAAGCTGTACAGTTTTGTGAGAGATTGTGTATTCTAAAAGTTAAGCACTATCTGACAATAACTGCTTATTTCCATGAATTTCTATGTATGTGATCATAACCATCCATGGTTTTGAAAAGAAAAAAAGGGTAAACATAAAAAAATGTGTAAGAAGCTGTAGTCCAATTCTTGTCCTGATCACATAATTAATTTGTCATAGGATATCACTCATACACTCCTCACATTTCCGGTTCTGCATCCATACAGGTTTCCCATGGGTTTCTGGGCATGCGAGGCAAGGATATGAGCACCAAGGCAATTCCACAGATGAAAAGAATGGCGAAAGCTGAACAGGCACAGGCAAAAGACCAGGAATAATAGTAGTTTATCCACAAGGTATCCTCACTGTCTATCATCCTCTGCACAGATTGCCTGATGACTTCTGCAGAGATCATAATGCACAGTCCTAGGGGAAGAAAAATAATGTCACAAAGGTATTGGAACATTGCACCTGGGAGCATTTCGCTCACTTGTATACCTCATTCTTCCGTTTATTTGCTACTGACCTACTGTGTATTTTCAGTAATGCTAATGAAACACTGGTCTGTTCCTCCTTGACTGGGACACAGAGATATTATCAAAAATGTATTGTATTGCTTGTGCAATGCTGCCCCCCCCCTGCACATACACAGCCAATCAACTGCTAACAGGGGGTGTCAGTTATCTCGATCGTATCTGATCAGGATGATTGCTGTCCACCACCTCAGAGGTGGCAGATGAGTTAAGGAGCCCGAAGGCTCACACACAAACAGCCCCCATAGCTTCACTTACTTCAATCTTTCTTCTTCCAGTCTCCAAGCACCTCCCCCCGCTCAAGTATTAAGACTTGAGCATAGAGAAGTTTGAGCTGTGGATCAGTGGGGAGAAGGAGGAGTAAGTAGAGATAAGTTAGGGTAAAGGGTTTTGTTTGTACAAACTTTTGTATTCAATTTCATTTTTGTCTTACAGTATCTGAAAAATAAGTATATGTTTTAATAGATTATAGGTTTTAATTGGATCAGCTTTGTGTTCCTTTAAAGGGATATGAAACACAATTTTTTTTCTTTCATCATTCAGATAGAACATGCAATTATAAGCAACTTTCTAATTTACTCCTATTATCAATTTTTTTTCTCTTGGTATCTTGATTTGAAAAAGCAGCAATATAAGTTAAGAGCCAGCCCAATTTTGGTTTAGCACCTGGGTAGTGCTTGGTGGCTAATTGTAGCAACCAATCGGCAAGCACTACCCAGGGTGCTGAACTAAAAATGGGCCAGCTCCTATAAGCTTAAATTACATTAGAAAGTCACTTACAATTGCATGCTCTATCTCAATCATGAAAGAAAAATATTGGGTTTCATAGCATACTCGATCTTGTTATTCTATGGCTCTTAAAAAGCATAAACACAGAAATTACTATACTTTCTTAGATTCAGAATCCTTCTTTGTAAGTACACTATACTACACATCCACTGATTCAGAATATAAGACAATACTTTGTGTTATTGATTTATCAGTAAGTCCACAATATCAAATGTCCACAGCACCTAACATTTCTTAAAAGTCAATTCTTTATTGGAAAATGTTGCATGATTTTTAACATGTTCCAATAAAGAATTTACTTTTAATAATGACTAGGTGCTGTGGTTATTTGAAATTGTAGAAATACTTTCAGCATTGCAGTGACCTCAGTCTACAGTGGCACCTGCTTTGTTAATAACCGGTTGCTAAATTGAAATTGTGTAAGTATTAATTGATTTCTTCCATAAAGTGGTGAGAATCCACAATCCATTACTCCTGAGAAATATACTCCTGACCACTAGGAGGAGGCAAAGATCCCAAAATTCCAAGAGCCCTTTAAACCCCTCCCTAACTTTACTGGAAACTAGTTTTGTCTTTGCCGTTGCAGGAGGAAAGTGAAGAAGGAAGGTGCTCAAGGTGTTTGTGAGACAGATTCTCAGGCTTATTTGAGGCCCAATTTCCCCTCAGAGAGCTATAGTTTGGACAGAGGGATGCTCTGAGGCTGCGGACATCAATCCGCCTGATCCTATGCGATCGGGATGATTGACACCCCCTGCTAGCGGCCACAAATCTGCAGGTGGCGGCATTGCACAAGCATTTCACAAGAACTGCTTGTGCAATGATAAATGTCGACAGCGTATGCTGTCGGCATTTATCGATGTGCGGCGGACATGATATGCTACATTGTATCATGTCCGCTCGCACTTTCATAAATCGGCCCCCATATATATAAATATATATATATGTATAGATCTTCTGCTGTCACGTGTACAGCAGTTGATTGGCTATCTGCTGAAAGCAATTCTTTCCGCTTATGGTAAATCCAGTAGTATGGGTGCCTATAAGGTAAGTGTGGGGGTTGTTGTTGGCAACTGCTTAGCCTGTAGGCTATTAGTAGGTACTTATTTATGGGTATATCATAGCCTGGAAATTATTATGTCAGACATTTTAGGCATGGGTTTTTAAGTAGCTTCTTTTCACCCCATAATAGACCTTAACGTGGATTAAGTATTTATTTTTTCATGCGTCGGTTTATTCGAATGTGTAAATTTTTTCATGCATCGTTTTGTTTGCTCGCATCATTTTCACACATCAGCGCGGCAGTTTTTTGCGTGTTAATGACGTATACATGCTGTTTTTTTTAGCATGCTTTGTTTTTCACACGCTTAGTATTTTGGGACAACAAAACAGATTGCACAATATTTAAAAGCAAAAGAAACTTGATTGACACCTACAATGCTAGAAGCCCTCTGCCTTCTTAGACATAATGGATAGAATCTCAGGACACAAGGAGAAACTTCCAGATCATTGTAAGAGGTTTATCTGTCTGATCGGCCTGCCATTGGGTTATTGCTCATCCTATACCCCCCTACTCAGCTTTGCAAATCATGTACGGATCATCTTATGCATTCTGATCAGTCTAATTCTGCTCTTGCTTCAAAAGGTATCTGTCCTCCCTTAGTTTGTTCTGCACAGGGGAGTTCTTCAGATTTTGCTTCTGGATTTAAAGATTTTGTACGCTCTACTATATCTGAGATGTTGGCGGCCACGTCCCCTCCAAGTAAGAGTAAAAAGGTGGTTTCTGATAATCCCTCTACTAGCTTTTAAGCATGCCAGGTACTGCTTCTTCTGATTTATCATCTGAGGGCAAACTGTTTTCAGATGATTAAGAGACGTGTTATATACTTTAGGAGTTCATGATTCTAATTTTTAAACCCTCTCTTGAGGTATTTCCAGTTTTTAATGCTATCGATGGCATCCCTTTTAATCCTGTTCAGAGATTTAAAAATATGTTTCCTTTGCCTGCTTCTAATTTTTGAGATTTTGGAAACTATACCTAAAGTGAATAGGGCTATTTCTACTTTAGCTAAATGTACTACTATTCCTCTTGATTATAGTACCTCAGTGATAGACTCTATGGATAGGAAATTAGAGTCTATTTATAGAATGGCTTTTCAGCAAGCAGTTTTTCTTTTTAGGTCAGCAATTAGTATTGCTTGTGTTGCTGTGGCTTCTACCCTTTGGTGTGAGGGTTTATCTGAGTAGCTTTCTGAGGAATCTGCTGCTGAAGAGTTTTCTAATCAATTAAAACTCCTGAAGACAGCTAATGCTTTCATTTGTGGTTGTTGATATTATTAAGATAAATCCTAAGAATATGGCACTAGCAGTTTTGTCTAGGAGGGCCTTGTGGTTGAAATCATGGTCTGCTGATATGGTTTCTAAATCCACACTTCTTTTTTTTATTTTTAAGGGGAGGTGTTGTTTGGGTCTGGTCTGGATGAAATTATTTCTATAGTGACTGGAGGAAATTAGCTTTTCTCCCTCTGGATAAGAAGTCTAAGGGTAATTCTAGGACTTCTATCCATTTTCCTTCCTTTTATCAATCTAAGAACCAAAAGTCCTCCTCTGCCTCTTCTTCCCAGAAGCAAGGTTTTTCCAGTTTTTCCTGGAAGCCAACCCATATTTGGAACAGGTCTGAACAGTCCAAGAAGCCTGTTTCCACTACCAGCATGTGGTTCCCCATCTGGATCTTCTGGTAGGGGGGCAGATTATGCCTTTTTCAGGGGAATTATTTCCCAAGAATACATAATAGGTTTCAGATCAAGACCTCCCAGGGGAAGGTTTATTCTGTCTCATGTTCCAAAGAATCCTGTAAAGTTAGTAGCCTTTTCCAGTTGATTTTAGATCTAGAATCTATAGGAGTTATAGTTCCAGTTCCGGAATTGGAACAAGGTCAGGGTTTTTATTCCAACTTCTTTATTTTTCCCCCAAAAAAAGGAACTTAGACATGCTCTGAATTTGAAAACTTTAAACAAGTTTCTCAGGGTTCCTTCTTTCAAAATGGAAAATTCTTCCTCTTGTTCAAAGAGGAGACTATGCGGACAACTCTTTCTCTTGTTTAAAGAGGACAGTTAATTTCCCTTATTGATCTGAAGGATGCTTATCTTCATATCCCTAGTCACATTGATCATTATCATTTTCTAAGGTTTGGATTCCTAGACAAGCATTTTGTCTCAGAATTTTTATGAAGGTTCTGGGGTCTCTCTTATTAGTGATAAGAGTTATGGGTGTTTTGGTGGTTCCTTACCTGGACAATATTCTGGTGCAGTATCTCATACCAACAGACTTTTGTTGTTTCTTCAAGAGCATGGCTGGAAAGTAAATTTTCCAAGAAGTTCTCTTTTTCTCAGCCCAGGGTTACTTTTCTGGGTATGATAATCGATTCAGTCTCCATGAGACTTTCCTTGACAGAATAGAGAAGGCTGAACTTACTCTCAGCTTGTGTAAATCTTCAGTCAGTCCCTTCTCCTGTAGCTGTTTGTAAATAAAGTTTAAGGTCTGATAATAAAAGCCTCAGATGTTATACCATTTGCTCAGTTTCACATGAGACCTATTCAGCTTTGTATGCTTTGTTAATGGTGCAGGGATTACATTCAGTTTACTCAGATTATTTTGGATGCCGAAGCAAGACAATCCCTTTCCTGGTGGATAATCATTGGTCCATTGTTCTGGGGGCATCTTTTGTCCATCCCAATTGGACTGTGATCTCGACAGATGCAAGTCTCCCATATTCGGGTGCAGTCTGGTGGTCCCAGAGAGCAGAGCGTGTATGGTTACTTTGGGAGGCAAAGTTGCCTATTTTCAGTTTTGGCCATTCCTGAAAAGTGAGACTTATCTGCGTTTCCAGTCAGACAATTTCACATCAGTGGCTTACATCAATCATCAAGGGGGAACTCACAGTTCCCTGGCAATGAGGGAGGTTTTCTGAATTCTGACTTGGGCAGAGAGCAATTCATGTATAATTTCTGCAGTACATATTCCAGGGGTGAGCAATTGGGAAGCAGACGTTTATCAGTCATCTATCCTTTCACCCAGGGCAATGGCCTCTTCAATTGGAAGTCTTCAGTCAGATTATCGACATTTGGGGTCCTCTGGAAGTGGATCTGATGACTTCTCATTTGAACAAAAAGCTCCCCAGATATTTTGCGAGGTCCAGGGATCTGGAGTTTGTGGGTGCTCTAGTACTTCCTTGGCTTTTTTATCTGACTTATATTTATCCAACTCTTGTTCTATTACCATAGGTAATAGTCAGAATCAAGCAGGAGGTGGTATCAGTAATCCTGATTTCTCCAGTTTGGCCTTGCAGGACTTTGTTTGCAGATTTGGCTTGGAGATTAAACACTTAATTTTAAAACAGAGAGGTTTTTCTGATTCTGTCATTAAAACATTAGTTCAGGCCCGTAAACCTGTGACAAGTAAGATTTATCACAAGGTTTGGAAAGCTTTTATTTTATTGGGATAATCAATTAGAAAAAGGGAGATACTACAGCAACCGCAATTAGATTGCTGTAATGTATAGACAGGGATTGCAGCACATATTTTTTTAAATATAATTTAAGTTCGCTTCGTAAATTCTAAAGCTCCGCTAAAATAGCGGTGTGTGTAGATATATACTCACTCCCCACATTCACAAGTGCCACCCAGCGCCGAAGTTGAATAAAAAGTTACCACTAAATTAAGGAACACATGAATCGATGAGTCAAGAAGCGTAAATGGATCAATGCACATGCACAGATTGGCTGTGCTGTTTTATTTTAGTACACACAGTGTAAACCAGAAAAGCAAACAAAGTTTAACTAATTAGGATTGACAACACCTCCACTAGAGGGTGGTTACGATTAAACGTAAAATCCGCCACCATAGTGATCATTGAGGATCTATGTCAACACAACACATGTATACAGATGAATAAAGAGGAATTCACACGAAAAATATATTGTAAGATGAAGCATGTAATGCTTAAGTCATGTGCACTATACCTGAATTTGGCCAAATTGTGCAAAGAAAAATCCTCAAAAATAATTTCTAGTGGATGACAGTGTAGTCTGTAGGGGGCTAAAAGAAACAACACCTGTAACAGCGGGCACCACCAACTATATGAGAGGTATCAGGTGTCATGTTAATACATGTCAGGATCTATGTTTCTTGAACCCAGTATATACAGACTAACCGTTTGAAACTTAATAGCATTAAGCAATATACAATATACATGTATTAGTTAAACAGTATAAATTCAGACCAGTGGAAGTTATGGGGATAGTATGTAGCAACTCCAGTATTCAGCGGGCACCACCAATAGTAAAGGTATCCGGTGTCATGAATAGTATCAATTCTGGATCTATGTTAAAACTACCCCGTTATAACTATTTTCCGTCTGTTACAATTGTATAGAAGATGCAAAGGATTTAAAGAGCATTACAACTCATTATAACTGATATACACCAGTATCTGAATATCAAGAGCAAACATGTACACAGATTGTGATAAGAATAATATAAATGGAACACCCTTTTCAGGGCTTAAGCATGTCCCATAAGGAGGAACTGTGTATACAGATGGTACATTGTTACACCTTCGGATATCCAGGTGATTTGAGCTGAAAAGTCAGATGGTAAATGCTCAGTTAGTTATACAACCGTATCTTTGCTTTCTGAAGGAGAGTTCCAAAAAGTTTCTGTGTGTAGATAGATTCCAAATCAAAAACAAACGTGCTACATCCTAGCACAGCGTGGACGCCACAGCGATCTGTCCTTCGTGCATGTCCGTCTACACTTCTTACGTCACTGCCGACGTACGTTTCACCCCCCACGTGACATCCAAAGAGCACAGGGGTTTCCTCAGGGCAAAAGCGGATGCTGGATTCTTTTGCAGCCGCAATATATACCTCCTTCAAAAGGCTTATTGGAGGATGTCTGAAGACAGTAGTAGCCAATGAAAAGTATTTACTGAGCCGCAGCCCATTCGTATTGATCAAAGAGGATTTGGTGAATATATATACACAGTGAAAAGTATTAGGTTATATAAAACAACTCTAAAGAACAAACTTTAAGAGAAAGATTATTGCAGTGTATGCTAAAATAAAACCTTATTTATCCATGTTAATAAGCACATGAATAAAGGCTTTACACGCATACTTTTAGTCCGTCGATTCATGTGTTTAAAAGGTTCCTATATGGTATGGAAGTAAAAACTAGATATATTAGTTGATTCTTATAAAGAAGGTGATAGAATATTGAATTATGCCACAAAGATTATATATTTTACGAATGATTAAATTGACGAAATCTTTCACTTGCTTTAAAAACAGATTTTGTTAATCATTCTAATGTGAAGAGGCAGATTGAAAAGGAACCCTAATCTATATATGTTACATACTTGATTTATAGGGATTTAAAAATAAATTTTGTCCTTTTTATTTGAGGAAAGCAGCAAATTCAAATTTTTCATTTAGCCCTTTGGGCATAAGGGTCTGTAACTTATAGATCCATTCTGTTTCCCTTCTAAGTAGTATAATATCAATGTCACCTCCTCTACCAAGGAGGGAACAGTGTTCAATGCCTGTTACTCTTAGGTCTTGGGGATTGCATTTATGATATTTCAAAAAGTGGAGAGCTACTCCACTTCTGATTTCCCCATCCTCTGCTGCTTTTATGTCGTCTCTGTGCTCAGAGATCCTATCTTTCAGCATGCGTCTTGTTTTTCCCACATAGAAAATCGGGCAGCAACAAGAAAGTAAATAAATTACATTTTCTGTCTTGCAATTAATAAATTGCTTTATGGGATAGCTGATAGAATCAGTGGCGAATGTTTTCGTGCGTACAATAAATTTACAGAACACACAGTGTCCACATTTAAAACATCCTTTTATTTTTCTTTGTTCTTCTAGCCAGTTTTTCTCATTAGGGCTTTTAATAAAATGACTCTTGACTAGTTTGTCCTTGAGATTTGGAGCCCTCCTGGGTACCAGAGAGGGTTTTTCCCCAACAATTTCCTCAAATAAAAAGGACAAAATTTATTTTTAAATCCCTATAAATCAAGTATGTAACATATATAGATTAGGGTTCCTTTTCAATCTGCCTCTTCACATTAGAATGATTAACAAAATCTGTTTTTAAAGCAAGTGAAAGATTTCGTCAATTTAATCATTCGTAAAATATATAATCTTTGTGGCATAATTCAATATTCTATCACCTTCTTTATAAGAATCAACTAATATATCTAGTTTTTACTTCCATACCATATAGGAACCTTTTAAACACATGAATCGACGGACTAAAAGTATGCGTGTAAAGCCTTTATTCATGTGCTTATTAACATGGATAAATAAGGTTTTATTTTAGCATACACTGCAATAATCTTTCTCTTAAAGTTTGTTCTTTAGAGTTGTTTTATATAACCTAATACTTTTCACTGTGTATATATATTCACCAAATCCTCTTTGATCAATACGAATGGGCTGCGGCTCAGTAAATACTTTTCATTGGCTACTACTGTCTTCAGACATCCTCCAATAAGCCTTTTGAAGGAGGTATATATTGCGGCTGCAAAAGAATCCAGCATCCGCTTTTGCCCTGAGGAAACCCCTGTGCTCTTTGGATGTCACGTGGGGGGTGAAACGTACGTCGGCAGTGACGTAAGAAGTGTAGACGGACATGCACGAAGGACAGATCGCTGTGGCGTCCACGCTGTGCTAGGATGTAGCACGTTTGTTTTTGATTTGGAATCTATCTACACACGGAAACTTTTTGGAACTCTCCTTCAGAAAGCAAAGATACGGTTGTATAACTAACTGAGCATTTACCATCTGACTTTTCAGCTCAAATCACCTGGATATCCGAAGGTGTAACAATGTACCATCTGTATACACAGTTCCTCCTTATGGGACATGCTTAAGCCCTGAAAAGGGTGTTCCATTTATATTATTCTTATCACAATCTGTGTACATGTTTGCTCTTGATATTCAGATACTGGTGTATATCAGTTATAATGAGTTGTAATGCTCTTTAAATCCTTTGCATCTTCTATACAATTGTAACAGACGGAAAATAGTTATAACGGGGTAGTTTTAACATAGATCCAGAATTGATACTATTCATGACACCGGATACCTTTACTATTGGTGGTGCCCGCTGAATACTGGAGTTGCTACATACTATCCCCATAACTTCCACTGGTCTGAATTTATACTGTTTAACTAATACATGTATATTGTATATTGCTTAATGCTATTAAGTTTCAAACGGTTAGTCTGTATATACTGGGTTCAAGAAACATAGATCCTGACATGTATTAACATGACACCTGATACCTCTCATATAGTTGGTGGTGCCCGCTGTTACAGGTGTTGTTTCTTTTAGCCCCCTACAGACTACACTGTCATCCACTAGAAATTATTTTTGAGGATTTTTCTTTGCACAATTTGGCCAAATTCAGGTATAGTGCACATGACTTAAGCATTACATGCTTCATCTTACAATATATTTTTCGTGTGAATTCCTCTTTATTCATCTGTATACATGTGTTGTGTTGACATAGATCCTCAATGATCACTATGGTGGCGGATTTTACGTTTAATCGTAACCACCCTCTAGTGGAGGTGTTGTCAATCCTAATTAGTTAAACTTTGTTTGCTTTTCTGGTTTACACTGTGTGTACTAAAATAAAACAGCACAGCCAATCTGTGCATGTGCATTGATCCATTTACGCTTCTTGACTCATCGATTCATGTGTTCCTTAATTTAGTGGTAACTTTTTATTCAACTTCGGCGCTGGGTGGCACTTGTGAATGTGGGGAGTGAGTATATATCTACACACACCGCTATTTTAGCGGAGCTTTAGAATTTACGAAGCGAACTTAAATTATATTTAAAAAAATATGTGCTGCAATCCCTGTCTATACATTACAGCAATCTAATTGCGGTTGCTGTAGTATCTCCCTTTTTCTAATTGATTATCTAAATATTTAAAGGGTCTGCACATTGGCTATTTTTACCTTCATATAAGGTTTTATCTACACCGGGGCTTTGCCACACAGTCCTAGGTAAAGATTTATTAACTTGGCTTTACTAGCCTCCCTTTTCCCTACCCTTTCTCTTTTATTTTATTGTGTATGAAACATGGGTTCAGCAGGAACTCTTTTAGAATTCCTGTAATTCTTCAATTTATTCAGGATGGTTTGGATAAGGGTTTATCCGCTAGTTCCTTAAAGGGCCTGATCTCTGCTCTTTCTGTCTTGTTTCACAAGGAGATTGCCAAATTTTCAGATATCCAGAATTTTGTCCAAGTGGCTACTGACATTTCATTAGCCTCTTGATTGATGCTTAAAGCTTGCTTGGAGGTGGGTCAATCTCCTTCTAAACGGATTACTACTCATTCTACCTGATCAGTTGAAACTTCTTGGTCTTCCTTACATACTTTTTCTAAATAATACCATATTTATGTTTTTGCTTCCTCTGAAGCAGCTTTTAGTAGGAAAGTCCTTCAGGTGGCTGTTTCTGTGCATTAATTATTTTGTATTTATATTTTTTCAGCATAAACTCCCCCCTATACATCAGACTAGTTTCCAGAAAGGCGGGAGCGGTTTAAAGGGCTTTTGGAATTTCAGAATCTTTGCCTCCTCCTAGTGGCTAGGAGTAATGGATCGTGGACTCTTGCCACCATGAAAGAAATTAAGTAAGTTATCAGGCAAAGATAAATTATATATTTTTTTAATTACATTATGACATATTGGAATTATATCATTGTTAAATAATATGCTAATGCAAGTCAAAAATGGGTCGTCACCAATGAAATTACACCTTATTTGAGGCTAATGCACAGGACCTGATTGAAGATTTAACAGAGGGGTCAATATTCCATTTGAAATCTGTAAACTCACTAACCTGCAAATATGTAGAATAGACCGGCCGGCTTCAGCAGATAATCCAACTTCTGCTTGAAAGACAGCAGGGTACAGATTGTACCCAATGTCATAAAACCAATTCCAAAGATAGCAATGGCAGCCGCTGAGATGCTGTACTCTGTGGAAGCAAAAATAAAAAAAGAATATGTGAGCTGGTATTGGTTGTGAGAATAATTCTGTCTCCAGTATCAAATTAATGTTCTTTACCTTTTATTATAACACTTAACATATAAAAACAACATTTTAATCTAAATATGATACCCAATATGACTAATATTATATGATAAGTTAAATGGATTCATCATAAATACACTAATTTATTTAATCAGTTAGTCCAAAGCTATCTAGTTGTTTTTTTTTCCCTTCATGAATTTAACCTTTGATTGCTGATTTCAAACCACAGCCATTGGGCAACATCTGCCCCCCCCATGTTTATTTTTATATTTATTTTTATTTTTTGTGTGGTCCCTGTGTCTTTTGTAGCTCATTTTGAAAATTGTAGTAATATTTGCAGTTACAATAATTTATAGTAACTAATTTCCTATGTAATTTTTAACTAAAATCTGATTATAATCTAATTTTACATGTTACATTATACAATGTTTCATTTATTATACAATCTTGTTTAGTCACCAACCCTCTATGTAAAAATTAAATATGGGAAACTCAAAACTGATCTTTTGTAAAATGATGAGCACTTCTATCCTGCCACACTTGAAAACTATAGAACCTAGTAATAAGCTTCAGTTTGTAGTGATTTTTTATGCTTCATTTGTACTTAAACTTGATCTCTTTTCAGAGGTGAGGTAGGTAGATGATTTTTTTTTACTTTGATTTAGAAATATAATGACATAGTTGTATATGGGCATAAAAGTGATGTCTTAACTTTAAAACATCACGTCCTTTGAAAAGAAACATTAATTGATAAAAAGAATATTCATAATAGTGATATTTTCCAGCTATATGCCCAGTGACACATTAGATCAGATGCATGCCCAGTGACACATTAGATCAGATGCATGCCCAGTGACACATTAGATCAGATGCATGCCCAGTGACACATTAGATCAGATGCATGCCCAGTGACACGTTAGATCAGACGCATGCCCAGTGACACGATAGATCAGACGCATGCCCAGTGACACGTTAGATCAGATGCATGCCCAGTGACACATTAGATCAGATGCATGCCCAGTGACACATTAGATCAGATGCATGCCCAGTGACACATTAGATCAGATGCATGCCTAGTGACAAAATAGATCAGATGCATGCCTAGTGACACATTAGATGAGATGCATACTTAGTGACACATTAGATAAAATGCATGCCTAGTGACACATTAGATCAGATGCATGCCCAGTGACAACGATTAAACACAAACTTAGTGACACATTAGATCAGATGCATACCTAGTGACACATTAGATGTGATGCATGCCCAGTGACACATTGGATCAGATGCATGCCTAGTGACACATTAAATCAGATGCATGCCTAGTGACACATTAGATCAGATGCATGCCTAGTGACACATTAGATCAGATGCATACCTAGTGACACATTAGATCAGATGCATGCTTAGTGACACATTAGATGAGATACATGCCTAGTGATACATTAGATCAGATGCATACCTAGTGACACATTAGATCAGATGTATGCCCAGTGACACATTAGATCAGATGCATGCCCAGTGACACATTAGATCAGATGCATGCTCAGTGACACATTAGATCAGATGCATGCCCAGTGACACATTATATCAGATGCATGCCCAGTGACACATTAGATCAGATGCATGCCCGTGAGCCCTATATTAGACTAGGCCCTGTAGCCTCCTTATCCTAGTTAGATATCCACATAAGCTCTAAGGTCAAATTCATATCCCCTGAAGCAACCCTGAGAACTATAAGCCCTGTGTTGATTGTCGGTCAGACTCATCCTTGTAGTCCAACTTTACTACTTATGTGTCCAAATAATATCTTACATTAGTCTCATGGCACTTGTAGAAGAACCACATCCCAGCTCTATGCCAAAATTAAACCAGATCAGATTCACAGCCTCTTTCTAGTTGTATTACATCTCACAAAGCACAGCAGTCAGGAAGGTTATAATTAATAAAAGGGGAGCTTAGGAGCCGGGCCCATTTTTTGTTCAGCACCTGGGTATAGCTACATTTAGCCACCAATCAGCAAGCACTACCCAGATGCTGAACCAAAAATGGGTTTTCAATTTGTTATATGTCATTTGTTTAAATAAACTTTTTATACTACACTTGAGTCCGCGCTTTTCCCCTTCTATCATTCACAGTGAACCAAAAATGGGCCGATTCCTAAGCTTACGTTCTTGCCTTTTCAAATAAAGATACAAAGAGAACAAAGACATTTTGATAATAGGAGAAATTTAGAAAGTTATTTTTGACTAGACTATCCCTTTAAGCATCTTAATCCCATTTTCCACAGACTTAGCTATGCTCTGTGCAAATCCTCTGATTTGCTTCAAGAAAGCTATGTAAAAATGATTAAAAAAATGTGCATGCTTCATCTTTGTATGTTTAAAATTGAAGCATCATCTCTTGTTTGTGTGTAAAAATTGTGCTTTGTCACATGCCCAGTAGAGAGGCCAAAAAGCAAAATGCTGCAAATTGCTGATACCCGTAGTATTGCCAAGTGTCCAGTATTTAAAGTGATGGTAAATCCAAGCGTTTAACAAACGCTAGGATTTACCATCACTAAAAATCAAGGGGAGCTTCATTGATCAACCTTATAAAAAAGGGTGCCAAGCTCACCCTTTCTGTGCTGTGGCACAGCGCTAAACTCAGTGGCTCTGGCCGGCCACGGCACAATGATCTACCAATGAGGTGCCTCTTGCACCTCTGGACCAATAGCAGTGCGTGCATACAGAACACTGTCAGTTGGTTCAGAGGTGCAAACGTCACCTTATTGAAGGAGATCGATGTGCCATGGGCTGCCGGAGCCGCTGAATTTAATGCTGTGCAACGGCACAGAAAGGGTGAGTTTAGCACCCTTTTCTTTCCTATGGCATGGAGAGTCCACAAAACATACTAATTACTAGTGGGATATTCACTACTGGCCAGCAGGAGGAGGCAAAGAGCACCCCAGCAAAGCTGTTAAGTATCAGTTCCCTTACCTATAACCCCCAGTCATTCTCTTTGCCTTGATCACGAGAGGATGGCGAAGATGGTGTCTAAAGATTTTAATCCTTTTAATGGGTACTTTTCCCTGCAAGCAAGCATTGGGGCTATGCTGTGTCCATGTCAATCTCTTTAGTAAGAGTAATGGTGGCTATTAGCAGTTAGAAGACGGTGAGGTGGTCTTTGCTTAGACTTCTAACATTATTGCTACTCCTATTATTGAAAGCAAGAGTTGGTTACACTGTTCTTTCTTTTCTAAAGGTCCCTGGTAGAAATGGTGAAGTTGCCACACCTCAGAAAACAGCTCCTGCCTGACAGAGTAGGATCACAGGTAAGTGCTTTCCCTTCTAGGTTTGACGGTACCGGCACTATAGGGGTTAAATCCTTGTGGAAAATATGACAGGTGTTTGTTTTACTTCTTACTTGTTGCAATCGCTTTTTCAGCTTAGTTTATTAGCCCAATCACTTTTGTTGTGCTCCTGTTGCTTTTCTCCCCGTTTTTGTTTGTTGCAATTAAAAAAAAAAGTTTTTTAATTGTGGTCACATGACCGCTCCTCGGCACTTCCGGTTTTCGGCTTCTTTGTTCAGATCGAAGTTGGCTGTGGTGAGTGTGGAGACTGCAGTTTCCTCTATCTACAGTGGCAAATGGATTTGTGGTGTTCTGGTTACAAGGAGGAGTATTTTGCTACTGGGTGTGTCTGGTTTTCTGTGCTAATGAGCAACTTCTGGAGGGGTAAGACCTCAGCAGAGCTGTGGGTTTTAGGTGCTTATTTATGTTTTATTGCTTCATATAAATAAACTTTATTTGGCATTTAATTATTTTTTTTTAGGAACTGATACCCAATTATGGACGCTAATACTGAAGTTGATTCATTTGAAAAATGCTTATTGTGTTTGGAGACAAAGATAATTCCTCCTGTACAGTTTTGCTCTTCATGTCTAAATAAAACTTCAACATTTAAAGATAAGATGTCTCTCCCTGAGCCTCCTGTCTCTCAGGATAGTGTTATCCTAGCTACACCTCAGCTTTTCCCCACAAGCTTCCCAAGCTTTACATGCAGTGCCTTGCGGTCACGCTCAACCTCCTGGGGGTGTTTTTTCGGGATATCGCTGCGCAGATTACTTCTGCTGTTTATGCAGCTTTATAAGCTTTCCAAAGGTTTCTGGTAAGCGTAAGAGGAAATCTAAACATATTGATGTTAGTAAGGCTGACTCCGCTAAGGCTGCGTTAGTCAGTTTGTCTCAATTTGATGAGGATGATTCTTCAGTGGCTTCTGAGGGGGAATTGTCAGATTCTGATACTGTAGTGACAAATTCTGCAGATTCAGAGTAGATTAATTTCAGATTTAAGTTAGAACACTGAGTTCTTTTGAAGGAGGTTCTTGCTACTCTGACACATCTGCTAGCGCTGCATAATCTGTTGGTGCTCTACAAATAACCAATAATAATAATCTGTTGTGGAGAATCCAAAGAGGTCTAGTAAGCTTAATATGGTATATGTTGTACCCTCATCTGTGGAAGTATTTCCAGTTCCAGACTGTATGGCAGATATTATAACTCAGGAATGGGATAAACCAGGGATTCCCTTTTCCCTGTCCCCTGTTTTTAAAAAGATGTTTCCTGTTGCTAATGCTATTAGTGATTCGTGGCACATGGTGCCCAAGGTAGAGGGAGCTATCTCTACTCTGGCTAAGAGAAATACTATTCCTGTTGAAGATAATTGTTCTTTCAAGGATCCCATGGATAAGAAGCTTGAGGCTTTTTTGAAGAAGATGTACATTCATCAGGGATTACAGTGGCTAGTATTTCTACAGTGCGGGGGCAGCATCATATTGGTGCAATGATTTATCTAATCTTATTCTAGAAGAGACTACTATAGAGGAGATCCAAGACAGGCTCAAGGCTCTCAAGCTAGCCAATACCTTTATTTGTGATGCCAACATGCAAGTTCTTAGGTTGGGTGCTAATATTTCTGGTTTTACTGTTTAAGCTCGCAGAGCTCTCTGGTTAACATCTTGGTCTGCAGATGTTACATCCAAGTCCAAGCTTTTATCTCTGCCTTATAGGGTAAAACCTTGTTTGGACCAGGTCTGGCAGAAATTATTTCTGATATTTCAGGTGGAAAGGGTTCTTTCCTACCTCAGGATAAAAAGAATAGACCTAAGGATCGCCAGAATTCTAATTTTCATTCCTTTCATAACTTTAAGGGACAGAAGTTGTCCTCTTCCTCTTCCAAGTCGGATCAATCCAAGTCTTCTTGGAGGTCCAGTCAGCCTTGGAATAGGGGGAAGCAAGCTAAGAAGCCTTCCGTTGATTCTAAATCAACATGAAGGGGCCGCCCCTGATCCTGTAGTGGATCAAGTGGGGGTCAGGCTTGGATACACGATATTCCAGATCCTTGGGCCATAGATATAGTATCCCATGGTTACAGAATAGGATTCAAATCTTGTCCTCCCAGGGGCATGTTCCACCTGTCAAGGTTATCTGCGAACTAGATAAAGTGAGAGGCCTTCTTAAACTGCGTAAAGGAACTGTCATCCCTGGGAGTGATTGTTCCAGTTCCTCTAGAGGAACAGGGTCTAGGATTCTATTCAAATCTATTTGTAGTTCCCAAGAAGGAGGGCACTTTTTGTCCCATTCTGGACCTAAAGTGTCTCAATCAATTCCTCAGGGTTCCGTCTTTCAAGAAGGAGACCATCCGTTCTATTCTTCCTTTGGTCCAAAAGGGTCAGTTCATGATGACCATAGATCTGAAGGACGCATATATGTTCCTATTCACAGGGATTATTACCAGTATCTAAGGTTTGCCTTCCAGGACAAACATTTCCAGTTTGTTGCTCTTCCTTTTGGCCTTGCTATAGCTCCCAGAATTTTTACAAAAGTTTTAGGGGCTCTTCTAGCAGTGGTGAGGTACCAGGGTATTGTTGTGGTGCCTTATCTAGATGACATACTAGTTCAAGCACCATCTTTTCAATTAGCAAGATCTCATACCAAGATGTTGTCTATTCTACGTTATCACGGATGGAAAGTGAATCTTGGAAAGAGTTCCCTTGTTCCAGGTACAAGGGTTAGTTTTTTGGGAACAATCATAGATTCCCTGTCCATGAAGATTTTTCTGACGGACGTCAGAAAATCCAAACTTCATGTTTCTTGCCTGTCTCTCCAGTCTGCTATTCATCCATCTGTGGCTTATTCGTCCATCTGTACATGGAGGTGATTGGACTGATGGTTGCTTCCATGGACATCATTCCTTTTGCTCAGTTCCATTTGAGACCTCTGCAGCTATGCATGCTCAATCAATGGAATGGGGACCACTCAGATCTCTCGCAGAAGATAAATTTGGATTCCCCAACAAGAGTCTCTCTCTCACGGTAGGTTTCACAGGACCATCTGTCTCGGGGCACATGCTTCCTGAGGCCTTCCTGGGTGATTGTGACCATGGACGCTGGGGAGCAGTTTGGGGTTTCTTAAAGACACAGGGTCTGTGGACTCCAGAGGAGTCGTCTCTTCCAATAAACATCTTGGAGTTGAGAGCAATTTTCTATGCTTTAATAGCTTGGCCTTAACTAGCTTTGGTCCAATTTATCAGATTTCAGTCAGATAACATCACCTCAGTGGCCTACATCAATCACCAGGGAGGAACTCAGAGTTCTTTGGCAATGAAGGAGGTGACTCACATTCTCCAGTGGGCGGAGGCTCATGATTGCCATCTCTCTGTCATCCACATATCAGAGGTGGACAACTGGAAGGGGGATTTTCAAAGCAGGCAGACTTTTCATCCCGGAGAGTGAGCTCTCCACCCAGAGGTTTTCAAAGTTATATCTCTCAGATGGGGGGTTCATCAGGGATTACAGTGGCTAGTATTTCTACAGTTGCGGGGGCAGCATCATATTGGTGCAATGATTTATCTAATCTTATTCTAGAAGAGACTACTATAGAGGAGATCCAAGACAGGCTCAAGACTCTCAAGCTAGCCAATACCTTTATTTGTGATGCCAACATGAAAGTTCTTAGGTTGGGTGCTAATATTTCTGGTTTTACTGTTTAAGCTCGCAGAGCTCTCTGGTTAAAATCTTGGTCTGCAGATGTTACATCCAAGTCCAAGCTTTTATCTCTGCCTTATAAGGGTAAAACCTTGTTTGGACCAGGTCTGGCAGAAATTATTTCTGATATTACAGGTGGAAAGGGTTCTTTCCTACCTCAGGATAAAAAGAATAGACCTAAGGGTCGCCAGAATTCTAATTTTCATTCCTTTCATAACTTTAAGGGACAGAAGTCGTCCTCTTCCTCTTCCAAGTCGCATCAATCCAAGTCTTCTTGGAGGTCCAGTCAGCCTTGGAATAGGGGGAAGCAAGCTAAGAAGCCTTCCGTTGATTCTAAATCAACATGAAGGGGCCGCCCCCGATCCTGTAGTGGATCAAGTGGGGGTCAGGCTTGGATGCACGATATTCCAGATCCTTGGGCCATAGATATAGTATCCCACGGTTACAGAATAGGATTCAAATCTTGTCCTCCCAGGGGCATGTTCCACCTGTCAAGGTTATCTGCGAACCAGATAAAGCGAGAGGCCTTCTTAAACTGCGTAAAGGAACTGTCATCCCTGGGAGTGATTGTTCCAGTTCCTCTAGAGGAACAGGGTCTAGGATTCTATTCAAATCTATTTGTAGTTCCCAAGAAGGAGGGCACTTTTTGTCCCATTCTGGACCTAAAGTGTCTCAATCAATTCCTCAGGGTTCCGTCTTTCAAGAAGGAGACCATCCGTTCTATTCTTCCTTTGGTCCAAAAGGGTCAGTTCATGACGACCATAGATCTGAAGGAAGCGTATATGTTCCTATTCACAGGGATTATTACCAGTATCTAAGGTTTGCCTTCCAGGACAAACATTTCCAGTTTGTTGCTCTTCCTTTTGGCCTTGCTATAGCTCCCAGAATTTTTACAAAAGTTTTAGGGGCTCTTCTAGCAGTGGTGAGGTACCAGGGTATTGTTGTGGTGCCTTATCTAGATGACATTCTAGTTTAAACACCATCTTTTCAATTAGCAAGATCTCATACCAAGATGTTGTCTATTCTACGTTATCACGGATGGAAAGTGAATTTTGGAAAGAGTTCCCTTGTTCCAGGTACAAGGGTTTGTTTCTTGGGAACAATCATAGATTCCCTGTCCATGAAGATTTTTCTGACGGACGTCAGAAAATCCAAACTTCGTTTCTTGCCTGTCTCTCCAGTCTGCTATTCATCCATCTGTGGCTTATTCGTCCATCTGTACATGGAGGTGATTGGACTGATGGTTGCTTCCATGGACATCATTCCTTTTGCTCAGTTCCATTTGAGACCTCTGCAGCTATGCATGCTCAGTCAATGGAATGGGGACCACTCAGATCTCTCGCAGAAGATACATTTGGATTCCCCAACAAGAGTCTCTCTCTCATGGTAGGTTTCACAGGACCATCTGTCTCGGGGCACATGCTTCCTGAGGCCTTCCTGGGTGATTGTGACCACGGACGCTGGGGAGCAGTTTGGGGTTTCTTAAAGACACAGGGTCTGTGGACTCCAGAGGAGTCGTCTCTTCCAATAAACATCTTGGAGTTGAGAGCAATTTTCTATGCTTTAATAGCTTGGCCTTAACTAGCTTTGGTCCAATTTATCAGATTTCAGTCAGATAACATCACCTCAGTGGCCTACATCAATCACCAGGGAGGAACTCTGAGTTCTTTGGCAATGAAGGAGGTGACTCACATTCTCCAGTGGGCGGAGGCTCATGATTGCCATCTCTCTGTCATCCACATATCAGAGGTGGACAACTGGAAGGGGGATTTTCAAAGCAGGCAGACTTTTCATCCCGGAGAGTGAGCTCTCCACCCAGAGGTTTTCAAAGTTATATCTCTCAGATGGGGGGTTCATCAGGGATTACAGTGGCTAGTATTTCTACAGTTGCGGGGGCAGCATCATATTGGTGCAATGATTTATCTAATCTTATTCTAGAAGAGACTACTATAGAGGAGATCCAAGACAGGCTCAAGACTCTCAAGCTAGCCAATACCTTTATTTGTGATGCCAACATGAAAGTTCTTAGGTTGGGTGCTAATATTTCTGGTTTTACTGTTTAAGCTCGCAGAGCTCTCTGGTTAAAATCTTGGTCTGCAGATGTTACATCCAAGTCCAAGCTTTTATCTCTGCCTTATAAGGGTAAAACCTTGTTTGGACCAGGTCTGGCAGAAATTATTTCTGATATTACAGGTGGAAAGGGTTCTTTCCTACCTCAGGATAAAAAGAATAGACCTAAGGGTCGCCAGAATTCTAATTTTCATTCCTTTCATAACTTTAAGGGACAGAAGTCGTCCTCTTCCTCTTCCAAGTCGCATCAATCCAAGTCTTCTTGGAGGTCCAGTCAGCCTTGGAATAGGGGGAAGCAAGCTAAGAAGCCTTCCGTTGATTCTAAATCAACATGAAGGGGCCGCCCCCGATCCTGTAGTGGATCAAGTGGGGGTCAGGCTTGGATGCACGATATTCCAGATCCTTGGGCCATAGATATAGTATCCCACGGTTACAGAATAGGATTCAAATCTTGTCCTCCCAGGGGCATGTTCCACCTGTCAAGGTTATCTGCGAACCAGATAAAGCGAGAGGCCTTCTTAAACTGCGTAAAGGAACTGTCATCCCTGGGAGTGATTGTTCCAGTTCCTCTAGAGGAACAGGGTCTAGGATTCTATTCAAATCTATTTGTAGTTCCCAAGAAGGAGGGCACTTTTTGTCCCATTCTGGACCTAAAGTGTCTCAATCAATTCCTCAGGGTTCCGTCTTTCAAGAAGGAGACCATCCGTTCTATTCTTCCTTTGGTCCAAAAGGGTCAGTTCATGACGACCATAGATCTGAAGGAAGCGTATATGTTCCTATTCACAGGGATTATTACCAGTATCTAAGGTTTGCCTTCCAGGACAAACATTTCCAGTTTGTTGCTCTTCCTTTTGGCCTTGCTATAGCTCCCAGAATTTTTACAAAAGTTTTAGGGGCTCTTCTAGCAGTGGTGAGGTACCAGGGTATTGTTGTGGTGCCTTATCTAGATGACATTCTAGTTTAAACACCATCTTTTCAATTAGCAAGATCTCATACCAAGATGTTGTCTATTCTACGTTATCACGGATGGAAAGTGAATTTTGGAAAGAGTTCCCTTGTTCCAGGTACAAGGGTTTGTTTCTTGGGAACAATCATAGATTCCCTGTCCATGAAGATTTTTCTGACGGACGTCAGAAAATCCAAACTTCGTTTCTTGCCTGTCTCTCCAGTCTGCTATTCATCCATCTGTGGCTTATTCGTCCATCTGTACATGGAGGTGATTGGACTGATGGTTGCTTCCATGGACATCATTCCTTTTGCTCAGTTCCATTTGAGACCTCTGCAGCTATGCATGCTCAGTCAATGGAATGGGGACCACTCAGATCTCTCGCAGAAGATACATTTGGATTCCCCAACAAGAGTCTCTCTCTCATGGTAGGTTTCACAGGACCATCTGTCTCGGGGCACATGCTTCCTGAGGCCTTCCTGGGTGATTGTGACCACGGACGCTGGGGAGCAGTTTGGGGTTTCTTAAAGACACAGGGTCTGTGGACTCCAGAGGAGTCGTCTCTTCCAATAAACATCTTGGAGTTGAGAGCAATTTTCTATGCTTTAATAGCTTGGCCTTAACTAGCTTTGGTCCAATTTATCAGATTTCAGTCAGATAACATCACCTCAGTGGCCTACATCAATCACCAGGGAGGAACTCTGAGTTCTTTGGCAATGAAGGAGGTGACTCACATTCTCCAGTGGGCGGAGGCTCATGATTGCCATCTCTCTGTCATCCACATATCAGAGGTGGACAACTGGAAGGGGGATTTTCAAAGCAGGCAGACTTTTCATCCCGGAGAGTGAGCTCTCCACCCAGAGGTTTTCAAAGTTATATCTCTCAGATGGGGGGTTCATCAGGGATTACAGTGGCTAGTATTTCTACAGTTGCGGGGGCAGCATCATATTGGTGCAATGATTTATCTAATCTTATTCTAGAAGAGACTACTATAGAGGAGATCCAAGACAGGCTCAAGACTCTCAAGCTAGCCAATACCTTTATTTGTGATGCCAACATGAAAGTTCTTAGGTTGGGTGCTAATATTTCTGGTTTTACTGTTTAAGCTCGCAGAGCTCTCTGGTTAAAATCTTGGTCTGCAGATGTTACATCCAAGTCCAAGCTTTTATCTCTGCCTTATAAGGATAAAACCTTGTTTGGACCAGGTCTGGCAGAAATTATTTCTGATATTACAGGTGGAAAGGGTTCTTTCCTACCTCAGGATAAAAAGAATAGACCTAAGGGTCGCCAGAATTCTAATTTTCATTCCTTTCATAACTTTAAGGGACAGAAGTCGTCCTCTTCCTCTTCCAAGTCGCATCAATCCAAGTCTTCTTGGAGGTCCAGTCAGCCTTGGAATAGGGGGAAGCAAGCTAAGAAGCCTTCCGTTGATTCTAAATCAACATGAAGGGGCCGCCCCCGATCCTGTAGTGGATCAAGTGGGGGTCAGGCTTGGATGCACGATATTCCAGATCCTTGGGCCATAGATATAGTATCCCACGGTTACAGAATAGGATTCAAATCTTGTCCTCCCAGGGGCATGTTCCACCTGTCAAGGTTATCTGCGAACCAGATAAAGCGAGAGGCCTTCTTAAACTGCGTAAAGGAACTGTCATCCCTGGGAGTGATTGTTCCAGTTCCTCTAGAGGAACAGGGTCTAGGATTCTATTCAAATCTATTTGTAGTTCCCAAGAAGGAGGGCACTTTTTGTCCCATTCTGGACCTAAAGTGTCTCAATCAATTCCTCAGGGTTCCGTCTTTCAAGAAGGAGACCATCCGTTCTATTCTTCCTTTGGTCCAAAAGGGTCAGTTCATGACGACCATAGATCTGAAGGACGCGTATATGTTCCTATTCACAGGGATTATTACCAGTATCTAAGGTTTGCCTTCCAGGACAAACATTTCCAGTTTGTTGCTCTTCCTTTTGGCCTTGCTATAGCTCCCAGAATTTTTACAAAAGTTTTAGGGGCTCTTCTAGCAGTGGTGAGGTACCAGGGTATTGTTGTGGTGCCTTATCTAGATGACATTCTAGTTTAAACACCATCTTTTCAATTAGCAAGATCTCATACCAAGATGTTGTCTATTCTACGTTATCACGGATGGAAAGTGAATTTTGGAAAGAGTTCCCTTGTTCCAGGTACAAGGGTTTGTTTCTTGGGAACAATCATAGATTCCCTGTCCATGAAGATTTTTCTGACGGACGTCAGAAAATCCAAACTTCGTTTCTTGCCTGTCTCTCCAGTCTGCTATTCATCCATCTGTGGCTTATTCGTCCATCTGTACATGGAGGTGATTGGACTGATGGTTGCTTCCATGGACATCATTCCTTTTGCTCAGTTCCATTTGAGACCTCTGCAGCTATGCATGCTCAGTCAATGGAATGGGGACCACTCACATCTCTCGCAGAAGATACATTTGGATTCCCCAACAAGAGTCTCTCTCTCATGGTAGGTTTCACAGGACCATCTGTCTCGGGGCACATGCTTCCTGAGGCCTTCCTGGGTGATTGTGACCACGGACGCTGGGGAGCAGTTTGGGGTTTCTTAAAGACACAGGGTCTGTGGACTCCAGAGGAGTCGTCTCTTCCAATAAACATCTTGGAGTTGAGAGCAATTTTCTATGCTTTAATAGCTTGGCCTTAACTAGCTTTGGTCCAATTTATCAGATTTCAGTCAGATAACATCACCTCAGTGGCCTACATCAATCACCAGGGAGGAACTCTGAGTTCTTTGGCAATGAAGGAGGTGACTCACATTCTCCAGTGGGCGGAGGCTCATGATTGTCATCTCTCTGTCATCCACATACCAGGGGTGGACAACTGGAAGGGGGATTTTCAAAGCAGGCAGACTTTTCATCCCGGAAAGTGAGCTCTCCACCCAGAGGTTTTCACAATTATATCTCTCAGATGGGGGGTTCTGGAGTTGGATCTGATGGCGTCTTGTCAAAACGGCAAGCTTCCAAAGTACGGTTCAAGGTCAAAAGATCCTCAAGCCGTTCTGGTAGATGCTCTAGCACACCTGTTTCCTCCATTTGTGTTGCTTCCACGAGTAATTGCTCGCATCAAACAGGAGAGAGCTTCTGTGATTCTAATAGCTCCTGCATGGCCTCGCAGGATCTGGTTCCCGGATCTGGTGATGATGTCATCTCTTCCGCTGTGGAGGTTACCTTTCATGAAGGACCTTCTACTTCAGGGTCCTTTTCTTCATCCAAATCTGGTTTCTCTGAAGCTGACTGCTTAGAGATTGAAAGCTAAGTTTGGCTAGACGTGGCTTCTCTGAGAAAGTCATAGATACTATGCTTCAGGTTCGTAAACCGGTTACTCACAGAATTTACCATAGGGTATGGTGTAAATACCTTCATTGGTGTGATTCAAAAGGTTTTTCTTGGAACAAAGTAAGGGTTCCTCGAATTTTGGCTTCAGGAGGGCCTTGAGATGGGTTTGTCAGTTAGTACTTTGAAGCGTCAGATTTCTGTTCTGTCTATTCTTCTGCATAAACGTCTGGCAGTCCTGCCAGATGTTCAGTCTTTTGTTCAGGCCTTGGTCCGAATCAGGCCTATGTTTAAATCTGTTGCTCCTCCTTGGAGTCTTAACCTTGTTCTTAGTGTTCTGCAGCAGGCTCCATTTGAGCCGATGCATTCTGTTAATATTAAATTACTATCTTGGAAGGTTTAGTTTCTTCTTGCTATTTCTTCTGCTCGCAGAGTTTCCAAACTTTCGGCTCTGTAGTGTGATTCCCCTTACCTTATTTTTCATGCTGATAAGGCGGTCCTTCATACTAAGCTGGGGTTTCTCCCTAAGGTAGTGTCGGATTGCAATATTAATCAGGAAATTGATGTTCCTTCTTTTTGTCCTAACCATTCTTTCCCAACTTGGATGTTGTGCATGCTCTTAAATTTTACCTTGAAGCAACTAAAGATTTTCGGCAGACTTCTGCCCTGTTTGTTGTTTTATCTGGTAAGCGTAGGGGTCAGAAGACCATGTCTACCACGCTTTCTCTCTGGTTGAGAAGTGTTATCCGTTTAGCTTATGAGACAGCTGGACAGCAGCCTCCTGAGAGAATTACGGCTCATTCCACTAGAGCTGTTTCATCCTCATGGGCTTTAAAAAAATAAAGGTTCTGTGGAGCAAATACATATGAGAAATTGTTGCCTTATGTGTTATATATGTGTGTTCCTGGCAGTCAAGGGTATAAAATCACTACTGTGTACTTCTGTTTTTGGCAGCCAAAAGGATAATAATATTAATCTGTATGTCACTGGTAGCTAAGGGGAGCCAAGTTCAATTCTGAAAATTTTAGCTGATGGATCAAGGGTCTGGTCTAAAGTAAAGCTTTGTGGGGGGCATTATGGGGCCCAAACCTACTGCCTGTGTTCAGTCACCTATACTGTCCAGTAGTTTGGTGAAGCACAGCCGGCAACCCTAGATACCAGATATCTAATTTTCAGCATTTGCAGGTTAAAATGTTTGCTTTTCACCTCTCTAGGGAGCTTGAGACATGCAGAATTTTACCCAAAATTAAGAGACGTTTAATGTCCTTTTTGAAATTTACCATATTTCTGCAATATCTTTTTTTTTTTATCAGCCTGTAGGTAAAACAGCAATTCAGAGGCTGTATTTATCTTTAGAGGGGTGAGCTCCTAAATGTCTTTTCTGTAATGTAATTCTGAAGATTGCCGACTCCAAATGTAACACTGCTATGCACCCTCTAGTGCCCCATTTTTAAGTCTTCCTAATAAGGGAAAACTAGGTTACAACAGAACAACACTTATTGCTTTATAGGTATTAAAACTTTACACTTATTTTTTGTTTAATATTTAAATAACTAATATAATTGTATTATTATTTTATTTATATAATCTTTGCTTTAAATATACAGTTTTATCTAATGTCCCTTTAAATATATAGTTAAAATTGTGTTCCTGAGTCACTCCACATAAGGAGCAAAGATCCATAACCATTGGCCTTTTTCTCATTTGTAACTGAATGGCATGTTCCAGGAGTGAAGCTTTTTAAAGAGATTAAACGCACAATAATTGTTTTGAATAACATAAAATGCTCTAAAAAAATAGAATGTCCCTTTAAATGAAAAGGGACACATGTCAAAATTAAACTTTCATGTAGCGAGCATACAATTTTAAACTTTCTAATTTACTTTTGTTATCAAATTAGCTTTGATATTATTTGTTGAAGAGTAAACCTAGGCAAACTCATAGGAGTGTGCACGTGTCTTTAAATCTCTATGGCAGCAGTATTTGCAACAATGTCTAATATTGATACAAACATTGTTGCAAGATCTGCTGCCATAGAGAGCTAAGGACCTGTACTTTCCTGAGTTATATTTTGATTCCAATATCCTTTTAACAAATCACTCTCTTATCCCTTTAAAGGGACATAAAACCTAGCCATTTTTTTTCATGGTTCAGATAGAACATACAATTTTAAACAACTTTCAAATGTACTTTTATTATCTAATTTGCTTCATTCTCTTGGTATTCTTTGTTGAAGTAGCAGCAGTGCACTAATTGGAGCTAGCTGAAAGCCAATGACAAGAGGCTTCTGAGCCTACCTAGGTATAATTTTCAACAAAGGATTCAAAGAGAACGAAACAAAGTAGATAATAGTAATAAATTGGAAAATTGTTTAAAATAGTATGCTCTATCTGAATCATGAAAGAAAAAGAAAAAATGGGTTTCATGTCTTTTTAAAGTGGGCAATCTTGTTCTACAATCCCAGCAATTCCCATGGGCAATACAAATGAGCTCATTTCACGTCCTCTCCTTGAGTAACAATCATAAAAAATGCAAAATGGTGCACTCACTGCTGAAATTGCAGCTAAGCAGTTTCTATAATGTTAACAAATAAAAAAAAATGAAATTAGTTAACCTACTAAAATTGTGTTAAGTGATATTTAGTTAAAAAAAACAAAAACTTTTCCGTAACTCTTCTTATTGTTAGAAAAACAAGAAAAACAAACCTTTTTGTGTTGTAACCTCAAAGATTTCGGCATTTTCCCCTGAAGTAAAATGTTTGAAATATGAACAGCTATAATCTAAAAGAGAAAAAGAGAAAGGGTTATAGGGCGTGCTGATTATGTCTCAGGAAACCTGCCAATACTTTTCTAAATAATGTAACAGAGTTTATTTTGTTGGACTAAAGAAAAAAAATTTAAACCGTAAATACACTGACTCTCCGCTTCCCTATTGTGAACTAATGTTCTGGCTAACATCAAAAGAATAACAGAGCTGCAAAGATCTATTAAACAGATGAAAAGAAAGTGTTACTTTATTCATCACACAAAATTATACCTAAGAAGTAACCCATAGAAAGGAGAGAGGTGCAAAATTAATTAAACATTTGTTGATTTTGACATTTTTAATATTATTTAAATATTGATCACTTGTAATTAATTTCTTTGATGTTTCTACCCATTTTGTTGAAAGAGAATTTAAGCTCTAATCAATTAATTTAGTTTTTTTTAAATTAAATTGAATATGTCAGTTTACTTAAACTAAACATTTATTTCTTTAAAGACAGTTTGATGTCAGACTTTTACTCCCCCCCCCCATATTATGTTTTTCTGTTTCAACATTTGCCACAGTAGACCCTGCCATAGTTATACATTGGCTGAAGAACTACTTGAACTCAGTGGATAAAATTTGTTTTGAGAGGCAGCTAAAAGTCGATTTCTACTAGACATGTGCGGTTCGTTTCGGATTAATTCGGAAATTCGGTAAATTCGGTAAATTCGGAGATTCGGATCGATTCGGATTTCCGAATTAAAATACTTCCGAATCTACCGAATGAATCCGAAATAGCTGCCGTATCTCCGAATAAATCCGAATTAGCTCGTTAAGATTCGGCATTTCCCCATAGGAAACAATGGGAGTTTCGGCTGAAAAAAAACTAACACCGCAGCCCCATTGTTTCCTATGGGGAAACACTAAGTCTGCACCTAACACCCTAACATGTACCCCGAGTCTCTAAACACCCCTAATCTAACACTTATTAACCCCTAATCTGCCGCCCCCGCTATCGCTGACACCTGCATTATTTTATTAACCCCTAATTTGCCGACCGAATATCGCCGCCACCTACATTATAGCTATTAACCCCTAATCTGCTGTCCCTAACACCGCCGACCCCTACATTATAGTTATTAACCCCTAATCTGCCTCCCCCAACGTCGCCGCAATCTAACTACAAGTATTAACCCCTAATCTGCCGACCCGATATCGCCGCCGCCTACATTATAGCTATTAACCCCTAATCTGGTGTCCCTACCACCGCCGACCCCTACATTATAGTTATTAACCCCTAATCTGCCTCCCCCAACGTCGCCGCAATCTAACTATAAGTATTAACCCCTAATCTGCCGACCCGATATCGCCGCCGCCTACATTATAGCTATTAACCCCTAATCTGCTGTCCCTAACACCGCCGACCCCTACATTATAGTTATTAACCCCTAATCTGCCTCCCCCAACGTCGCCGCAATCTAACTACAAGTATTAACCCCTAATCTGCCGACCCGATATCGCCGCCACCTACATTATAGCTATTAACCCCTAATCTGCTGTCCCTAACACCGCTGACCCCTACATTATAGTTATTAACCCCTAATCTGCCTCCCCCCAACGTCGCCGCAATCTAACTACAAGTATTAACCCCTAATCTGCCGACCGCAAATCGCCGCCACTATAATAAATGTATTAACCCCTAAACCGCCGCACTCCCGCCTCGCAAACACTATAATACATTTTATTAACCCCTAATCTGCCCTCCCTAACATCGCCGCCACCTACCTACAATTATTAACCCCTAATCTCCCGCCCCCATCGTCGCCGCTACTATAATAAGGTTATTAACCCCTAAACCTAAGTCTAACCCTAACCCTAACACCCCCTAACTTAAATATAATTTAAATAAAACGAAATAAGTTTACTATAGTTAAATAAATGAATCCTATTTAAAACTAAAGACTTACCTGTAAAATAAACCCTAAGATAGCTGCAATATAACTAATAGTTACTTTGTAGCTATTTTAGGATTTATTTTTATTTTACAGGCAACTTTGTATTTATTTTAACTAGGTACAATAGTTATTAAATAGTTAATAACTATTTAATAACTACCTAGCTAAAATAAATACAAATTTACCTGTAAAATAAATCCTAACCTAAGTTACACTAACACCTAACACTACACTATCATTAAATTAACTAAATAAATGAATCATATTTAAAACAAAATACTTACCTGTAAAATAAACCCTAATATAGCTGCAATATAACTAATAGTTACATTGTAGCTATTTTAGCATTTATATTTATTTTACAGACAACTTTGTATTTATTTTAACTAGGTACAATAGCTATTACATAGTTATTGACTAATTAATAGCTACCTAGTTAAAATAATTACAAAATTACCTGTAAAATAAATCCTAACCTAAGTTACAATTAAACCTAACACTACACTGTCATTAAATAAATTAACTACAAGTACCTACAATTATCTACAATTAAATAAACTAAAGTACAAAACCCCCCCACTAAATTACAAAAAATAAAAAAATATTACAAGAATTTTAAACTAATTACACCTAATCTAAGCCCCCTAATAAAATAACAAAGCCCCCCAAAATAAAAAAAAATGCCCTACCCTATACTAAATTACAAAAGTTAACAGCTCTATTACCTTACCAGCCCTGAACAGGGCCCTTTGCGGGGCATGCCCCAAAGAAAACAGCTCTTTTGCCTGTAAAAAAAAAACACAATCCCCCCCCACATTACAACCCACCACCCACATACCCCTACTCTAACCCAAACCCCCCTTAAATAAACCTAACACTACCCCCCTGAAGATCTCCCTACCTTGAGTCGTGTTCACCCAGCCGGGCCGAAGTCTTCATCCGATGGGGCAGAAGAGGACATCCAGACCGGCAGAAGTCTTCATCCAAGCGGGGCAAGAAGAGGTCTTCCATCCATCATACAAGTACCAAAATACAAACAAACACTAAATTACCAAAAATAATAAAATATTACAATAATTTTAAACTAATTACACCTAATCTAAGCCCCCTACTAGCTATTAATATAGCTTCAATATAACTAATAGTTACATTGTAGCTATTTTAGGATTTATATGTATTTTACAGGCAACTTTGTATTTATTTTAACTAGGTACAATAGTTATTAAATAGTTAATAACTATTTAATAACTACCTAGCTAAAATAAATACAAATTTACCTGTAAAATAAATCATAACCTAAGTTACAATTACACCTAACACTACACTATCATTAAATTAACTAAATAAATGAATCCTATATAAAACTAAAGACTTACCTGTAAAATAAACCCTAATATAGCTGCAATATAACTAATAGTTACATTGTAGCTATTTTAGCATTTATATTTATTGTACAGGCAACTTTGTATTCATTTTAACTAGGTTCAATAGCTATTAAATAGATATTGACTATTTAATAGCTACCTAGTTAAAATAATTACAAAATTACCTGTAAAATAAATCCTAACCTAAGTTACAATTAAACCTAACACTACACTATCATTAAATAAATTAACTACAAGTACCTATAATTAAATGCAATTAAAAAAACTAAACTAAAGTACAACCCCCCCCCCACTAAATTACAAAAAATAAAAAAATATTACAAGAATTTTAAACTGATTACACCTAATCTAAGCCCCCTAATAAAATAACAAAGCCCCCCAAAATAAAAAAAATGCCCTAACCTATACTAAATTACAAAAGTTAACAGCTCTATTACCTTACCAGCCCTGAACAGGGCCCTTTGCGGGGCATGCCCCAAAGAAAACAGCTCTTTTGCCTGTAAAAAAAAAACACAATCCCTCCCCCCACATTACAACCCACCACCCACATACCCCTACTCTAACCCAAACCCCCCCTTAAATAAACCTAACACTACCCCCCTGAAGATCTCCCTACCTTGAGTCGTGTTCACCCAGCCGGGCCGAAGTCTTCATCCGATGGGGCAGAAGAGGACATCCAGACTGGCAGAAGTCTTCATCCAAGCGGGGCAAGAAGAGGTCTTCCATCCATCAGAAAAGTACAAAAAAACAAACAAACACTAAATTAGCAAAAATAATAAAATATTACAATAATTTTAAACTAATTACACCTAATCTAAGCCCCCTACTAGCTATTAATATAGCTACAATATAACTAATAGTTACATTGTAGCTATTTTAGGATTTATATTTATTTTACAGGCAACTTTGTATTTATTTTAACTAGGTACAATAGCTATTAAATAGTTAATAACTACCTAGCTAAAATAAATACAAATTTACCTGTAAAATAAACCCTAACCTAAGTTACAATTACACCTAACACTACACTGTCATTAAATTAACTAAATAAATGAATCCTATATAAAACTAAATACTTACCTGTAAAATAAACCCTAATATAGCTACAATATAACTAATAGTTACATTGTAGCTATTTTAGCATTTATATTTATTTTACAGGCAACTTTGTATTTATTTTAACTAGGTACAATAGCTATTAAATAGTTATTGACTAATTAATAGCTACCTAGTTAAAATAATTACAAAATTACCTGTAAAATAAATCCTAACCTAAGTTACTATTAAACCTAACACTACACTATCATTAAATAAATTAACTACAAGTACCTACAATTAAATACAATGAAATAAACTAAACTAAAGTACAAAAAAAACAAACACTAAATTACAAAAAATAAAAAAAATTACAAGAATTTTAAACTAATTACACCTAATCTAAGCCCCCTAATAAAATAACAAAGCCCCCCAAAATAAAAAAAATGCCCTACCCTATACTAAATTACAAAAGTAATCAGCTCTATTACCTTACCAGCCCTGAACAGGGCCTTTTGCGGGGGCATGCCCCATAGAAAACAGCTCTTTTGCCTGTAAAAAAAAACACAATACCCCCCCCCACATTACAACCCACCACCCACATACCCCTACTCTAACCCAAACCCCCCTTAAATAAACCTAACACTACCCCCCTGAAGATCTCTCTACCGTGTCTTCACCCAGCGGGCCGAAGTCTTCATCCGATCGGGCAGAAGAGGACATCCAGACCGGCAGAAGTCTTCATCCAAGCGGGGCAAGAAGAGGTCTTCCATCCATCAGAAGTCTTGATCCAGGCGGCATCTTCTCTGTTCATCCATCCGGAGCGGAGCGGCAGCATCCTGAAGACATCCCACGCAGAGCATCCTCTTCTTTCTTGATCCGACGACTAGGTGACTGTACCTTTAAGTGACGTCATCCAAGATGGCGTCCCTTGAATTCCGATTGGCTGATAGGATTCTATCAGCCAATCGGAATTAAGGTAGGAAAAATCTGATTGGCTGATTCAATCAGCCAATCAGATTCAAGTTCAATCCGATTGGCTGATGGAATCAGCCAATCAGATTGACCTCGCATTCTATTGGCTGTTCCGATCAGCCAATAGAATGCGAGCTCAATCTGATTGGCTGATTGGATCAGCCAATCGGATTGAACTTGAATCTGATTGGCTGATTGAATCAGCCAATCAGATTTTTCCTACCTTAATTCCGATTGGCTGATAGAATCCTATCAGCCAATCGGAATTCAAGGGACGCCATCTTGGATGACGTCACTTAAAGGTACAGTCACCTAGTCGTCGGATCAAGAAAGAAGAGGATGCTCTGCGTGGGATGTCTTCAGGATGCTGCCGCTCCGCTCCGGATGGATGAACAGAGAAGATGCCGCCTGGATCAAGACTTCTGATGGATGGAAGACCTCTTCTTGCCCCGCTTGGATGAAGACTTCTGCCGGTCTGGATGTCCTCTTCTGCCCGATCGGATGAAGACTTCGGCCCGCTGGGTGAAGACACGGTAGAGAGATCTTCAGGGGGGTAGTGTTAGGTTTATTTAAGGGGGGTTTGGGTTAGAGTAGGGGTATGTGGGTGGTGGGTTGTAATGTGGGGGGGGGGGTATTGTGTTTTTTTTTACAGGCAAAAGAGCTGTTTTCTATGGGGCATGCCCCCGCAAAAGGCCCTGTTCAGGGCTGGTAAGGTAATAGAGCTGATTACTTTTGTAATTTAGTATAGGGTAGGGCATTTTTTTATTTTGGGGGGCTTTGTTATTTTATTAGGGGGCTTAGATTAGGTGTAATTAGTTTAAAATTCTTGTAATTTTTTTTATTTTTTGTAATTTAGTGTTTGTTTTTTTTGTACTTTAGTTTAGTTTATTTCATTGTATTTAATTGTAGGTACTTGTAGTTAATTTATTTAATGATAGTGTAGTGTTAGGTTTAATAGTAACTTAGGTTAGGATTTATTTTACAGGTAATTTTGTAATTATTTTAACTAGGTAGCTATTAATTAGTCAATAACTATTTAATAGCTATTGTACCTAGTTAAAATAAATACAAAGTTGCCTGTAAAATAAATATAAATGCTAAAATAGCTACAATGTAACTATTAGTTATATTGTAGCTATATTAGGGTTTATTTTACAGGTAAGTCTTTAGTTTTATATAGGATTCATTTATTTAGTTAATTTAATGACAGTGTAGTGTTAGGTGTAATTGTAACTTAGGTTAGGGTTTATTTTACAGGTAAATTTGTATTTATTTTAGCTAGGTAGTTATTAACTATTTAATAGCTATTGTACCTAGTTAAAATAAATACAAAGTTGCCTGTAAAATAAATATAAATCCTAAAATAGCTACAATGTAACTATTAGTTATATTGTAGCTATATTAATAGCTAGTAGGGGGCTTAGATTAGGTGTAATTAGTTTAAAATTATTGCAATATTTTATTATTTTTGCTAATTTAGTGTTTGTTTGTTTTTTTGTACTTTTCTGATGGATGGAAGACCTCTTCTTGCCCCGCTTGGATGAAGACTTCTGCCAGTCTGGATGTCCTCTTCTGCCCCATCGGATGAAGACTTCGGCCCGGCTGGGTGAACACGACTCAAGGTAGGGAGATCTTCAGGGGGGTAGTGTTAGGTTTATTTAAGGGGGGTTTGGGTTAGAGTAGGGGTATGTGGGTGGTGGGTTGTAATGTGGGGGGGGGGTTGTGTTTTTTTTTACAGGCAAAAGAGCTGTTTTCTTTGGGGCATGCCCCGCAAAAGGCCCTGTTCAGGGCTGGTAAGGTAATAGAGCTGTTAACTTTTGTAATTTAGTATAGGGTAGGGCATTTTTTTTATTTTGGGGGGCTTTGTTATTTTATTAGGGGGCTTAGATTAGGTGTAATTAGTTTAAAATTCTTGTAATATTTTTTTATTTTTTGTAATTTAGTGGGGGGGGGTTGTACTTTAGTTTAGTTTTTTAATTGTATTTAATTGTAGGTACTTGTAGTTAATTTATTTAATGATAGTGTAGTGTTAGGTTTAATTGTAACTTAGGTTAGGATTTATTTTACAGGTAATTTTGTAATTATTTTAACTAGGTAGCTATTAAACAGTAAATATCTATTTAATAGCTATTGTACCTAGTTAAAATAAATACAAAGTTGCCTGTACAATAAATATAAATGCTAAAATAGCTACAATGTAACTATTAGTTATATTGCAGCTATATTAGGGTTTATTTTACAGGTAAGTCTTTAGTTTTATATAGGATTCATTTATTTAGTTAATTTAATGATAGTGTAGTGTTAGGTGTAATTGTAACTTAGGTTATGATTTATTTTACAGGTAAATTTGTATTTATTTTAGCTAGGTAGTTATTAAATAGTTATTAACTATTTAATAGCTATTGTACCTAGTTAAAATAAATACAAAGTTGCCTGTAAAATAAATATAAATCCTAAAATAGCTACAATGTAACTATTAGTTATATTGAAGCTATATTAATAGCTAGTAGGGGGCTTAGATTAGGTGTAATTAGTTTAAAATTATTGTAATATTTTATTATTTTTTGTAATTTAGTGTTTGTTTGTATTTTGGTACTTGTATGATGGATGGAAGACCTCTTCTTGCCCCGCTTGGATGAAGACTTCTGCCGGTCTGGATGTCCTCTTCTGCCCCATCGGATGAAGACTTCGGCCCGGCTGGGTGAACACGACTCAAGGTAGGGAGATCTTCAGGGGGGTAGTGTTAGGTTTATTTAAGGGGGGTTTGGGTTAGAGTAGGGGTATGTGGGTGGTGGGTTGTAATGTGGGGGGGGATTGTGTTTTTTTTTTTACAGGCAAAAGAGCTGTTTTCTTTGGGGCATGCCCCGCAAAGGGCCCTGTTCAGGGCTGGTAAGGTAATATAGCTGTTAACTTTTGTAATTTAGTATAGGGTAGGGCATTTTTTTTATTTTGGGGGGCTTTGTTATTTTATTAGGGGGCTTAGATTAGGTGTAATTAGTTTAAAATTCTTGTAATATTTTTTTATTTTTTGTAATTTAGTGTTTGTTTTTTTTTGTAATTTAGTGGGGGGGTTTTGTACTTTAGTTTATTTAATTGTAGATAATTGTAGGTACTTGTAGTTAATTAGGTTTAATTGTAACTTAGGTTAGGATTTATTTTACAGGTAATTTTGTAATTATTTTAACTAGGTAGCTATTAATTAGTCAATAACTATTTAATAGCTTTTGTACCTAGTTAAAATAAATACAAAGTTGCCTGTAAAATAAATATAAATGCTAAAATAGCTACAATGTAACTATTAGTTATATTGCAGCTATATTAGGGTTTATTTTACAGGTAAGTATTTTGTTTTAAATATGATTCATTTATTTAGTTAATTTAATGATAGTGTAGTGTTAGGTGTTAGTGTAACTTAGGTTAGGATTTATTTTACAGGTAAATTTGTATTTATTTTAGCTAGGTAGTTATTAAATAGTTATTAACTATTTAATAACTATTGTACATAGTTAAAATAAATACAAAGTTGCCTGTAAAATAAAAATAAATCCTAAAATAGCTACAAAGTAACTATTAGTTATATTGCAGCTATCTTAGGGTTTATTTTACAGGTAAGTCTTTAGTTTTAAATAGGATTCATTTATTTAACTATAGTAAACTTATTTCGTTTTATTTAAATTATATTTAAGTTAGGGGGTGTTAGGGTTAGGGTTAGACTTAGGTTTAGGGGTTAATAACCTTATTATAGTAGCGGCGACGATGGGGGCGGGAGATTAGGGGTTAATAATTGTAGGTAGGTGGCGGCGATGTTAGGGAGGGCAGATTAGGGGTTAATAAAATGTATTATAGTGTTTGCGAGGCGGGAGTGCGGCGGTTTAGGGGTTAATACATTTATTATAGTGGCGGCGATTTGCGGTCGGCAGATTAGGGGTTAATACTTGTAGTTAGATTGCGGCGACGTTGGGGGGAGGCAGATTAGGGGTTAATAACTATAATGTAGGGGTCGGCGGTGTTAGGGACAGCAGATTAGGGGTTAATAGCTATAATGTAGGCGGCGGCGATATCGGGTCGGCAGATTAGGGGTTAATAAAATAATGCAGGTGTCAGCGATAGCGGGGGCGGCAGATTAGGGGTTAATACTTGTAGTTAGATTGCGGCGACGTTGGGGGGAGGCAGATTAGGGGTTAATAACTATAATGTAGGGGTCGGCGGTGTTAGGGACAGCAGATTAGGGGTTAATAGCTATAATGTAGGCGGCGGCGATATCGGGTCGGCAGATTAGGGGTTAATACTTATAGTTAGATTGCGGCGACGTTGGGGGAGGCAGATTAGGGGTTAATAACTATAATGTAGGGGTCGGCGGTGTTAGGGACAGCAGATTAGGGGTTAATAGCTATAATGTAGGCGGCGGCGATATCGGGTCGGCAGATTAGGGGTTAATACTTATAGTTAGATTGCGGCGACGTTGGGGGAGGCAGATTAGGGGTTAATAACTATAATGTAGGGGTCGGCGGTGTTAGGGACAGCAGATTAGGGGTTAATAGCTATAATGTAGGCGGCGGCGATATCCGATCGGCAGATTAGGGGTTAAATAATGTTATTATAGGGTTTGCGATGTGGGGGGGCCTCGGTTTAGTGGTTCATAGGTAGTTTATGGGTGTTAGTGACTTAGTGTACTAAATGGGTGTTAGTGTAGTAAAAACATACCGAATTTCGGAACGGAATAGAACCGAATTCAGCCGAATCCGAATAAATCCGAAACGAATTTATTCGGATCCGAATAAATCCGAAACGAATTTATTCAAATTTTGCCGAATCAGATTCGATCCGAAACGAAATTCTAAAAGTCCGAATCGATCCGAACCGAAAACGAACCAAATTTTTTAGCGGTGCACATGTCTAATTTCTACAGTTGCTAGAGTGAATTAAATGGTTTACAAATGGCTCCTTTACCTTTATATCAGCATTTGGAAGCTGATTTTGCCTGTGGTATTCATAGCTATACTGAAAGTTTCTATACTTAAGTATAGGTTATAGAAAAGTTGTGGAAACATAGTCATCAGAAGAAATTACACTCCCAGTGGGAGATAGGAGATATAAGTAATAAAATGTTCATTTTAAATTGTTCTCTATAAGTATTGAGCTTTGGTATACAGACAGATATAATATAAATAAGCATGTGTGAGTACAGAAAGTTATAAAATAAAGAAATCTGATTTCCCTGCAAGTACAACCCATTTTAATGGGTTGTGTTTTTAAAGTACAAAACCAGCCATTTAATATACAAAAATTAACATACAGAAGCTGTTTCTCATACATTTACACCCTGTAGCTGGTATAACAAATCAGTAGAAACACATTTATTTAAAAACAATTAATTGGAGTAGCCATTTTAATGGGATGTCAAAATAACAAGAGTATTACGAGTATAAAAGTTTTATAATGGAGCGAAAATACATTGTAACAAATAATACATAAATAAATAAATAGGAAAACAGGCAAACACCATGTATTGTGCTGCTGAATAATCTATTGGCACATTTCAAATAAACGGCTAGATTTAGAGTTTTGCATTAGAAGGGGTGCGTTAGCTACGCATATTTTTTTTCCCCCGCACCTTTTAAACAATGCTGGTATTTAGAGTTCTCTGAAGGGCTGCGTTAGGCTCCAAAAAGGGAGCGTAGAGCATAATTTACTGCCACTTCAACTCTCAATACCAGCGTTGCTTACGGACGCGGCCAGCTTAAAAAACGCGCTCGTGCACGATTCCCCCATAGGAAACAATGGGGCAGCTTGAGCTGAAAAAAAACCTAACACCTGCAAAAAAGCAGCGTTCAGCTCCTAACGCAGCCCCATTGTTTACTATGGGGAAACACTTCCTATGTCTGCACCTAGCACCCTAACATGTACCCCGAGTCTAAACACCCCTAACCTTACACTTATTAACCCCTAATCTGCTGCCCCCGCTATCGCTGACCCCTGCATTTTATTATTAACTCCTAATCTGCCGCTCCGTACACCGCCGCAACCTACATTATACCTATGTACCCCTAATCTGCTGCCCCTAACATCGCCGACCCCTATATTTATTAACCCCTAATCTGCCGCCCCCAACGTCGCCGCTACCTTACCTACACTTATTAACCCCTAATCTGCCGACCGGACCTCGCCGCTACTATAATAAATGTATTAACCCCTAAAGCTAAGTCTAACCCTAACCCTAACACCCCCCTAAGTTAAATATAATTTAAATCTAACAAAATAAAATAAATCTTATTAAATAAATTAATCCTATTTAAAGCTAAATACTTACCTGTAAAATAAACCCTAATATAGTTACAATATAAATAATAATTAGATTGTAGCCATTTTAGGATTTATATTTATTTTACAGGCAACTTTGTATTTATTTTAACTAGGTACAATAGCTATTAAATAGTTATTTACTATTTAATAGCTACCTAGTTAAAATAATTACAAAATTACCTGTAAAATAAATCCAAACCTAAGTTACAATTAAACCTAACACTACACTATCAATAAATTAATTAACTAAACTACCTACAAATATCTACAATTAAATCAACTAAACTAAATTACAAAAAAAAACACTAAATTACAAAAAATAAAAAAAGATTACAAGAATTTTAAACTAATTACACCTACTCTAAGCCCCCTAAAAAATAACAAAGCCCCCCAAAATAAAAAAATGCCCTACCCTATTCTAAAATAAAAAGTTAACAGCTCTTTTACCTTACCAGCCCTTAAAAGGGCCTTTTGCGGGGCATGCCCCAAAATCATCAGCTCTTTTGCATTTAAAAAAAACATACAATACCCCCCCAACATTACAACCCACCACCCACATACCCCTAATCTAACCCAAACCCCCCTTAAAAAACCTAACACTAAGCCCCTGAAGATCTCCCTACCTTATCTTCACCACGCCGGGTATCACCGATCTGTCCAGAAGAGAGTCCGAAGTCTTCATCCTATCCGGCAAGAAGAGGACATCCGGACCGGTAGACATCTTCATCCAGGCGGCGTCTTCTATCTTCATCCATCCAGCGCGGGACCATCTTGAAGCAGCCGACGCAGATCCATCCTCTTCTTCCGGCGACTCCCGACGAATGAAGGTTCCTTTAAGTGACGTCATCCAAGATGGCGTCCCTCGAATTCCGATTGGCTGATTGGCCTGATCGGAATTAAGGTTGGAAAAATCTGATTGGCTGATTGAATCAGCCAATCAGATTCAAGTTCAATACGATTGGCTGATCCAATCAGCCAATCAGATTGAGCACGCATTCTATTGGCTGTTCCGATCAGCCAATAGAATGCAAGCTCAATCTGATTGGCTGATTGGATCAGCCAATCGGATTAAACTTGAACCTGATTGGCTGATTCAATCAGCCAATCAGATTTTTCCTACCTTAATTCCGATTGGCTGATAGAATCCTATCAGCCAATCGGAATTCGAGGGACGCCATCTTGGATGACGTCACTTAAAGGAACCTTCATTCGTCGGGAGTCACCGTAAGAAGAGGATGGATCCACGTCGGCTGCTTCAAGATGGTCCCGCTCCGCGCCGGATGGATGAAGATAGAAGACGCTGCCTGGATGAAGATGTCTACCGGTCCGGATGTCCTCTTCTTGCCCGATAGAATGAAGACTTCGGAGCCTCTTCTGGACCTCTTCTTGCCGGATAGGATGAAGACTTCGGACCCTCTTCTGGACGGATCGGTGATACCCGGCGTGGTGAAGATAAGGTAGGGAGATCTTCAGGGGCTTAGTGTTAGGTTTTTTTTAAGGGGGGTTTGGGTTAGATTAGGGGTATGTGGGAGGTGGGTTGTAATGTTGGGGGGGTATTGTATGTTTTTTTTAAATGCAAAAGAGCTGATTACTTTGGGGCATGCCCCGCAAAAGGCCCTTTTAAGGGCTGGTAAGGTAAAAGAGCTGTTAACTTTTTATTTTAGAATAGGGTAGGGCATTTTTTTATTTTGGGGGGCTTTGTTATTTTTTTAGGGGGCTTAGAGTAGGTGTAATTAGTTTAAAATTCTTGTAATCTTTTTTTATTTTTTGTAATTTAGTGGGGTTTTTTTTGTAATTTAGTTTCGTTGATTTAATTGTAGATAATTGAAGGTAGTTTAGTTAATTAATTTATTGATAGTGTAGTGTTAGGTTTAATTGTAACTTAGGTTAGGATTTATTTTACAGGTAATTTTGTAATTATTTTAACTAGGTAGCTATTAAATAGTAAATAACTATTTAATAGCTATTGTACCTAGTTAAAATAAATACAAAGTTGCCTGTAAAATAAATATAAATCCTAAAATAGCTACAATGTAATTATTATTTATATTGTAGCTATATTAGGGTTTATTTTACAGGTAAGTATTTAGCTTTAAATAGGATTAATTTATTTAATAAGATTTATTTTATTTTCTTAGATTTAAATTATATTTAACTTAGGGGGGTGTTAGTGTTAGGGTTAGACTTAGCTTTAGGGGTTAATACATTTATTAGAGTAGCGGCGAGGTCCAGTCGGCAGATTAGGGGTTAATAAGTGTAGGTAGGTAGCGGCGACGTTGGGGGGGACAGATTAGGGGTCAAAAAATGTAGGTGTCGGCGATGTTAGGGGCAGCAGATTAGGGGTACATAGGGATAATGTAGGTTCCGGCGGTGTGCGGTCGGCAGATTAGGGGTTAAAAAATTTATTAGAGTGGCGGCGATGTGGGGGGACCTCGGTTTAGGGGTGCATAGGTAGTTTATGGGTGTTAGTGTACTTTAGAGCACAGTAGTTAAGACCTTTATGAACCGGTGTTAGCCCATAAAGCTCTTAACTCCTGACTTTTTTCTGCGGCTGGAGTCTTGTCGTTAGAGTTCTAACGCTCACTTCAGCCAAGACTCTAAATACCAGCATTAGAAAGATCCCATTGAAAAGATAGGACACGCAATTGGCGTAAGGGGATCTGCGGTATGGAAAAGTCGCGGCTGGAAAGTGAGCGTTAGACCCTTTCCTGACTGACTCTAAATACCAGCGGGCGGTAAAAAACAGCATTAGGACCCCTTAACGCTGGTTTGGACGGCTAACGCAGAACTCTAAATCTAGGCGAAAGATAATTATCCATTTGAGCAGTTTTAGTTATTTAAACTGTAGGTCTTCTAATAAAGCCAAAAATCTAATGGAGGCGCCATATGTTTCTTTCATGTAATTGGCAAGAGTCCATGAGCTAGTGACGTATGGGATATACATTCCTACCAGGAGGGGCAAAGTTTCCCAAACCTCAAAATGCCTATAAATACACCCCCACCACACCCACAATTCAGTTTTACAAACTTTGCCTCCTATGGAGGTGGTGAAGTAAGTTTGTGCTAGATTTCTACATTGACATGCGCTTCTCAGCGTGCTGAAGCCCGGTTCCTCTCAGAGTAGATATGTGCAATTCCTTTCGGATCGATTCGGAAATTCGGAAAATTCGTCGATTCGGATCGAACTGAATTTCCAAATTAAAATACTGCCGAATTTACCGAATAAATCCGAATTAGTAAGGATTTATTCAGTAAATTCGGATGGACATGGATTACACTAGTATTGTGCAGTATATTAGGTTATATCACTCTGCTATGGGTTACATCTAATATACAGTACATAATACTAGTCTAATACACAGCACACATACTGAAATTCCGAATTTCTGAACCGAACCGAATCCAGCAGAATTTTTTCGAATCCGAATGAATCCAAAACGACTTCATTCGAAGTTTTCCGAATTCGAATCGATCCGAAACGAAATTCGAAAAACTCTGAATCGTTCCGAACCGAACCAAATTTTTCGATCATGCACATATCTATCTCAGAGTGCAGTGAATGACAGAGGGATGTGAAGGGAGTATTACCTATGGAATACAATGGTCATCCTAACAGGGATCTATTTCATAGGTTCTCTGTTATCGGTCGTAGAGATTCATCTCCTACCTCCCTTTTCAGATTGACGATATACTCTTATATACCATTATCTCTACTGATTCTCGTTTCAGTACTGGTTTGGCTATCTACTTTATGTAGATGAGTGTCTTTTGGTAAGTATATTTTCCATTTATTTAAGACACTCTCAGCTATGGTTTGGCACTTTATATGTAAAGTTCTAACTATAATGTTTGTAATTATATTTGCCATGATTCAGGTTAATCAGTATATTTCCTTCTTAAAGACTGTCAGTTTCATTTTTTGGGAAATGCATTTATAAATATATATTAAAAAAAAAAAAAAAAAAAAAAATTTTCCTACCTGAAAATTTTTCAAATTGATTTTCTTTTCTAAATTGCGGGCTGTTAGGCTCGCGGGAGCACAAAATGCTACAATTTATTGTGTCATTCTTGGCGCAAGACTTTTTTTGGCGCGAGAATTACGTTTGTTGACGCAATTTCTCCATTTCCCGCGTCTTAGTTGTCGCCGGGAGTTTCACGTAGTTGCATCATCTATGACGCTCGTGTTTGTTGCAGACGTTCTTGGCGCCAGTTTTTTTACATTATTTAAGTCCTTATTTAATTTTGCTTCTGGTTTCCAGAGGCTTATTTTGTTTCCCATTCCTGAAACTGTCATATAGGGAAATTGATAATTTTGCTTTATATGTTATTTTTTCTATTACATATTGCAAGATGTCTCAAGCTGACCCTGTATCAGAATCTACTACTGGAAACCTGCTGCCTGATGTCGGTTCTACCAAAGCTAAGTGCATTTGTTGTAAACTTATGGTAACTGTTCCTCCGGCTGTAGTTCGTGCTAGTTGTCATGATAAACTTTCAAAAGCAGACAATATTTCCATTAGTAATTATCCATTACCTGTTGTTGTTCCTTCAACATCTAATCTTCAGGATATTCCTGTTAATGTGAGAGAATTTGTTTCTAATTCCATTCAGAAGGCTTTGTCTGTCATACCACCTTCTAATAAACGTAAAAGGTCTTTTAAAACTTCTCATAAATTTGATGCATTTTTAAATGACCAACAGCATTCTGATTTATCTATCTCTGATGAGGATCTATCTGGTTCAGAAGATTCTACCTCAGATATTGACACTGACAAATCCTCAAATATATTTAAAATGGAGTATATTCGTTCCTTATTAAAAGAGGTGTTGATTGCATTAGATATGGAGGACACTAGTCCTCTTGATATTAAAACCAGTAAACATTTAAATTCGGTTTTTAAACCTCATGTAGTTATTCCAGAGGTTTTTCCAGTTCCTGATGCTATTTCAGATGTAATTTCTAGGGAATGGAATAGACTGGGTACTTCTTTTACTCCTTCTTCAAGGTTTAACAAACTGTATCCTTTGCCAACTGATAGATTGGAGTTTTGGGAAAAGATCCCCAAAGTTGATGGGGCCATCTCTACTCTTGCTAAATGTACTACTATTCCTACGGCAGATAGTACTTCTTTTAAAGATCCTTTAGATAGGAAACTTGAATCTTTTCTAAGGAAGGCTTATTTATGTTCAGGTCATCTTCTTAGGCCTGCTATTTCTTTGGCTGATGTGGTTGGAAACTTTAGCACAACAAGTGCCAGATCATAATGTGTATAGCATTGTTAAGTTAATTCAAAATGCTAATAATTTCATTTGTGATGCCATTTTTGATATCATTAGAATTGATGTAAGATATATGTCTTTAGCTATATTAGCTAGAAGAGCTTTGTGGCTTAAATCTTGGTATGCTGATATGACTTCTAAATCAACGTTGCTATCTCTCTCTTTCCAAGGTAATAAATTATTTGGTTCTCAGTTGGATTCTATTATTTCAACTGTCACTGGGGGGGGGGGAGGGAGCTTTTTTGCCTCAGGATAAAAAATCTAAGGGTAAATTTAGGGCTGCTAATTGTTTTCGTTCCTTTCGTCAAAATAAGGAACAGAAATCTGACGCTTCCCCTAAGGGAACGGTTTCCAATTGGAAGCCTTCTCCAGTCTGGAATAAATCCAAGCCATTTAAAAAATCAAAATCAGCCCCCAAGTCCGCATGAAGGTACGGCGCTCATTCCAGCGCAGCTAGTAGGGGGCAGACTAAGATTTTACAAGGACGTTTGGATCAATTCAATCCAAAATCATTGGATTCAGAACATTATTTCTCAAGGGTACAGAATAGGTTTCAAAGTAAGACCGCCTGTGAGAAGTTTCTTTCTCTCACGCATTCCAGTGAACCCAGTAAAGGCTCAGGTTTTCCTGAAGTGTGTTTCAGACCTAGAGTTATCTGGGGTAATTGTGCCAGTTCCTTTTCAGGAACGGGGTCTGGGGTTTTATTCAAATCTTTTCATTGTTCCAAAGAAGGAGAATTCTTTCAGACCAGTTCTGGATCTAAAAATTTTGAATTGTTATGTAAGAATATCAACATTCAAGATGGTTACTGTAAGGACTATTCTGCCTTTTGTTCAGCAAGGGCATTATATGTCAACAATAAACTTACAGGATGCATATCTTCATATTCTGATTCATCCAGATCACTATCAGTTCCTGAGATTCTCTTTTCTAGACAAGCATTACCAATTTGTTGCTCTTCCTTTTGGCCTAGCAACAGCTCCAAGGATCTTTTCAAAGGTTCTCGGTGCCCTACTCTCTGTAATCAGAGAGCGGGGTATTGCAGTATTTCCTTATTTGGACGATATCTTGGTACTTGCTCAGTCTTTACATTCTGCAGAATCTCACACAAATCAACTAGTGTTGTTTTTTCAAAGACATGGTTGGAGGATCAATTTACCAAAAAGTTCCTTGATTCCTCAGACAAGGGTAACCTTTTTAGGATTCCAAATAGATTCAGTATCCATGACTTTGTCTCTAACAGACAAAAGATGTCTGAAATCGATTTCAGCTTGTCGAAACCTTCAGTAGCTATGTGCATGGAGGTTTTAGGTCTCATGACTGCAGCATCGGACGCAATCCCCTTTGCTTGTTTTCACATGAGACCTCTTCAGCTTTGTATGCTGAGCCAATTGTGCAGGGATTATACAAAGATATCACAATTAATATCTCTTGCCAATTACATGAAAGAAAACATAATTTATGTAAGAATTTACCTGATAAATTAATTTCTTTCATATTGGCAAGAGTCCATGAGGCCCACCCTTTTTTGTGGTGGTTATGTTTTTTTTGTATAAAGCACAATTATTCCAATTCCTTGTTAATGCTTTCGCTCCTTTCTTATCACCCCACTTCTTGGCTATTCGTTAAACTTAATTGTGGTTGTGGTGGGGGGTGTATTTATAGGCATTTTGAGGTTTGGGAAACTTTGCCCCTCCTGATAGGAATGTATTTCCCATACGTCACTAGCTCATGGACTCTTGCCAATATGAAAGAAATCAATTTATCAGGTAAATTCTTACATAAATTATGTTTTTCACCCACAGGGATTCTGATGCATTAGGATGGGTCATTGTGATGCGTTATATTGCTAAGCTAAATGTCATGTATCTCCTGGGCTTTGCTTAATATGGTGGTGTTTTTTGTATTCTACTCTTGCTAAATTACTATACAATTATAATACATTTTACCTACTGTTGTAAAAGAAAATCTCTTACAGTAATGCTAAAATGGATATAATTAATTGAAAAGTTATGTGTGTAAATATTTGTGTTATAACTTAGCTCCTAACCAGTTATATTCTAAAGATAGTTTTAAAATCCCCAATACAGACACAATTTCATGGAGTATAGTTATTGTATGCATAAAGTTGTATTGCAGGGCATCCTTAAAACATATTTGCAATTGCAAAAAGTTCAATAATAATCACACTCTATTTGTGACTAAAATAAATAAATATCTTCTTAATTCTCATCAGGGAAGAATTGACAATGTCCATTGTCCCTGAAGTAAATTTAGTGTTTAATGGTGCGTTCATGGTTTCTTGCAACCTTGTTTATGGTTCTAATATAAATCTTGAAAGGATCCAACACACTTAGAATATCTCTAGCTCTCTTAAAGTAATGTTTGGTGTGACCCAGGGTTCCATTTTAGGACCCCTCTTGTTCTCTATATTCACAAATGATCTTCCTTTAGTTTGCAAAACCTAAACTGTACACATGTATGAGGGTGACACTATATGCAACAATACCAAACATATAACATATAACTTGAGGATTTTTTGCAGCAGGATTTTTAGAGGTCGAAAGATGGATCTAAACACTGACAAAACAGTAAAAATGTTTTTTAGGACAAATCAAAAATATTAAAAACTCAAATAACTCAGAATTAACATAATTGCTTTATAAAACTGTAGGCTGGCCCTGTCAACACCTATAAATATCTTGGCATATGGCTTGATCCTAACCTGTCGAAAGCGGAAGTAAGCAGCCACTCGTTTTCTTCCTATATTTCTGTAAAAGATCCCCATTCTAAGATCTAGATTTGCACAGATAAAAATATCTGAAGGGAATGAGCAGCTGCTATCTTCTGTATATCCCTACTGGCTATCACTTGGCTTTAGACACTTTCTTCACCTCTTGCTTTGTCTATAACCACTGAGAAACTCCAACATTTCCTGCTCCCCACTCTCTATAACTTAAGGTACTCTCCATTTCCCATTACAACAAGAAAGCTGGTGGGTTGGCGTTCTCAATCAGAGCTCCTCAACTGGAATGACCTCCCGGAAAGCACCACATCCTCCAGCAACCTGAGATCCTTGAAATTAAAAATCTCTTTATCTTTACAAACAAATCAATCTTGTAAGACTGTAAATTAAAACAAGACCTACCTTGTTTCTGTGTATATCTATGTAAAAATGTAACTATTTGTACAATAAGAAATTTTATTTATGGCATATCCCAGGACATACTTTAAAACGAGAGAAATCTCAATTTATATTTTTCCTGGTAAAACATTTTTATAAATAAACAAACATGAGATTCAATATTAGCCATCGCATTAAAGGGACACAAAACACAATATTTTTTCTTACATGATTCAGATAGAGTATGCAATTTTAAGCAATTTTGTAATTTACTTCTATTATAATTTGTTCTTCGTTCTCTTGCTATCTTTATTTAAAAAAGCAGGAATGTAAGCATAAGGAGCCCGTCCATTATTAGTTCCTCGCCTGGGTAGACAGCATATCACTTTCATTTGCAGAGGAGGTAGGACTTACTTAGTAAATGTTTTTTATTTCTTTGTGCAATTTTAGATTGTAACTTCAGTTTGGTAGTTGTATGGTGGGGCCAGGGGTCCATAAAACACATTTTTTTTAGCAATATGCAGCAGTGTATTTATAATTATTTGATAATGCTGTAGAAATTCTATATTTAAAACCATGCAGAAATGTTTCCTCCTCAATACACAAATGGTAGGTGCCCTTTTGGCAGATATTATTTTTTTCATTTATATATATATATATATATATATATATATTTTATTACATTCCAGCTTACTGCCCCTTTATGCAAGGACTTTCCAGATGCCAGGAAGCATTGTATCTAAGATTTTACATCTGCATATAATGTTATACTCTCAGGCTAAGATTGCTCAGTGTTTGAAATGAGACAGGTTAACTTAACACTGTTCAGTTTATACTACAGCTTACTTCATTTTGAAATACATACAAACAAGCCTAAATCCTGCATTTAACCAGATCTAATGGTATGAGACTGAGTAATACAGCTTATGGTTCCACCAAGACCATTAAGAGTACAGCATTTTCAAAATTTATAAGTACAGTTGACAGATGGGAACATTTGTACACCAGATTTGAAGTGGTGCTCTTGGGGAAAATGGGGGAAAAAAGCTCCCCAAACATATGTCAACCTTTCAAAAGTACTTTTCTTCATCTACCCATTCTGACAGATCAATAATGTACAATTTTGAAATCACAGAAGTATTTTTGTTTGCACATTTACAAATATGATTCTTTAAAAAGTGATCTCTTAATTGCTGCTATTTTTTATCATGCGTATCCCACACTGTTAATTTAGGGGATGGCAATGTGCAGAAATGTTACCTCCTGTGAGTGTTTCTGTGGGTGTCTGTGTTTATGTCTGTGCTTTTGTTGGTGTCTCTATGAGTGTGTATGTATTTTTTATCTGTGGGTCTCTCTGTGAGGGTGTGTATGTCTGTCTTTGTGCATTTTCTGTGGATGTCTCTGTGAGGGTGTGCGTGTATGTCTTTGTGCATTTTCTGTGAGGGTGTGTGCATATGTCTTTGTGCATTTTCTGTTGGTGTCTATGTGAGGGGGTGTGTGTATGTCTGTGCATTTTCTGTGGCTGTCTCTGTGAGGGTGTGTGCATATGTCTTTGTGCATTTTATGTTGGTGTCTCTGTGAGGGTGTGTGGTGTGTGTATGTCTGGGCATTTTCTGTGGCTGTCTCTGTGAGGGTGTGCATATGTCTTTGTGCATTTTCTGTGGCTGTCTCTGTGAGGGTGTTGTGTGTTTGTATGTATGTCTTTGTGTATTTTCTGTGGATGTATCTGTGAGGGTGTGTGTGTATGTATGTCTGTGTTTTCTGTGGATGTCTCTGTGAGGGTGTGTGCATATGTCTTTGTGTGTTTCCTATGGATGTTTCTGTGAGGGTGTGTGCATATGTCTGTGTATTTTCTGTGGCTTTCTCTGTGAGGGTGTGTGTGTATGTCTTTGTGCATTTTCTGTGGATGTGTGTGTCTGTGAGGGTGCGTGCGTATTTCTTTGTGCATTTTCTGTGGGTGTCTCTGTGAGGGTGTGTGTGTGTGTATATGTCTTTGTGTATTTTCTGTGGATGCCTCTGTGAGGGTGGGTGTGTATGTCTTTGTGTGTTTTCTGTGGATGTCTCTGTGATGGTGTGTGTGTGTATGTCTGTGTTTTCTGTGAATGTCTCTGTGAGGGTGTGTGCAAATGTCTGTGTGTTTTCTGTCGGTGTCTCTGTGATGGTGTGTGTGTATGTCTGTGTTTTCTGTGAATTTCTCTGTGAGGGTATGTGCATATGTCTGTGCATTTTCTGTGCTTAATTCTGTGAAGGTGTATTTGTGTATGTATGTCTGTGTGATTTCTATTAATGTCTCTGTGAGGGTGTGTGCATATGTCTGCGTGTTTTCTGTGGGTGTCTCTGTGAGGGTTTGTGCATATATATATATATATATATATATATATATATATATATACATACAGAGAGAAAGTTCTTCTCTGTGAAAAGCATTACTGGGCTAAAAAGCTACACCCAGGTGGTAAATCGCCATAGAACAGGCTAACAATTGCATTGAGCCAGTTGTTCGTTCCTGTGAGTGCACTTCTCTCTGTATGTATTTAGTCTCCCTATGGGAAAAAGGGGCAACCAGACGTGGACTCCTTGCTCAGTGTGCTTAGAGGAATATGGCTACACCTCACTGACAAGGCCCAATGAAGGCCGAAACGATCGTCTGGGGTTGCTGTGTTCCTTGTTCAGAGAGGAATCTCCTGGTATTTCGGCGCTGGACTGACCGTAATAGGCGGGATCAGACTGATATACTACAGGAAAGTTCTTCTCTGTGAAAAGCATTACTGGGCTAAAAAGCTGCACCCAGGTGGTAAATCGCCAATTGTTCGTTCCTGTGAGTGCACTTCTCTCTGTATGTATTTAGTCTCCCTATGGGAAAAAGGGGCAACCAGACGTGAACTCCTTGCTCAGTGTGCTTAGAGGAATATGGCTACACCTCACTGACGAGGCCCAATGAAGGCCGAAACGATCGTCTGGGGTTGCTGTGTTCCTTGTTCAGAGAGGAATCTCCTGGTATATCGGCGCTGGACTGACCGTAATAGGCGGGATCAGACTGATATACTACAGGAAAGTTCTTCTCTGTGAAAAGCATTACTGGGCTAAAAAGCTGCACCCAGGTGGTAAATCGCCATAGAACAGGCTAACAATTGCATTGAGCCAGTTGTTCGTTCCTGTGAGTGCACTTCTCTCTGTATGTATTTAGTCTCCCTATGGGAAAAAGGGGCAACCAGACGTGGACTCCTTGCTCAGTGTGCTTAGAGGAATATGGCTACACCTCACTGACGAGGCCCAATGAAGGCCGAAACGATCGTCTGGGGTTGCTGTGTTCCTTTTTCAGAGAGGAATCACCTGGTATTTCGGCGCTGGACTGACCATAATAGGCGGGATCAGACTGATATACTGCAGGAAAGTTCTTCTCTGTGAAAAGCATTACTGGGCTAAAAAGCTGCACCCAGGTGGTAAATCGCCATAGAACAGGCTAACAATTGCATTGAGCCAGTTGTTCGTTCCTGTGAGTGCACTTCTCTCTGTATGTATTTAGTCTCCCTATGGGAAAAAGGGGCAACCAGACGTGGACTCCTTGCTCAGTGTGCTTCTAGGAATATGGCTACACCTCACTGACGAGGCCCAATGAAGGCCGAAACGATCGTCTGGGGTTGCTGTGTTCCTTGTTCAGAGAGGAATCACCTGGTATTTCGGCGCTGGACTGACCGTAATAGGCGGGATCAGACTGATATACTACTGGAAAGTTCTTCTCTGTGAAAAGCATTACTGGGCTAAAAAGCTGCACCCAGGTGGTAAATCGCCATAGAACAGGCTAACAATTGCATTGAGCCAGTTGTTCGTTCCTGTGAGTGCACTTCTCTCTGTATGTATTTAGTCTCCCTATGGGAAAAAGGGGCAACGTGGACTCCTTGCTCAGTGTGCTTAGAGGAATATGGCTACACCTCACTGACGAGGCCCAATGAAGGCCGAAACGATCGTCTGGGGTTGCTGTGTTCCTTGTTCAGAGAGGAATCACCTGGTATTTTGGCGCTGGACTGACCGTAATAGGCGGGATCAGACTGATATACTACAGGAAAGTTTTTCTCTGTGAAAAGCATTACTGGGCTAAAAAGCTGCACCCAGGTGGTAAATCGCCATAGAACAGGCTAACAATTGCATTGAGCCAGTTGTTCGTTCCTGTGAGTGCACTTCTCTCTGTATGTATTTAGTCTCCCTATGGGAAAAAGGGGCAACGTGGACTCCTTGCTCAGTGTGCTTAGAGGAATATGGCTACACCTCACTGACGAGGCCCAATGAAGGCCGAAACGATCGTCTGGGGTTGCTGTGTTCCTTGTTCAGAGAGGAATCACCTGGTATTTCGGCGCTGGACTGACCGTAATAGGCGGGATCAGACTGATATACTACAGGAAAGTTCTTCTCTGTGAAAAGCATTACTGGGCTAAAAAGCTGCACCCAGGTGGTAAATCGCCATAGAACAGGCTAACAATTGCATTGAGCCAGTTGTTCGTTCCTGTGAGTGCACTTCTCTCTGTATGTATTTAGTCTCCCTATGGGAAAAAGGGGCAACCAGACGTGGACTCCTTGCTCAGTGTGCTTAGAGGAATATGGCTACACCTCACTGACGAGGCCCAATGAAGGCCGAAACGATCGTTTGGGGTTGCTGTGTTCCTTGTTCAGAGAGGAATCTCCTGGTATTTCGGCGTTGGACTGACCGTAATAGGCGGGATCAGACTGATATACTACAGGAAAGTTCTTCTCTGTGAAAAGCATTACTGGGCTAAAAAGCTGCACCCAGGTGGTAAATCGCCATAGTAGCAAAAAAGATTTGTTCCAGCCACCAATAGTTAAAAAACCTTTATTTCTTCATATGGGGTCTTTTGACAAACATACAACGTTTCAGACCTGCTATAGGTCCTTAGTCATGTATACTGAACATACACTGATTCATCATTTAAATACTCTACACCTGGTCAATTGTTAACCTGTTGTCATGGGACTACTCATTATTGTATCACTGCCATCTTGTGGCCATCTACCATATATATTCCTATTGTGAAAAAACATTCTGAATAGTCACATTAAACAGGTTTAAGTATCAAACAATGTTAATAGATAAAATCATATGTACAAAATTAAAATAGAAGAAATATTACGCACAATATGCAGATATGCCATCACTGTTTACTTGTTATTTGAATGTTAATTTGGACTCTTTCACTTTAGAGTTGATTTCAAAAAAATTGCTGCTAGAGATTATATGGATTACTGTCAATTTGAACACTGTAGGCCTATTTTGAAAATAATCTTTTACTTTTCTCTTTAGTGTTTTTGTATGTAAGGATAATTTTTGAACATTTCCCTCCAATTTTACTCAGCCCATTAAAAAGGGTTATTAGAAAGTTATTTTAGATTAAAGAAATGCAGGTATCATAATACTCAGCCCATTAGAAAGGGAAGATTTACATATTCATAGAGATGTTTTAGGAAAAACAAATATTTAGTAAAACAAACTCCAATCGAATTCTTTGTTCATACCCTTAGGTATTAGGCTTTCCAATTTGTATATCCAAAACATCTCTCTTGTTTTTAGAATATGTTCTCTATTACCCCCCCCTCCTTGGTCTCTCAATCTGTTCAATTATTTGGAATCTGAGCTGGCTGATGTAGGTGTCTAGGAACTCAATTCCAATTTCACTCAATTGAGTTCCTAGACACCTATGTATACTTTAAGGATGGTTTCTTAAAAACAGATATCCATACAAAAGATACAGATAAAAACAACATATTGAAATATGGAAGTTACCATCCAGATAGTATCTTCAGGGCCATTCCAAAGAGCCAATTTTTAAGGGTTAAACGCATAGTGTCTGAGGAGAATAGATGTAAGCAAAGGTTGGAAGAGATGGCTGACAAATTTATCACTAGAGGGTATCCAATATTACTAATCAAGGAACAACTAGATGTAGTTAACAATAAAGAATTACCTAAAAGGTTCAAAAGTAAAGAAACAGATCGTCTAGTGTTTGTAACACAGTTCAATGAATTTAGTCAGAAGATCAATGGTATTCTAAGAAAGCATTGGCACATCCTAAGGGACTGTAACCCTCAAGTGAAGGAGTTTAAAGAAAATTTTATGACAGCATACAGAAGAAATAGAAGTATCAAAGATAGCCTTGTACATTCAGACATAGGCAGTAACAGATTGAACATACAGAAGACTATAGGCCCTAGGAGAGATGGATGTTATCCCTGTTTGAACTGCAGTAACTGCAGTTCAATGATTAAAGGCGAATATTTCTCTCACCCCACAAATGGTAGAAAATACAAGATTAATAAATATCTTACTTGCAGGTCATGTTACTGTATTTATTTGATCAAGTGTCCATGTGGTCTGATCTATTTGGGCGAGACCTGTAGAGAGGTAAGGGAGAGGATAACAGAACATAAGTCCAATATTAGATGTAAAAACAAAGAGGCTCCTGTTTCCTCTCACTTCCTCTCTATGGGTCACAACATCAGCCAGCTCAGATTCCAAATAATTGAACAGATTGAGAGACCAAGGAGGGGGGGGGGGGTAATAGAGAACATATTCTAAAAACAAGAGAGATGTTTTGGATATACAAATTGGAAAGCCTAATACCTAAGGGTATGAACAAAGAATTCGATTGGAGTTTGTTTTACTAAATATTTGTTTTTCCTAAAACATCTCTATGAATATGTAAATCTTCCCTTTCTAATGGGCTGAGTATTATGATACCTGCATTTCTTTAATCTAAAATAACTTTCTAATAACCCTTTTTAATGGGCTGAGTAAAATTGGAGGGAAATGTTCAAAAATTATCCTTACATACAAAAACACTAAAGAGAAAAGTAAAAGATTATTTTCAAAATAGGCCTACAGTGTTCAAATTGACAGTAATCCATATAATCTCTAGCAGCAATTTTTTTGAAATCAACTCTAAAGTGAAAGAGTCCAAATTAACATTCAAATAACAAGTAAACAGTGATGGCATATCTGCATATTGTGCGTAATATTTCTTCTATTTTAATTTTGTACATATGATTTTATCTATTAACATTGTTTGATACTTAAACCTGTTTAATGTGACTATTCAGAATGTTTTTTCACAATAGGAATATATATGGTAGATGGCCACAAGATGGCAGTGATACAATAATGAGTAGTCACATGACAACAGGTGAACAATTGACCAGGTGTAGAGTATTTAAATGATGAATCAGTGTATTTTCAGTATACATGACTAAGGACCTATAGCAGGTCTGAAACGTTGTATGTTTGTCAAAAGACCCCATATGAAGAAATAAAGGTTTTTTAACTATTGGTGGCTGGAACAAATCTTTTTTGCTACTTGGAGTACTTGCAGGATAAGGCAGATCCTGGGTTCCGTGCCCCACAAGCCACATATCTGTTGGTGCTGTTTTCCACACTTTGCTTTGAGGGTAAATCGCCATAGAACAGGCTAACAATTGCATTGAGCCAGTTGTTCGTTCCTGTGAGTGCACTTCTCTCTGTATGTATTTAGTCTCCCTATGGGAAAAAGGGGCAACCAGACGTGGACTCCTTGCTCAGTGTGCTTAGAGGAATATGGCTACACCTCACTGACGAGGCCCAATGAAGGCCGAAACGATCGTCTGGGGTTGCTGTGTTCCTTGTTCAGAGAGGAATCTCCTGGTATTTCGGCGCTGGACTGACCGTAATAGGCGGGATCAGACTGATAAACTACAGGAAAGTTCTTCTCTGTGAAAAGCATTACTGGGCTAAAAAGCTGCACCCAGGTGGTAAATCGCCATAGAACAGGCTAACAATTGCATTGAGCCAGTTGTTCGTTCCTGTGAGTGCACTTCTCTCTGTATGTATTTAGTCTCCCTATGGGAAAAAGGGGAAACCAGACGTGGACTCCTTGCTCAGTGTGCTTAGAGGAATATGGCTACACCTCACTGACGAGGCCCAATGAAGGCCGAAACGATCGTCTGGGGTTGCTGTGTTCCTTGTTCAGAGAGGAATCTCCTGGTATTTCGGCGCTGGACTGACCGTAATAGGCGGGATCAGACTGATATACTACAGGAAAGTTCTTCTCTGTGAAAAGCATTACTGGGCTAAAAAGCTGCACCCAGGTGGTAAATCGCCATAGAACAGGCTAACAATTGCATTGAGCCAGTTGTTCGTTCCTGTGAGTGCACTTCTCTCTGTATGTATTTAGTCTCCCTATGGGAAAAAGGGGAAACCAGACGTGGACTCCTTGCTCAGTGTGCTTAGAGGAATATGGCTACACCTCACTGACGAGGCCCAATGAAGGCCGAAACGATCGTCTGGGGTTGCTGTGTTCCTTGTTCAGAGAGGAATCTCCTGGTATTTCGGCGCTGGACTGACCGTAATAGGCGGGATCAGACTGATATACTACAGGAAAGTTCTTCTCTGTGAAAAACATTACTGGGCTAAAAAGCTGCACCCAGGTGGTAAATCGCCATAGAACAGGCTAACAATTGCATTGAGCCAGTTGTTCGTTCCTGTGAGTGCACTTCTCTCTGTATGTATTTAGTCTCCCTATGGGAAAAAGGGGCAACCAGACGTGGACTCCTTGCTCAGTGTGCTTAGAGGAATATGGCTACACCTCACTGACGAGGCCCAATGAAGGCCGAAACGATCGTCTGGGGTTGCTGTGTTCCTTGTTCAGAGAGGAATCACCTGGTATTTCGGCGCTGGACTGACCATAATAGGCGGGATCAGACTGATATACTGCAGGAAAGTTCTTCTCTGTGAAAAGCATTACTGGGCTAAAAAGCTGCACCCAGGTGGTAAATCGCCATAGAACAGGCTAACAATTGCATTGAGCCAGTTGTTCGTTCCTGTGAGTGCACTTCTCTCTGTATGTATTTAGTCTCCCTATGGGAAAAAGGGGCAACCAGACGTGGACTCCTTGCTCAGTGTGCTTAGAGGAATATGGCTACACCTCACTGACGAGGCCCAATGAAGGCCGAAACGATCGTCTGGGGTTGCTGTGTTCCTTGTTCAGAGAGGAATCACCTGGTATTTTGGCGCTGGACTGACCGTAATAGGCGGGATCAGACTGATATACTACAGGAAAGTTCTTCTCTGTGAAAAGCATTACTGGGCTAAAAAGCTGCACCCAGGTGGTAAATCGCCATAGAACAGGCTAACAATTGCATTGAGCCAGTTGTTCGTTCCTGTGAGTGCACTTCTCTCTGTATGTATTTAGTCTCCCTATGGGAAAAAGGGGCAACGTGGACTCCTTGCTCAGTGTGCTTAGAGGAATATGGCTACACCTCACTGACGAGGCCCAATGAAGGCCGAAACGATCGCCTGGGGTTGCTGTGTTCCTTGTTCAGAGAGGAATCACCTGGTATTTTGGCGCTGGACTGACCGTAATAGGCGGGATCAGACTGATATACTACAGGAAAGTTCTTCTCTGTGAAAAGCATTACTGGGCTAAAAAGCTGCACCCAGGTGGTAAATCGCCATAGAACAGGCTAACAATTGCATTGAGCCAGTTGTTCGTTCCTGTGAGTGCACTTCTCTCTGTATGTATTTAGTCTCCCTATGGGAAAAAGGGGCAACCAGACGTGGACTCCTTGCTCAGTGTGCTTAGAGGAATATGGCTACACCTCACTGACGAGGCCCAATGAAGGCCGAAACGATCGTCTGGGGTTGCTGTGTTCCTTGTTCAGAGAGGAATCTCCTGGTATTTCGGCGTTGGACTGACCGTAATAGGCGGGATCAGACTGATATACTACAGGAAAGTTCTTCTCTGTGAAAAGCATTACTGGGCTAAAAAGCTGCACCCAGGTGGTAAATCGCCATAGAACAGGCTAACAATTGCATTGAGCCAGTTGTTTGTTCCTGTGAGTGCACTTCTCTCTGTATGTATTTAGTCTCCCTATGGGAAAAAGGGGCAACCAGACGTGGACTCCTTGCTCAGTGTGCTTAGAGGAATATGGCTACACCTCACTGACGAGGCCCAATGAAGGCCGAAACGATCGTCTGGGGTTGCTGTGTTCCTTGTTCAGAGAGGAATCTCCTGGTATTTCGGCGCTGGACTGACCGTAATAGGCGGGATCAGACTGATATACTACAGGAAAGTTCTTCTCTGTGAAAAGCATTACTGGGCTAAAAAGCTGCACCCAGGTGGTAAATCGCCATAGAACAGGCTAACAATTGCATTGAGCCAGTTGTTCGTTCCTGTGAGTGCACTTCTCTCTGTATGTATTTAGTCTCCCTATGGGAAAAAGGGGCAACCAGACGTGGACTCCTTGCTCAGTGTGCTTAGAGGAATATGGCTACACCTCACTGACGAGGCCCAATGAAGGCCGAAACAATCGTCTGGGGTTGCTGTGTTCCTTGTTCAGAGAGGAATCACCTGGTATTTCGGCGCTGGACTGACCATAATAGGCGGGATCAGACTGATATACTGCAGGAAAGTTCTTCTCTGTGAAAAGCATTACTGGGCTAAAAAGCTGCACCCAGGTGGTAAATCGCCATAGAACAGGCTAACAATTGCATTGAGCCAGTTGTTCGTTCCTGTGAGTGCACTTCTCTCTGTATGTATTTAGTCTCCCTATGGGAAAAAGGGGCAACCAGACGTGGACTCCTTGCTCAGTGTGCTTAGAGGAATATGGCTACACCTCACTGACGAGGCCCAATGAAGGCCGAAACGATCGTCTGGGGTTGCTGTGTTCCTTGTTCAGAGAGGAATCACCTGGTATTTCGGCGCTGGACTGACCGTAATAGGCGGGATCAGACTGATATACTACAGGAAAGTTCTTCTCTGTGAAAAGCATTACTGGGCTAAAAAGCTGCACCCAGGTGGTAAATCGCCATAGAACAGGCTAACAATTGCATTGAGCCAGTTGTTCGTTCCTGTGAGTGCACTTCTCTCTGTATGTATTTAGTCTCCCTATGGGAAAAAGGGGCAACGTGGACTCCTTGCTCAGTGTGCTTAGAGGAATATGGCTACACCTCACTGACGAGGCCCAATGAAGGCCGAAACGATCGTCTGGGGTTGCTGTGTTCCTTGTTCAGAGAGGAATCACCTGGTATTTCGGCGCTGGACTGACCGTAATAGGCGGGATCAGACTGATATACTACAGGAAAGTTCTTCTCTGTGAAAAGCATTACTGGGCTAAAAAGCTGCACCCAGGTGGTAAATCGCCATAGAACAGGCTAAAAATTGCATTGAGCCAGTTGTTCGTTCCTGTGAGTGCACTTCTCTCTGTATGTATTTAGTCTCCCTATGGGAAAAAGGGGCAACCAGACGTGGACTCCTTGCTCAGTGTGCTTAGAGGAATATGGCTACACCTCACTGACGAGGCCCAATGAAGGCCGAAACGATCGTCTGGGGTTGCTGTGTTCCTTGTTCAGAGAGGAATCTCCTGGTATTTCGGCGCTGGACTGACCGTAATAGGCGGGATCAGACTGATATACTACAGGAAAGTTCTTCTCTGTGAAAAGCATTACTGGGCTAAAAAGCTGCACCCAGGTGGTAAATCGCCATAGAACAGGCTAACAATTGCATTGAGCCAGTTGTTTGTTCCTGTGAGTGCACTTCTCTCTGTATGTATTTAGTCTCCCTATGGGAAAAAGGGGCAACCAGACGTGGACTCCTTGCTCAGTGTGCTTAGAGGAATATGGCTACACCTCACTGACGAGGCCCAATGAAGGCCGAAACGATCGTCTGGGGTTGCTGTGTTCCTTGTTCAGAGAGGAATCTCCTGGTATTTCGGCGCTGGACTGACCGTAATAGGCGGGATCAGACTGATATACTACAGGAAAGTTCTTCTCTGTGAAAAGCATTACTGGGCTAAAAAGCTGCACCCAGGTGGTAAATCGCCATAGAACATGCTAACAATTGCATTGAGCCAGTTGTTCGTTCCTGTGAGTGCACTTCTCTCTGTATGTATTTAGTCTCCCTATGGGAAAAAGGGGCAACCAGACGTGGACTCCTTGCTCAGTGTGCTTAGAGGAATATGGCTACACCTCACTGACGAGGCCCAATGAAGGCCGAAACAATCGTCTGGGGTTGCTGTGTTCCTTGTTCAGAGAGGAATCACCTGGTATTTCGGCGCTGGACTGACCGTAATAGGCGGGATCAGACTGATATACTACAGGAAAGTTCTTCTCTGTGAAAAGCATTACTGGGCTAAAAAGCTGCACCCAGGTGGTAAATCGCCATAGAACAGGCTAAAAATTGCATTGAGCCAGTTGTTCGTTCCTGTGAGTGCACTTCTCTCTGTATGTATTTAGTCTCCCTATGGGAAAAAGGGGCAACCAGACGTGGACTCCTTGCTCAGTGTGCTTAGAGGAATATGGCTACACCTCACTGACGAGGCCCAATGAAGGCCGAAACGATCGTCTGGGGTTGCTGTGTTCCTTGTTCAGAGAGGAATCACCTGGTATTTCGGCACTGGACTGACCGTAATAGGCGGGATCAGACTGATATACTACAGGAAAGTTCTTCTCTGTGAAAAGCATTACTGGGCTAAAAAGCTGCACCCAGGTGGTAAATCGCCATAGAACAGGCTAACAATTGCATTGAGCCAGTTGTTTGTTCCTGTGAGTGCACTTCTCTCTGTATGTATTTAGTCTCCCTATGGGAAAAAGGGGCAACCAGACGTGGACTCCTTGCTCAGTGTGCTTAGAGGAATATGGCTACACCTCACTGACGAGGCCCAATGAAGGCCGAAACGATCGTCTGGGGTTGCTGTGTTCCTTGTTCAGAGAGGAATCACCTGGTATTTCGGCGCTGGACTGACCGTAATAGGCGGGATCAGACTGATATACTACAGGAAAGTTCTTCTCTGTGAAAAGCATTACTGGGCTAAAAAGCTGCACCCAGGTGGTAAATCGCCATAGAACAGGCTAACAATTGCATTGAGCCAGTTGTTCGTTCCTGTGAGTGCACTTCTCTCTGTATGTATTTAGTCTCCCTATGGGAAAAAGGGGCAACCAGACGTGGACTCCTTGCTCAGTGTGCTTAGAGGAATATGGCTACACCTCACTGACGAGGCCCAATGAAGGCCGAAATGATCGTCTGGGGTTGCTGTGTTCCTTGTTCAGAGACGAATCACCTGGTATTTCGGCGCTGGACTGACCGTAATAGGCGGGATCAGACTGATATACTACAGGAAAGTTCTTCTCTGTGAAAAGCATTACTGGGCTAAAAAGCTGCACCCAGGTGGTAAATCGCCATAGAACAGGCTAACAATTGCATTGAGCCAGTTGTTCGTTCCTGTGAGTGCACTTCTCTCTGTCTGTATATATATATATATATATATATATATATATTTACTTACAAAGCATCATTCCCCATGTTTTTGCATTAGATTTTTCTTAAATAATGTAGTAATTGTGTTAGAAGCAACATAACATAAGTGAAATAATCAGAATCTCTCAGTTTATTTGTGCATTCATTAATTATTAACAAAATATATGTATTTGGCTACCAGCCATTAAGGTAGATTTTTAAAGTAGAAATATATTTGTCTACAAGAGGCAAGGGGTTTGGGAAAAAAATCAACAATTGTTTCTTTGTGAATCCATAGCTAGGGTGTATTTTGGCCTAGGCAAACAAGGCACTTGCCTAGGGCAGCACATTTTTGTAGCTATATTTATAAGAAGCTTACAGTTATTTTAGAAGTATTATACAAGTATTTAATATAAGATTTTGCCCAAGGAGTTTCCATTCAAAGGGGTAGAGAATGCCTATGCAGCTTACAGTTTTATTTATTTAGCTAGCTATTACCTTTACGTGGAGGTTAGAAGAGATAGATAATACATTTTTCCTTTTCAATAGTTTTCTAAATACTGGCAATCATATACATATAGATGGAGAGAAGATAAGGCCTTTATGTATAGAGAAATTCAAAAGATTAGATATGGGCATGTTCTTGAGAACAATGTATTGATGCTTCAATAAGCAAAAACAACTATTTCATATACAAAAATAAACCTAAAGGATTGCCTATACCTTTTATACTCCGCATATAGCATGTCATTCGGAAAACGTATTACAGTACAATGTTCCATTAAAGAGTTACAAGTAATTAGGGTGAATTATCATCAATATTACGAGACTTGTCATTTCATTGTCAGAAAGTTTGAAATATTATTTTAATGATGGCTGAGATTATATTTATTTTGAGTAGATTTGTTTTCCCTTAGGGTAATATAATATTACTGCCGTTTGTTTTCAAATGGCAAAAAAAAGTAATGATATTGCAAGAATTAAACAACTTACAACGTAAATAAAAAAAAAAAGGGTAAATTACTAATATATATATATATATATTTGTACAAAAATCCATCATTTATCTATTTAAATATCTTTTTAAGAATAAATAGAACATATTCTGCTATGTGTAGAACACCGGATTATGAAATAAGCAATATTATCTTATGTTGCGCTTTTAAATAACCTTGATCGTGTTAATTTTATTTCCCCTCAACTTTTTGAAGTCTATATCTTTTGCATTCACAACTTCTCAAAGACTATTTGTTACTGACACTTTAAAAAACGAGAGCGCAACATTTTTACTTACAGCTCGTAATACGAGTGCAAATTTCTAGTGCTCCACTCATAATCTAACCCTCTGTGTTCACTGAAGAAAGAGAAGCCTCTTGAATTGTAGATAGGGTGAGAATTTCATTTGAATATGAAACTACAGTGACAGGAATCCATAACTGGGGCATACACATACAGAAATGATTGTGTGGCACGGCCAATATGAAGTGTTTGAATGTACTAGGGCAAGAATGTTTGAGGGTAGGATAGAAACATGAGAAGCTAACGATTAGCTCCCACCTGTGCTTGCTTGTCAAAGTGACATGAAAATTAAAATGTAATTCCCTATAACAGACGTCACTGAAGGTGAAAAGTTAAACATTTTTATTGTTCAGATGCAGCACACAAGTATACAAAACCTTATTCTCTCAGCAACCTTTGTTAAAAGGCATATCTAGGTAGTCTCAAGTGTGTGCACTTGAGCACTTCATGAGGCTAGCATAACTATGTTAATAAGGTATCAAATACTGCTGCCATATAGAACTCAGAACACATGCATGCTCATGAGTATATTTAGATATGCTTTTGAACATAGCATAGCAAGAGATCAAATTTGAATGTAAGTAAATTGAAAAGTTTTTTTTATTATTTTTTTTTATTGTGGTCTATCTGAATCAAGAAAGGTTAATTTTGTTTTTAATGTCCTTTTAATTAATTATCTAAAAAAAACTTTCATTTACTTCCTGTTTTTCTTGTTATATAACTCTGAAAATAGTTTTTCCCACTGTGCCAGACATAATGCATCCTGCAGGCTCTGACCCCTTGACCCAGCAACATTCAACAATGTGACTTTTTTTTCTTCTTCTTTCAATCAGTACATGAGCTCCCTTAAAGGGACACTGAACCCAAATTCTTTCTTTCATGATTCAGATAGAGCATTACATTTTAAGCAACTTTCTAATTTACTCCTATTATCAAATTTTCTTCATTATCTTGGTATCTTTATTTGAAATGCAAGAATGTAAGTTTAGATGCCGACCCATTTTTGGTGAACCACCTGGGTTGTCCTTGCTGATTGGTGGATAACTCCATCCACCAATAAAAAAGTGCTGTCCAGAGTTCTGAACAAAAAAAGGCTTAGATGCCTTCTTTTTCAAATAAAGATAGCAAGAGAACGAAGAAAAATTGATAATAGGAGTAAATTAGAAAGTTGCTTAAAATTGCATGCTCTATTTGAATCATGAAATAAAAAATTGGGTTCACTGTCCCTTTAAATCAGTCTCTAATTTGCTAGAGGAAATGGGATAAGATAAATATACTGAAGAGCCTTTCAAGCAGTATGCTGAACTAAAAAAACAATGAAAATTTTGCAAACAAAATGCAGTATTTGTTTATTTTTTGTTAAAGGATACTTTAATAAAAACAATGTTGTGTGTTATTAATATGCAATTACAAATAAATAATACATACAATAATAAGAAATGGACAATAACAGCAGTAATAAAATAAATGGTGTAAAAAAGTTAAATTACATTTTTTTTTAGCAAAAACAGTTGCAGATTTTTGCACATTTAGAGTAAGCCCTTGAAGGCCGCCTCTTATCTGAATGTATTTGACATTTTTTTACAGCTAGAGGGCATTAGTTGATGTGTGTCATATAGATAACATTGTGTTCACGCCCATGGAGTTACTTATGAGAGGGCACTGATTGGCTAAAATGCCAAAAAAAAAGTCAGCTAAAAAAAAAAAAGTGTTAAAAATTCTGTAAAAAGAACTGAAATAAGAAATAGTTTGCAGAGGCTTACATACAAGGTAATCACAGAGGTAAAAAGTGTATTAATATAACTGTGTTGGTTATGCAAAACTAAGGAATGAGTAATAAAGGGGTTATTTATCTTTTTGAACAATAAAAATTGGGGAGTAGATTGTCCCCTTAATTAAAAAACAAAACAAACAAAAAAAAAAACAACATTGAGACTTGGCTAATATATCATTCTATAGCAACACAACGTTTTGGAATTTGCAATAAAATACTCAGATTAAAAGTGATCCTATCATTTTTGAAATGCTAAGATTTACTGGTGCTATAAATAAAGGGGACGTTCCTTTATTTGCAGAGTTTATGCCGAGCCTAGCGCCTCCGTCCACCCATGGCAAAACACTATTTTTTCAATGAGGTGATGCTGCCACCTCTTAGCCAATAACCATGATTGCCCTTTGGCATTATGCCAGATGGCTAGCAGGCTATTGGCTATATATGCCCGAAAAGAAAAAAATGTTTCTTTGTTTGTTTTTTCCCCCAGCAAAGGAATATCTATTTTTTAAAATGCAAAATTCTTTGGCACACTTTGAAAATACCTTTAGATGCAATCCAGAAAAATAACTTTATGCGTTAGAGAAAACACTAAGAGATTGTAATATAAAATACTTAATTATGCATGGTAAAAACACACCTTGCAGTATACATTGTTCATTTGTTTTGCCCCATTTGCCCTAGAATTTGTCAGAATTTATTCCACCACATTCCTAGCAATTGCTAATGGGCAGGCTTTATAAGCCAAACACTGCCCCATATCTGCCCCTAATTAGCTTCAGCAGAGATAAGATTGTGAACTGCCAAACAATGAAAGTCGTGTTAACAAAAAGTCAGTGGGTCTACTCAAGGACCAAGTAAGGATTGGCTTCTCAATATAAGGAAAATGGTAGGTGAAATTGACCACTGAAAACACGGTAGCAAACAAGGTGTTAATCTGTTCTGACTCTTTAGATATGTTAATCTATTGCAGAACATTGTTGTTAATTACAAGGTATTTGAAACAGCTTTAAAATGAAGCCAACTTATTTTCTAATACCGTTATATCTTCCCCACAGTGCTTTACAAAATCTTTTTTTTATTATTATTAAAAAGTGTGGAGTAGGGCTGTGATTTTCCATTAATCAGGGCAAATTAAAGCATGATGGGGCTAATAATTGATATTTGGTAAACAGTGTTTAACTGTAGAGACAATATTGTTCTGATTAATCAACCTCAGTGATTTTTTCACCTAAATCACCATAATCAAAATCAACTACACAAATATTATACTCTTTTTTTTTTTTTAAATTTTTATTCTATTCAATTTAAATTTGTAGTGTGTCCTGATAAACAATATATACCCCCCAATAATCCTTATGTTAATAATATTTACATATTAAAAGCATTTGAGTTAAATATTGATTTAAAAAAAAAAAATGTTTTCTAAATGTAGCACAATCAGACCTAACACAAGAATACCCCTCTGCTTGAAGCAGCTGTCTAACTTGGACACATCTCCTGCAGGTTTCATGCTTCATTACTACAATTCACGTACTACGAGCGAGAGAAAAGTTGACATGTCTTTTCAGATCATATCACCAACCAACTCTTTTTTTTTTCTGTGCCTTGAACTGAGTTTTCTGCTAATATTTTTAGCTCTTCAAAGACCAAATAAAATGAGTAATATCTTTGCTTTGAAATATATGTAGGTTATGGGCTCTTGTGTATGTTCATACATTGAGTTCATGAATTGAACGTGAAAAAAAAATGTGACAGATACAATTACGTGATATAAATTGTTACAGTATTTAATTAAGAAGCTTGTTATGGAGAGATTAAATTAAAAATGTGATTAAAATAGATCTTTGAGATTATAATATTCTGAAATCCTTTAAATCAAGTTATATTTCATTATAACAAACAAAAATACAGAAGACCCGAATGTCCTACTTCTTGCAGAAAAATTTAGAATCAAAACCTATGACCCAGAGTTTTGTCTAGGGCTAGTGCAACAATTTTTGTCTCGCGGACTAAGATACATTTTACCACGCCCTAGAAAAATTACACAGTACATTTAAAGGGACAGTCTACTCCAGAATTTTTTTTAAAATTTTTTTTTTCCAATTCTCTTTTATTGAGAAAAGCAAAATATACAGAATGAGAGCACATATACATCATATGAATACTGTCAATATAATCCAGGGCGAACCGAACCGAATCGCACATGTCTAGTTAATATTTAAGAAGTCCCGGTATCATACAGATCTCTACTGGAGGAGGTGTGTAAGAGTAGGCATAAAGCCCAAATAGTCATGCTAAACAAGTTATAATTAAAATGTAAGATACATCCGGCTAGTAAAATTCTTACCTCCTCCAAGGCTCCACCAGAGCCAACAATTTTGTTTTAAGAGGAAAGAAGAAGCACATTCATTCCAAATTAACAAAGAACAAATCAAAACAAAAAATAAACAAATAAACACAGACATCACAAACACCAAGAGCTTTGCTGGACACTGCAACATGCCACCATATTATTGTAAATAGGTTAAAAGGTAGTACATCTTAAAATGAGGAGCCCAGTACATATAGTGGCAAACTATTTCAGCAGCTACTTCCCAATGCTATCAAAGCTGCTAGTTAATTAGGCCAAAATGCCCAAACCAGCAGCCTGGCACTGCCCCCTCCAACACATCAGCTAAGACACTCGTCGCTAAACTTGCAAAGTAACCTGTGATATTAAACAATTAGCTTGCCTTAGTAATGTAATAAAGGAAGAGAAGCCTGATGTTTGCAGTGTCGTCAACGCATGCTTTTTGAAGATATGTGATGTAAGTGTATTACCTTTATGTTAAGATAGCCAATACTGAAAATATGCAGGAGTCAGAAGATACTCAAATCCCGTGTAGTATGCTGGTATGTTATGAGTTATAATGGGCAAAAAACTATGCTAGTTTGGGTATTCACAGGGTCCTGAGCAAACAGAGCATTGTGTCAAAAAATAAATAAATATCTGGCAATAATAAAAATGAGAACATAGAAGAAGAGCTAAACATTTATCTACTGAAAAATAATTAGAAATTAAATCTTATCTCCAAACTAATGTTAGTCCGTAGGATCTCTGGCAGCACCACCTATGATGATCTCAACCAAAGTGCTGAGGAATAGGCATAGATGAACCGACAGGTATAAACTATAGCTAACTAAGAACATAGTTGCCCCAGGTTTTTGCAAGCTCACGATATGCACCATTTGTGCAACCATACACATTGATATATTTTATTATGTCAGCAAGAGGGGTAGGATAGAGTGAAGTTATGACCCAAGATGATCTATTGCATCAAAACGGATGGTGGTGGAGTGGACATTAGGGTATTACAATGTTTGTGTGTGGCAATTAAGTGGTCACATTTATTTCTATAAAGGAAAGAAGAAACGCATTCATTAACTGCAGATTACGAATACAAGTAAATGCAAAGCCATAAAAAAAAAAAAAAAAGTCTTTGATAAACGGTGGCTGCGGATTTTCAATGTACCGCTGACATTATCATCAGGGATATCCCCAACACAACACTGAGATACAAAAGTTTGAGCACCACAACGGGCCATCTTCCATAGACGATTAGATTGGCCCGCAATAGTATCTATATTGTCAGTCAGCCGATGCCCTGTGCTTTGCGGGTGAATTGTATATTGTCCTCCACATGTTCCAGGAATATTAGCGGAGCCACCATTGATCTTGATCCTCGAGACAGTCTCTTGCCTTGCAGTGACTCTTGAGCGCATAAATGAGTGCCAGGGTCACATTGTAGGGAGGACGTATTGCCTGTTACCGTATTGTTCTGAACTGACACTGTGCCTCCTGTGCCTATGGTGTTCTCCTCTACTCTATTTTGTGACTCCAAGCTGAGGTTCAGTATGTCAATATCCAGTACAGATGGGCCGTGTGGTTGTGAACCTATCTGCTGCCTCTGCAATCTCTCAATCCGCTCCGGCTGATACACCTCTGGGGCCATACAGACTTTGCCACAGGGTCGCTCTGCGGTAATTGGCTCCCTTGTGAAGAGGGGTGCGGGGGGTTCCCAAGTTGAATTTCAGTCCGCAACTGTTGTAAGGTAAATTCCAGTTTTCCCAGCACCGGTAGTAATAGGTTCTTCAGGGAAGTAACCATGTCTTGGGTTAGCAGTTCCATTTCAATGTGGAAAGTATCCATTTTTCCTAGTCCTGAGTGTGCTGTATATGCAAGGCCCCTCGTGTGTGCTAGTTTAGTCAAGTGCCCTCCGGGGAAGAAGAGATTGAGTTCCCTCTATCCGCTGAAGATTCCCGGACAGCTTATCTGTCAAGGGAGATGCGGATGGCATAGAATGATGGCACTTTAATAAAGATTAGAAGAGCGTTTCTTCAGAGCAGAGTAAGCTCGCAGCCATCTTCTAGAGCCGCCCACCGGAAGTCCTACTCCAGAATTGTTATTGTTTAAAAAGATAGAGAATCCCTTTATTACCCATTCCCCAGTTTTGCATAACCAACACAGTTATATTAATACACTTTTTACCTCTGGGATTACCTTGTATCTAAGCCTCTGCTCACTGCCCCTTTATTTTAGTTCTTTTGACAGACTTGCATTTTAACCAATCAGTGCCCTCTCATAAGTAACACCACAGACGGGACCACAGTGTTATCTAAATGGCACACATGAACTAATGCCCTCTAGATGTGAAAACCTGTCAATGCATTGAGATAAGAGGGCTTAAAATTAACATATGAGCCCTACCTAGGTTTAGCTTTCAACTTAGAATACCAAGAAAACAAAGCAAATTTGATGATAAAAGTGAATTGGAAAGTTGTTTAAAATGGCATTCCCTATCTGAATCATCTGAATCATGAAAGTGATTTTGACTAGACTGTGCCTTTAATGCTTCTTAGATTTCATAAAACACAATATAGCTAGCTATGTTGTTTATATTTAATTATAGAGAATATAGATTGCCAATACTACACAAAAAGGTGACAGTTCATCTGATCTATTGTTGTTATTTTACCCAGATGTGATCATTTTACAGTTTTATATTATTGTATTTCAAGACAAGTGGGTACAATTTGATTGGAGGTTTCCTACAGCTACCTATATTGCCTAACCCCAAATTCAGGTTTAGATTCAGTTGTATGAAGATCACCTTAGTAAGCAAAGCCTGTAGTATGTCAGACATCCTTCACCTTTCTTCCTCTTGTGTACTATTTTATTAGCTATTGGCAATCAGGGATAATAAAAGAAGATATTTAACAAAGTAAAATAGCACATTTGTTCTATAACCTGCTGCAATGCATCTGTGCACCACCCCTGCAACAGTACCTGGTTAGTCTTATGGAAGCACTGTCTTTTGTCTGCCTGCAAATAATGATTAGTTCCAGCCTCCAAATTCTCTTAAAAAGGGACCTCTATTATTTCATGGCAGGGTCTTTGTCTGCTACCAGCAAACCTGTCTTTCAATGGTAAACCTTAAACATGAATTACTATTTCAAGCTATTCTTTTTCTTTGTGTGACCCCCCCAAGTCTGGCAGATACTCGTGTGTAGCACTTCTTTTACACTAATAAATCTGGTGCCAAAAATAGCCGAATGCCTCTGCTTGCCGCCATATTTGGCATTCATTTCTATAACAAATGCCAAATAACAAATTAATGCACATGCCTGGTGGTAAGCTCTGTCATCTCCAGACTCTACATTCTGCTGACGTGTTAACCTATTGGGAGGCCACAGAAAAAAAAATGTTGTAACTACAGTGGACTAGATTACAAGTGAAGCGCTAAATATTTCTCTTGTGCAAGTGATATTTGAGCTCCACTTTGTAACACCAGTGCACGATAATGTGCGACACCATTACAAGTAAATCACAATGCGAACACGAGCTTGCGTTTGCATTGCTAGAATGCATTGTGCTCATGAGAGCGCGCTATCATAGGCTCCTACAAGAGCCTCGTTCTGATGCGGCATCAGAACCTCGTGCAGCGAAGGGGTTAAGTAGCGCAGCATTTTAAAATATATATCTATATGAATATATACATATATATTTATGTGTTAATATGCTTATATACATACGTATATATTTATGTGTTTATATGTGTATATACATATATATTTATGTGTTATTATGTGTATATACATATATATTTATGTGTTAATATGTGTATATACATATATATTTATGTGTTAATATGTATATACATATATATTTATGTGTTAATATGTGTATATACATATATATTTATGTGTTATTATGTGTATATACATATATATTTATGTGTTAATATGTGTATATACATATATATTTATGTGTTATGTGTATATACATATATATTTATGTGTTAATATGTGTATATACATATATATTTATGTGTTATTATGTGTATATACATATATATTTATGTGTTAATATGTGTATATACATATATATTTATGTGTTAATATGCTTATATACATACGTATATATTTATGTGTTTATATGTGTATATACATATATATTTATGTGTTAATATGTGTATATACATATATATTTATGTGTTAATATGTGTATATACATATATATTTATGTGTTAATATGTGTATATACATACGTATATATTTATGTGTTAATATGTGTATATACATACGTATATATTTATGTGTTAATATGTGTATATACATACGTATATATTTATGTGTTAATATGTGTATATACATACGTATATATTTATGTGTTAATATGTGTATATACATACGTATATATTTATGTGTTAATATGTGTATATACATACGTATATATTTATGTGTTAATATGTGTATATACATACATATATATTTATGTGTTAATATGTGTATATACATATATATTTATGTGTTAATATTCTTATATACATATATATTTATGTGTTAATATGTGTATATACATATATATTTATGTGTTAATATGTGTATATACATATATATTTATGTGTTATTATGTGTATATACATATATATTTATGTGTTAATATGTGTATATACATATATATTTATGTGTTATTATGTGTATATACATATATATTTATGTGTTAATATGTGTATATACATAAATATTTATGTGTTAATATGTGTATTTACATATATATTTATGTGTTAATATGCTTATATACATATATATTTATGTGTTATTATGTGTATATACATATATATTTATGTGTTAATATGTGTATATACATATATATTTATGTGTTAATATGTGTATATACATATATATTTATGTGTTAATATGTGTATATACATACGTATATATTTATGTGTTAATATGTGTATATACATATATATTTATGTGTTATTATGTGTATATACATATATATTTATGTGTTAATATGTGTATATACATATATATTTATGTGTTATTATGTGTATATACATATATATTTATGTGTTATTATGTGTATATACATATATATTTATGTGTTATTATGTGTATATACATATATATTTATGTGTTAATATGTGTATATACATATATATTTATGTGTTAATATGTGTATATACATATATATTTATGTGTTAATATGCTTATATACATAAATATTTATGTGTTAATATGCTTATATACATATATATTTATGTGTTAATATGCTTATATACATAAATATTTATGTGTTAATATGTGTATATACATATATATTTATGTGTTTATATGCTTATATACATATATATTTATGTGTTAATATGTGTATATACATATATATTTATGTGTTAATATGTGTATATACATATATATTTATGTGTTAATATGCTTATATACATATATATTTATGTGTTAATATGTGTATATACATATATATTTATGTGTTAATATGCTTATATACATGAATATTTATGTGTTAATATGTGTATATATATTTATGTGTTATTGTGTGTATATACATATATATTTATGTGTTAATATGTGTATATATACATATATATTTATGTGTTAATATGTGTATATACATATATATTTATGTGTTAATATGCTTATATACATATATATTTATGTGTTATTATGTGTATATACATATATATTTATGTGTTATTATGTGTATATACATATATATTTATGTGTTAATATGCTTATATACATATATATTTATGTGTTATTATGTGTATATACATATATATTTATGTGTTAATATGCTTATATACATATATATTTATGTGTTATTATGTGTATATACATATATATTTATGTGTTAATATGCTTATATACATATATATTTATGTGTTATTATGTGTATATACATATATATTTATGTGTTAATATGCTTATATACATATATATTTATGTGTTTATATGTGTATATACATATATAATTGTGTTAATATGCTTATATACATAAATATTTGTGTGTTATTATGTGTATATACATATATAATTGTGTTAATATGCTTATATACATAAATATTTGTGTGTTATTATGTGTATATACATATATATTTATGTTAATATGCTTATATACATATATATTTATGTTAATATGCTTATATACATATATATTTATGTGTTTATATGTGTATTTACATATATATTTATGTGTTAATATGCTTATATACATATATATTTATGTGTTATTATGTGTATATACATATATAATTATGTGTTATTATGTGTATATACATATATATTTATGTGTTATTATGTGTATATACATATATATTTATGTGTTATTATGTGTATATACATATATATTTATGTGTTATTATGTGTATATACATATATATTTATGTGTTACTATGTGTATATACATATATATTTATGTGTTATGTGTATATACATATATATTTATGTGTTATTATGTGTATATACATATATATTTATGTGTTATTATGTGTATATACATATATATTTATGTGTTATTATGCTTATATACATATATATTTATGTGTTACTATGTGTATATACATATATATTTATGTGTTATGTGTATATACATATATATTTATGTGTTATTATGTGTATATACATATATATTTATGTGTTATTATGTGTATATACATATATATTTATGTGTTATTATGTGTATATACATATATAATTATGTGTTAATATGTGTATATACATATATATTTATGTGTTATTATGTGTATATACATATATATTTATGTGTTACTATGTGTATATACATATATAGTTATGTGTTAATATGTGTATATACATATATAGTTATGTGTTAATATGTGTATATGCATATATAATTATGTGTTACTATGTGTATATACATATATAGTTATGTGTTAATATGTGTATATACATATATAGTTATGTGTTAATATGTGTATATACATATATATTTATGTGTTATTATTTGTATATACATATATATTTATGTGTTATTATGTGTATATACATATATATATATGTGTTACTACGTGTATATACATATATATTTATGTGTTAATATGTGTATATACATATATATTTATGTGTTACTATGTGTATATACATATATAGTTATGTGTTAATATGTGTATATACATATATATTTATGTGTTAATATGTGTATATACATATATATTTATGTGTTAATATGTGTATATACATATATATTTATGTGTTAATATGCTTATATACATATATATTTATGTGTTATTATGTGTGTATATACATATATATTTATGTGTTATTATGTGTATATACATATATATTTATGTGTTAATATGTGTATATACATATATATTTATGTGTTAATATGCTTATATACATAAATATTTATGTGTTAATATGCTTATATACATAAATATTTATGTGTTATTATGTGTATATACATATATAATTATGTGTTATTATGTGTATATACATATATATTTATGTGTTATTATGTGTATATACATATATATTTATGTGTTATTATGTGTATATACATATATATTTATGTGTTATTATGCTTATATACATATATATTTATGTGTTACTATGTGTATATACATATATATTTATGTGTTATGTGTATATACATATATATTTATGTGTTATTATGTGTATATACATATATAATTATGTGTTAATATGTGTATATACATATATATTTATGTGTTATTATGTGTATACATATATATTTATGTGTTACTATGTGTATATACATATATAGTTATGTGTTAATATGTGTATATACATATATAGTTATGTGTTAATATGTGTATATACATATATAATTATGTGTTACTATGTGTATATACATATATAGTTATGTGTTAATATGTGTATATACATATATAGTTATGTGTTAATATGTGTATATACATATATAGTTATGTTAATATGTGTATATACATATATATTTATGTGTTATTATTTGTATATACATATATATTTATGTGTTATTATGTGTATATACATATATATATATATGTGTTACTACGTGTATATACATATATATTTGTGTTAATATGTGTATATACATATATATTTATGTGTTACTATGTGTATATACATATATAGTTATGTTAATATGTGTATATACATATATAGTTATGTTAATATGTGTATATACATATATATTTATGTGTTAATATGTGTATATACATATATATTTATGTGTTAATATGTGTATATACATATATATTTATGTGTTATTATGTGTGTATATACATATATATTTATGTGTTATGTGTGTATATACATATATATTTATGTGTTATTATGTGTATATACATATATATTTATGTGTTAATATGTGTATATACATATATATTTATGTGTTAATATGCTTATATACATAAATATTTATATGTTAATATGCTTATATACATAAATATTTATGTGTTATTATGTGTGTGTATATATATATATATATATATATATATATATATATATATATTTATGTGTTAATATGTGTATATACATATATATTTATGTGTTAATATGTGTATATACATATATATTTATGTGTTAATATGCTTATATACATAAATATTTATGTGTTAATATGCTTATATACATAAATATTTATGTGTTAATATGTGTATATACATATATATTTATGTGTTAATATGCTTATATACATATATATTTATGTGTTACTATGTGTATATACATATATATTTATGTGTTATGTGTATATACATATATATTTATGTGTTATTATGTGTATATACATATATATTTATGTGTTATTATGTGTATATACATATATATTTATGTGTTATTATGTGTATATACATATATAATTATGTGTTAATATGTGTATATACATATATATTTATGTGTTATTATGTGTATATACATATATATTTATGTGTTACTATGTGTATATACATATATAGTTATGTGTTAATATGTGTATATACATATATAGTTATGTGTTAATATGTGTATATACATATATAGTTATGTTAATATGTGTATATACATATATATTTATGTGTTATTATTTGTATATACATATATATTTATGTGTTATTATGTGTATATACATATATATATATGTGTTACTACGTGTATATACATATATATTTATGTGTTAATATGTGTATATACATATATATTTATGTGTTAATATGTGTATATACATTTATATTTATGTGTTACTATGTGTATATACATATATAGTTATGTTAATATGTGTATATACATATATAGTTATGTTAATATGTGTATATACATATATATTTATGTGTTATTATGTGTGTATATACATATATATTTATGTGTTATTATGTGTATATACATATATATTTATGTGTTAATATGTGTATATACATATATATTTATGTGTTAATATGTGTATATACATATATATTTATGTGTTACTATGTGTATATACATATATAGTTATGTTAACATGTGTATATACATATATATTTATGTGTTAATATGTGTATATACATATATATTTATGTGTTATTATGTGTGTATATACATATATATTTATGTGTTATTATGTGTATATACATATATATTTATGTGTTAATATGTGTATATACATATATATTTATGTGTTAATATGCTTATATACATAAATATTTATGTGTTAATATGCTTATATACATAAATATTTGTGTTAATATGTGTATATACATATATATTTATGTGTTAATATGCTTATATACATATATATTTATGTGCTATTATGTGTATATACATATATATTTATGTGTTAATATGTGTATATACATATATATTTATGTGTTAATATGTGTATATACATATATATTTATGTGTTATTATGTGTATATACATATATATTTATGTGTTAATATGTGTATATACATATATATTTATGTGTTATTATGTGTATATACATATATATTTATGTGTTAATATGTGTATATACATATATATTTATGTGTTAATATGTGTATATACATATATATTTATGTGTTAATATGTGTATATACATATATATTTATGTGTTAATATGCTTATATACATAAATATTTATGTGTTAATATGCTTATATACATAAATATTTATGTGTTAATGTGTATATACATATATATTTATGTGTTACTATGTGTATATACATATATATTTATGTGTTACTATGTGTATATACATATATATTTATGTGTTTATATGTGTATATACATATATATATTTATGTGTTAATATGCTTATATACATATATATTTATGTGTTAATATGCTTATATACATAAATATTTATGTGTTAATATGTTTATATACATAAATATTTATGTGTTAATGTGTATATACATATATATTTATGTGTTACTATGTGTATATACATATATATTTATGTGTTACTATGCTTATATACATATATATTTATGTGTTAATATGTGTATAACACATAAATATATATAGATATAATCATATACATATATACTTACACACAGTTCCCATAGACCGCAATATAAAGGCACTTTTAAGTGCCATTTTGTTTTCTAACACCCCACCACTACCACCATCTTTAAAGTCCCAAAACTGCCTAGTGCAGTTTTTGTTTTATTTTTTAAAAAAAAAGCTAGTTTTTTTTTTTTTTAAATGAAAAACTATAATGCCCTCTATTTTGAGGGCATTTGATGCATTTTTAGAAAATTAACCAGAGATCTGATCTCTGGTTATTTTTCTGAGTGCTAATTGCAATAACCAGCCACTAGTAATGGCTGGTTAAGTTAGCGCTCCACTTGTAATCTAGCCCAGTGTGTTTACTGTCCCTTTAAGAAAATGACTCAAACTGCCAGTGATCTTAAATAAGACTCTAATTTAACAAATGTGTCCCAAAGAACATACCTGCACAATAAAGGGACATAAAACTCTAATGCAATTACATTTTTAATAAAATTATTTTTGCAATTCATGTGTATTGACAAAAAAAAACAGTGTACATACATATGCCCCCATGCACCTGCATTCAAATACCGCTCCTGATTAGGGAAGACACTGTTGGCTCGCTGAGCAGGTGCAGTGTTTGAACTGGGATGCACAGGGCATATGTACATATGCTCTATGCACAGAAACGTACTCATGACATTCTTATTTCTAATATGTTAGAATAAAACTCACTAAAATTATTTTTTATGAAATGAAAAAACTGTGTTTTACAAATGTCAAACGTCTTCTCCTTCTCTTCCAGTGTTTAACATACGGATCTGTTAGGGATATCTGTGGGTATTTAGCCTTTAGAGAAAACTTAGTTCCCAAGGGCTTTAAAAATAGCTTTGATGCTATGAACATGACTTTCTCTGTGTGTTCTAAATGGGAATTTGTCACTCTTAAGGCTTTGTCAGTCACTAACATCCCACAGGCTGATAAAGCATTTCTGCAATTCCTAAAGTGAATATGGAATTTTATATACAGATGAATGACAGTAATTATTAGAGATATTCTAGGTTTTTTTTACTATTAGGAGAGATTTGCTTGCTTGGTTTATATCTGGACTTTTTTTTTAAATTTATTTATTAATATAACATTTTGAAAGCCCAATTATCATGTGAATTTTTAAATTATATTTAACACCTCTTTTGTAAAAAGTGTGCTTGAACCTTGGTCCCTAAAGAAGCCAAAATGCAAATTCTATAACCTGCAAATCCAATTGATTTCTATTATCAAATTTATGCTGTAAATGTTAGGTAAGTTAAATAGGCTTTTAACAGTGTTATACATTTGCAAGAGCATTAGCTGGCACTAGGTACTATACAGTGCTCCAGACACATGCAGGGTACCTACCAAGGTATGCTTTTCAACAAAGAACACAGTAAGAACAAAGTCAATTTGATAATGGAAGTCATTTGGAAACTTGTTTAAAAATTGTATGCTCTATCTGGATCTTAAAGAGAAAAAGAATAGGTTGTTTCACTGATACTTTGCACTCAGATTTTCACAGGTTTTGTGGATATTTCTAATTTAAAAAAAAGCAATTTTGTTTTCTTTTCAGATCTCCCAATTTTCCTTCATACTGCAGCATTATCACAGGTTTGGAGCTCTACTCTCCTGCAGGATAAATGTCCCGTTTTCCAGGTCAAAACCAGAGACTCAAGGCTGGATTGGCCTACCAGGATACGAAGGGAATTTTCTGGAGCACTGCAGTCGCTGGGGCTGACTAGCTACAATTTAAAGGAGTGATTAATGGCTACAAATGGGTTGTAGATTGTATATATAAAAATAATCTTATTCAAATGCTATTAATGGAGACAGCACCCATCCACCTGGGGCACGGATTCATCAGGGACTGCCAATCCGAGTATACACAATGAAAAACAATGGAATCCAGCCTCTTATCAAAAATAATAAAACTTCTTTATTACTTCCACATCATGGGAAAAAAGGACCCTTTTAAATTGGAGGAGTATCACAGTAATCACATTTGAGAAGAATGAAGCATGTGCATTTTACTGACTCAATCTGGTCTTCAGATTTATCCAGGGTTTCTTTTTATTTCCAGAGACTCCTAGTTCCACCTACAACCCACCCTAGCCCTCCGTCTTCCTACAGTGCCCAGTGGCCACACCCCTCAGATTATGCTCCACCCACTTGTGCCTCTCATATGCTAGTCCTGAAAGCCTCTGGGGAAATGAGGAAGTATGACTTTCTCTCTCTCTCTCTCTCTCTCTCCCCATATTTTAATTGATCTCTTTTCATAGAAGGTAATGATGCTAAGTGGTGAGATGTGTGCAGTTAACCTGTTGTGCTTTAAAACCATAGTGATTTGAACAACGTTATTATCAGTATAGTGTGAATATTGTGTTGGGTTATTGTGTTCATAATTTTTTATTGCTTATTAATTTTTTTAAATATTTGTATTAGTTTTATACATTTATAGTAAGGATGGGCGAATTTTTCTAAAAATGTGATATTTAATTTTGAAACATTGGTTCGTTCGAATCGAATTTCGAATGTTTATAAAACATTCTAATATTCTAATTTTGAATTTTTGTTTGAATAATAGAATGTTTATGTATTCATTCAATTTTGAAATGTAAAATTTGAATTCGAATGTGACATTCGAATTTAAATGTGACATTCAAATTCCAAATAGTATATCTAGTCTACAACTGTGTTTAATAAATGTAATATTCGAATTCACATGCCACATTCGAATTTGAATGTCACATTCAAATTCAAAATAGTATTTCTAGTATAATACTGTTTTTTAAATGTAATATTTGAATTTGAATGTGACATTCGAATTTGAATGTAAAATTCAAATTTGAAATAGTATTTCTAGTCTACAACTGTGTTCAATAAATGTAATATTCGAATTTGAATGCTTCATTCGAATTCGAATGTGACATTCAAATTCGAAATAGTATTTCTAGTCTACAACTATGTTTGATAAATGTAATATTCGAATTCACATGCCACATTCGAATTTGAATGTCACATTCAAATTCAAAATAGTATTTCTAGTATAATACTGTTTTTTAAATGTAATATTCGAATTTGAATGTGACATTTGAATTTGAATGTAAAATTCAAATTTGAAATAGTATTTCTAGTCTACAACTGTGTTCAATAAATGTAATATTCGAATTTGAATGCTTCATTCGAATTCGAATGTGACATTCAAATTCGAAATAGTATTTCTAGTCTAATATTGTGTTTTATAAATGTAATATTCGAACTGGAATGTAACATTCAAATTCAAAATAGTATTTCTAGTCTACAACTGTGTGTTATAAATGTAACAAAATAATGTGACATTCAAATTCAAAAGTGACATTCGAAAACTGTAAATAACATTCGATAATAGAATTTTTAAGAATATTCGTTCTTATCAACATTCTATTATGTAAATCGAATTTCTACAATAACATTCGTTCTAACATTCAAATTGGAATGTAAACACATTCGCCCATCCCTAATTTATAGACAGAGAAAAAACAAACAAATAGAAAATACATAAATGATAAAAAAAAGAAGGAAAAAACAACTTTCTGCTGGTCAAACTAAAGAGTACATGACGGTAAAAAAGTTCAGTAACAGAAGCAAACTATATCTGTTATCTTCTCAGGACTTGGGTAAGAGTGATATATCTATTTCTATAGGTATTACAACACCATTTTCTAATATCTTTATCTTGGACTAAAGCCCACAAGAAGAAAATATTAGAAGTCTATACAGTGTGGTACATGCTTCTACAATTCATAAATGAATTTTAAAAATATAACAATTTGTTCCATCTTGTTTATTTTATAAAGTCTATAAGCTTTGGGAGTGAATTAAAACTCAAAAGGATTAACATAGACATTGCTGACTATGAAAGCAAGTTCTGAAGTGATGATAAGCATGAAGTCTAAATGGACCAGAGATTGTATGAATAACTGTAAACCTTAAAGATAAATTATAAACAATTTTTACGTTTTTTCTTTGGTATACGCAGATATCCTTTAAGGGCCCATGCACCAGAATTCAAGTACAATGCTAGCTCATAGCTGGCAGTGGTGTGTGTTGCTTCTAAATACATCATTTGTGTCATACAAGCGACTGCTGATGCTCTGAGAAGGTGTGGTATTTGAATACTGGTGCATGGGCCTTTAAAGGATACGTGTGTATGCCGAAGAAAAACAGTAATATCTTTTACTAGAAGCATTTTTGCTAATTAAAGTGTATTGCAAAAATGCTTATTTCAAATTGACATGCACCAATGCACATTTCATTTTAGACTTTTCTATCCCTTTAACTTTAAAGGGGCACTAAACCCTAAATACATGTCATTCACCTCTCTCTATTCATGAGTGCTGTGATTATGGAGCCTAGGTTACACTGTAGGTATCTGGAGGATAGTAACTGCAAATGTTCAAACAGGTCAGCAGTGAAACCTAGATTTCAACATGGCAGCACCCATGACTAGAGGGAGGTGGGGTATAACCTCAGTACTATACTTATAAATGTATTTATTGTTTAATGTCCTTTTCAGTGATTAGATAGGTAGCATTTGTATTTGATTGGTGATGTTGCTTTCTAAAGTCATTCAATAGGGGGGAGGTGTAATGTCAGTGTGTGTTTTTTTGTGTGCACAAAAACTAATTTTACATTCCAAAACTCTTTTGGGGTACTAAAGTTGAATAGTTTTATTTGAGTGTTTACCAAGGCCTTTAAGCTGTGGAATTTGACAAGTAAGAAAATGGCCTTGGAAATGTGTTGTTAAGAAATGGAGCATTATGATTATGATCAGAACAAACAGGACTGGCAGATGTTAAGTATAGGGGCCATTTGTCACCAAAACAATTATGAAAAAAGTTAAACAATGAAAATGGCTGATTGTGATTGCGTCAACATTGAAAATTACTCATCTGCAGCTATAGATATGCAGATAATTACTCAACATTAGTTTGTCATCATCGCTATAGTACAAGAAAATGAATGTTTTTAAAAATGACAGCACAGGTGACAAAATCAGCTGATCAGTAACCATGTAACTAACCTGCTCCCACCTATGAGCTGATTATTTCACCTATTATCTAGTTCAGATATCATGAAATCTGGCCTATTAGGGCTCCCAAGGACTGGAAGTAACATTATATTTCTACATAAGAATTACTTTAAAGGGATACTAAACCCTGAATACTTAACATAAGATACTAAATGTAGTCACCAATCAGCAGGCGCTATCCAGGGTTCTGAACGGAAAATGGGTTTTAAAAAAAGAGACCGAAGAAAAATTGATAATAGGAGTAAATTAGAAAGTTGCTTAAAATTGCATGCTCTATGTGAATCATGAAAGAAAGGAAATTTGGGTTCAGTGTCCTGTTACAGAAATTCTTCTGTAGAAATGTAATGTTTGTTGACTCTGAATCATAGAAGAAGAAAAAAATGGGTTTAGTATCCCTTTAAGCTGTAAATTGTCATATTTTTACTTAAAAAAGCTAGAAAAAAATCTCTTTAGTTTACAAGAAATTAGTATATGCATTCTTTCTTACGTATAACGTATTGCAAATCTCTTGTGATCAGCTAATTAGAGAGAATCCTTGCTGACTAGCAAATCTTTATCACATTCTTGCTAATAAAAAACTATAATCCATCTATTAGCAGCGTATCAGTTTTCACACACGTGGCACCATTTGTTATCTCAACTCACTTGGGATTCACCAACTGGTGAGTGGAACAGTCTGCCATTATAGACAACACTGACAGATGACAATAAAAACTACGGACAACATGTATTAATGATTTGTGGTAAAAAGTCAGCTTAAATCCATTTGTAACCAGTTGACCTACATAACAAACAGCTGTCCAGTGTTTGTTCTGTTCTGCAAGTTTTGTATTCTACAACAAGTAGTCAGTGCTCATTTTCTCCATTAGTCTCATACAACTGTAGATGTCATGTGGTCACTAAGACGTACATTTTTGCGGATCACTCTAACTGGAAATGAATGAAACTTGTTTACTGTTAAAAAAATCTCTGTTAGAGATAATAAATATTATAGTGAAGATGAAGGTTGTGAGACTTCCATTACTGACTAACCGGCAGTATCGACTAGGAACACGCAGTCCACTGACGTCTAAAAAGTTCTTTGTATTTAATAGACATGTGCATTTGCTGATTTGTTTCACAAATTAATTGCTGGCATTCAGCTATTTTTGGTGCCAAATTTATTTTTGTGAAAGTACAATGCACAAAGATCTGGATTTACACAAATCTTTGTGTCTTGCACTTTTGCACATATTGATTTGGCGCAGAAAATAGCCGAATGTTGCTGCTCGATGCCACATTGGGCATTAGTTTGTGAAATGAACTAACACATGCACATGTCTAGTATTTAACCTCTTTACGGGGGGTTAAACACATAGCATTGCTGGGTTGCTAGTACTAAAATTACATGCTCTTATTAATTAGAGCGTGTCAGTTTTGTACTATAATGTCCTTAACATATTTTAACCAATATCTGTTGGTTAATAACACAAGTTATCTTAATTGCGATGTAAGTAATGATCATAGACCTATAAATAAGACAAATGGCTTTACTTAGGAAACCGGGGCTGCTATATATCCATGTGGCTACACCACTGACATCATTTTGAAGAAAGTATATTTTACATGGATAGATCATGCCACATTTCTAGAAATAAATCTCAAAATCGTCCTCAGAAAAACAATCCGAACTTGGTGATTGTTAAAGTGTAGGTACTGGCATTCAATACATAAAGGTTGCCAAACCCCACCTAACACTTGCTATATTTGGAGCCAATCAGCTCTGGTCACTGCAGTGGACAAGGCTAGGTATGTTCATTATGTTAGCAAAATAAGCATTTCTTTGCAGTTTTTATCTAAACATCTCTGTTGTAGCCAATTAAGGACATATAGAGTGCACTGTTAGGGCTGTGAAGAATGTTTATTGCATGTTTTCAGAATTGGAAAATTGTTTTTAGGTTTTATTTAAAGAAAAAAGGCAAATAAATAAAATGTATATTGCAACGTTATTTTACAACACAACATTAAACATTTGATATTGCAATCACAATGTGTTTACTGTCCCTTTAAGTGAGCAGTCTATTGCAAAAAATGATATGCCCTAATTGCCCTAATTTAAACACACAGTTTTTATTACTGACCCTATGAGCTATTTTTTAACCCAAAGTTCTGATGTAAACAAATAAATAAAATTTAAAATCACACTATCGTTCCCGCGATCGTGTAATTACAATGATGGGATCAGGTCAGGGGGGGGGGGGTGCCTATGACTTTAGGGACGCTCTCCAGCTGCAATCACATTTAGGAAGTAATTATGGCTTCAGGACGTTCCATGCGCTAAAGCCCAGTGTTAGGACGGCATGGAAAGTCCTAACGGTGAGAATGGGTTAAGGTAACTTTGTTTACATATTTGGAAGATGATTGTTTATGTAATAACACATTCTAATTTAAAAACAACATGTTATTTGTTTTATTTATTTGCTGCTGAGTCGATCATAGATAAAGGGTGCATGCAAAAATACGTTTTATACCGTTGGTTTAGTGTTGCTAGGCAACATACTCTGAGGCACATTTTTTTTCTAAAAACTACCAAGTTGTTGTTAAATAAATATAGGGGTAGGGTGACACCTAACACATGATTACATTTTTGTTTACCTGTGAAATCGACTAACGTATGCAAACAGTGAAAATCGGAAGCAGATATAATTTTCCACCAATCGAATGGTTTGTCTCTTTGTAGCTTATTTGTTTAATATTCACAAAGGGGTTAAATACATAGGTAAAATCCTGCTTATGAGCTGCAGGCATTCACCAGAACAAAAAGGCTGAACCAATCAAGAGTGGCAGCAGTACAATCTACCAATCAGTGGCTGGGCAATGCTTGCAATTTCCATGTGGGACTTTACTTATGTGTTTAAACTCTTTGCGAGGATAAACATACGTTTAGGTTAGTAATTTAAAAACTGCATACGCTTGTCATTTTGTGCATTTGAATGTTGCTTTAAATGTTGGCTATCATGAGGCTGTGTTGAAATGTCAATGCAGATGCTGACCCAGACACTGACAAAAAGTCCCTGGATTTACTTCAGGATATTACTCACCATGTAGTTGTTGAACAGAAGATATTGTAAGATATTAGAGTAACGGCCATTTAAGCCCACAAAGCACCACAACAGAAGGTCCCAACCATCTCAGGGTAAGCTCAGGCAAGGGTCAAGCACACAAAGTAAGGTATGAGACAAAGGTAGGTCTGAAATTTGTAAAGTGGGTTGTCTGGAATGAAATACGTGTTCACAATTTCCTACGAGGGATTCCTTAAAGTTAAAGTCAATCCTAGCGTTTGCGAAACGCTAGGATTAACCACCTCTTAGCAAATAGTGAGTGTGAAATTCGGCGCCACAGACAGACAAGCCGGATTTCCCGTACGGCTATTGGCTAAGAGTGGAAAATGTCACCTCTCAAGCAAAATAGCGTTCTGCCGTGGGCTGCCTTAGCAGCTCAGTGCATCCGGCAACGCTTGAAACAAGTAAAGGAGCTTTCAGCATGAATTTTATACTTCATGAATGAAAGTCCCCTTTATTTGTTTCAATAGTCAATCCTAGCGTTTTACAAACACTAGCATTGACTTTCACTTTGAGCAGCTTAAACTTAAGTAAAGTTAAACTACTAGCTAGTGCTATAAGCCATCAGCAGCAGAAATTGGACTGACTAAGAACAAAAACAAAGCTTAAATACTTATTGGCTGACACAGGAATCAATCAACTGACAATTGCTGGGTATGGTAACTTAGAACAGACTATGTAGTTTGCAGTTTGCAAAACAATTGCAGAACAGATTATGTAGTTTATTTGATAAACTGCATGGACTGTAGGATGCAGTATGTTGGTATGACCACCAGGGAGGTGCGTGTCCATATTAGGGAGCATTTTAATGATATTTCAACATCTACACATTGCTCAGCATTAGCAACACATTTTATAGACAAACATAATTGTCAGGTTGTATCATTCAAATGGCTTGTAGTTGATAAAATTAGGGCACCTCCGAGGGGAGGTAACATTGATGTCCTTTTATCCAGAAAAAAAGAAGCGTTCTGGATTTTTACAGACTAGGTTACCACTAGGCTCCGAAACGAATGCTGACATCATGAATGTATGGAAATAAGTTGTAACTCATAGATTGGTGGTACACATATCTACCTAGCATAGATGGGTGGCACACATATCTACCTAGCATAGATGGGTGGCACATATATCTACCTAGCATGAGTCCATAAAACAAATAATTTGGGCTTTTTGATTATGTCATGCTTATATTTTGTAACACCAAAAATTATCCTTCACTGAGCATATGGATCTCCAACATGGTTTTGATAGACACTATAGTAGTATACCTTATTAAATAATTGAGAGTATTGTGAAGGAAATAAATGCACTATATATGTTTATAATTTTTACAGCCTAGTTGTATCCAGATCCTAACAGAGTGAGGAGGCCTTGGTACAAAAAAGGTTGTTAGTCCCACCTCTAAATTTTCTAGTGATCATCTCTTCACCAATCAGAGTAGCTGAACACCGTTAAAAGAATGCAGGTGTGAAATAGAATACTAGACTTCTGATGACGGCGTAAGCCGAAATGCGTCAAGCCATCCTTCTCACTTGCAAGTGTGATTTTATCTTTGCTTTTTATTTCATTTTTGAATAAATATATCTTTGCGCATCTAGAGCCTCAGAATGCCTCCCTGAAAATGCTCTACCTGAGCCCTCACTCTTGATCACACTATACATATTTTTCCCAACTGATCAGTCATTTTACCCCTTGACTGCCAGTAACGTGCATATAGATAGTTTTACCTCTTTGACTGACATATTTGTATTAGGTTGAAGCATAGGATACCTTTTAAATTTATCTAACACTTAAAAAAACAAACAAACTGGATATTCAAGTATTTTTATAAAGATTTTACAGGACAGCCTGCTAAAATACAGGTCTGTCCGGCTGAATACAGGACACATGCAAACCTAATGACATGTCTGATACCTATTAGACCTGAATACATTTTAACAATAAAAAATAATTAATTCTTAACAGATAAAAGCATTTCATTCCAAAATATCTCCAGAACACATGTAGATTCACAGCACTGGCTCACTTAAGTTAGAATTACTCTCTATTATCATTCTAATATCTTCCACCCCAGCTTAGAGTTTATTCTATGCATCCACTAAGGTTTACTTTTTAAAGGGACACTGAACCCAAATTTTTTCTTTCGTGATTCAGATAGAGCATGCAATTTTAAGCAACTTTGTAATTTGCTCCTATTATCAATTTTTCTTCGTTCTCTTGCTATCTTTATTTAAAAAAAGAAGGCATCTAAGCTAATCTTTTGGTTCAGTACCCTGGACAGCACTGTTTTATTGGTGGGTGAATTTATCCACCAAACAGCAAGAACAGCCCAGGTTGTTCACAAAAAATGGGCCGGCATCTAAACTTACATTCTTGCTTTTCAAATAAAGGTGCAAAGAGAATGAAGAAAAATTGACAATAGGAGTAAATTAGAAAGTTGCTTAAAATTGCATGCTCTATCTGAATCACAAAAGAAAAAAACATATTTCTTTGTGCTGAGCAATCAAAGTATTTTGTTGTCTACAGCACTATGACTTTTCTAAAGTGAAGTTTATGAGTTCTGTTCTGCAATTGACCGATAGTAAGGAATTGAAAGCATGATAAGATCTTGGTGAGTTTATTTATATATTATAGCCCTGCAGCTCTAAGCTTGCGTTCACCTGCTATGTCCTAGCATCTATCACCCTATAAACCTTTTATTGGGTAGAGGACTTTTGCATTACACTTTTTTTCCTGCTGGAATTTTTCTAGCAATAGATTAGACACTGCAGTCTCCCTTGTTGCTATCTGTGCAGGCTCACAAGATGCGCTCAAGGGACATGAGGTTTTCAAAATCTTAAATATGTCACATCAACGCCCGTGAACACTCACATATGCAGACACCTGCTGTTGCCAGTCGCAGACTGCCTGTGTATCAAGCAGTTTACATTCAGCCATGTTTTATGGGGACAGCTGAATATTTACAATCCCCAAAACAAATGTGCAGTGTGCGTGACTTGTACCGTTTTCCTTTGAACAAGTATCCTATAGTTTAATTTAGTCATTTTCCTTTTTGGACCCTAAAATAGACATTAAAATGTAGAGTTCCAAAAGGGGCTGCTGTATATTACTTGTGGATTCATTACCTAAAAACAAAATGTTTAAGCTTGTAGAGACATGAATGTCAGAATGAAACTATCATGATAGAGAAGTTTTAAATTCATTTTATCAAACATACTTTGTTCTCTTGGTATTTTTTGTTGATTGGGGGATACACAAATTTGCCTTTTGTCATTGGCTCGCCAGATGTGTTCAGCTAGCTCCTAGTGGTGCATAGTTGCTCTGGAGCTGACTTTAACTATGTGTTTAATTCTCTTATATGCACAAAAGTACATTTATAAACTAATAAAAAGTATAGTTAATTCACTCTTAAAAGGATATTGCATTTTTTCAATGACAGTGTCCAATAGTATTGCTGAAGGCTTCTCTTCTTAAAGGGACACTAAACCCCAAATTTTTCTTTAATGATTCAGATAGAGCATGCCATTTTAAGCAACTTTCTAATTTACTCCTATTATCAATTTTTTTTCATTCTCTTGCTATCTTTTTTTGAAAAGCAAGAATGTAAGTTTAGAAGCCGGCCCATTTTTGGTTCACAACCTGGGTTGTCCTTGCTGATTGGACAGTACCAATAAGCAAGCTCTATCCAAGGTTCTGAACCTAAAATGGGCTGGCTCCTAAGCTTTAAATTCTTGCTTTTTAAATAGATAGCAAGAGAACGAAGAAAAATTGATAGTAGGAGGAATCTCAAAAGTTGCTTAAAATTGCATGCTCTATCTGAATCATGAAAGAAAACATTTGGGTTTAGTATCCCCTTAAGTCTTCTTATTTAATTGGATATCTCACATAAACAGAGGTATAGAAACAGATATATGTGATGTTCAGTGTTATAACAACATTTCTAGTCTACTCAAGTATTACAATATTCTTTAGCTGTAACTCAGCACTAAGTTTCAAAGCTCATCAGAAACCATATCCAACACAGTTTCCAAGGTTCAAATACATTTTTATTAAAAAGCATAAAAATAAATTAGATTACATATTAGTCACTTAAGTCATAAAGTTTGCACAGCACAGACCTCTTGAAAAAAGCCATCAGAGCTTGGAGAAACGTACGTTGGAGGAAGATGAGGTTAACGTGACAGTGAAAGGGTGGGGTTTATTTTGTACTGGACGCTCTTCAGACATCATTAATAGTGGTGACATCTGTGCTACCGTCTAAATATATAACAGTCTGTGCTGTACAAAGTCTGTGACTCTAAAGTGAGTAATATTAAACCTCATTTGCCTTCTTTTAGCATCTGAACACCACTTAACCTCTTAAGGACATATGACGGAATTGTTCCGTCATAAAACAATTGAGCAAACTGAAAGCTGTGTCCTTAAAGGGTTAAACAGACATTAAACCCCAAATTTTTCTATCATGATTCAGATAGAGAATATAATTTTTATAAAGTTTCCAATTTACTTCTTTTATGAAATGTATTTCATTCTCATGTTATTCTTTGTTGAAGCGCTTCCTAGGTAGGTAGCGTGCAATTTTAAGCAACTTTCTAATTTACTTCTATTATGAACTTTTCTTTGTTCTCTTGGTTTATTTATTTGAAAAACAGGGCTGAAAGCTTACGTGCCAGCCCAGTTTTTGTTCAGCACCTGGGTTCCACTTGCTTATTGATCTCTAAATATACTTACCAATTAGCAAGTGCTATCCAAGGTCTGAACCAAAAATGGGACTGCTGCTAAGCTTATATTCCTGCTTTTTCAAATAAAGATACCAAGAGAATAAAGAAAAATTAATAATAGGAGCAAATTAGAAAGTTGCTTAAAATTGCATGCTCTATCTGAATCGTGAAAGAAAAAATATGGATTTAGTATCCCTTTAAAGGGACAGTCTACACCAGAATTTTTATTGTTTTAAAAGATAGATAATCCCTTTATTACCCATGCCCCAGTTTTGCATAACTAACACATTTATAATAATATACTTTTAACCTCTGTGATTATCTTGTATCTAAGCCTCTGCAAACTGCCCCTTTATTTCAGTTATTTTGACAGACTTGCAGTTTAGCCAATCACTGCCTGCTCCCAGATAACTTCACGTGCACAAGCACAGTGTTATCTATATGAAATACGTGAACTAACACCCTCTAGTGGTGAAAAACTGTTCAACTGCATTCTGAAAAGAGGTGGCCTTCAAGGTCTAAGAAATTAGCATATGAACCTCCTAGATTAAGCTTTCAACTAAGAATACTAAGAGAACAAAGCAAAATTGGTGATAAAAGTAAATTGGAAAATTGTTTAAAATTACATGCTCTATCTGAATCATGAAAGTTTATTTTGGCCTAGACTGTCCCTTTAAGGAATTAACAAAAATAATGTAATCTAGTCCAATGAAGTGGACCAAGATATCATAAAAAGATTTTAATCTAATGGTTGCAATATCTCAGTGTTGCAGTAAAGGATTAGGGGTTGGGTTTCTCTGCCACTGTGTTGTTTGCAAGATTATCATTCCGGCTATGATGTTTTGGCAATGGCTTTATGTGTCACCCATGAGATTAACACTGTGTATCACTGTTCACCTTTTTGACTGTCTACCAATTTATGTTTGTGTTCTATTGGCTTATTTCCTAGAATAAATGGGTTTAGCTCTGCAAGCTCCCCCCAACATTGTGCTGATATGATGCATGCAAAAGCTTTTAGAAAACAAACATACTGAATCACCTTACACACAGGAGCTCTATATCTAACAATATAAGGTCATGTTGTTATTCATTTTGTTTTGTTTTGAGGGAAGGAACTTAAGTATTGAATTTTTATTAATAGCACATAAAAGTATATATATATATATATATATATATACACTGTATATATGTGTACAGGGGTGGAAAAATATCACTTTTATGATATATGACTTTTATTTATATTTTTGCCAGCACACTGCTATTTAAAAATTTAAAGTGAGAGTGCCCTTCTGTGGAAATGTATAAGTGCAGGGGAAAAAATGTAGTTTTGGATGAAATTTTCATAACGAAAATTTTGAGGAAATTAGTTTCCCAGAATATTCACCCACCTGCATTAGTCTTTTTTTTCCATTTTGTTTAACATTTTTGTTAAATATTTACATTTGTTTTTGTTAAAACAAATGTAAATGTTTCAAAGCCACGTTAAGAATTCGGCTCCCAAGACCTGCACTAGTTAGCTCGGCCAGGGACCTGGGAAGAAGAGGATCATGTTAGCGTGCTCTCCAGATTGCGATAAGGTAAGTATTAAGCTTTAAAGAAAATAAATAAATACTGATGAATTTTGTCTGTATTTTTTTGTTTTCTTAAAATTTTGTTGGTGCATTTATTTGTACATTTATCTGAAAATGAATACACACGTCATATATATATATATATATATATATATATATATATATATATATATATATATATATATAGTGTGTGTGTGTATCTTAAATGTAATTTACAATGCCTACTTATCTTAAAGGGAAAAAAGTAAATTTCTGTCTATGGAAAAGATGTGTATATCTTTTATAAAGATATGCATACAATGCTTTATCAGTAAGCACCGTATTACCAGTGACATGGGAACATATTAGTATTTTTTATTTTTACTCCAAATCTTAGATTTTGAACTTAAACTATTATGGCTGCACTACCCTGTGGCTATAATAAATAAACTGTGTATTCTAAGAGAATTAAAAAGAAATTCCCACTGTCAGTTGGGAAAAAAAACAACTTGTTATACCACAATACCAATATACATTCACACGTCCACAAATCTTCCTGCTCACTTGACAAGAGGAAATTTCCAAGCCGCATATTTAAACTACTGCAACACGGGTTTATTTGAGGTAACCTTCCTCACAATGGTATTAGAGCTTTATTTTATTGTTGTGCGTTCTCTATATAAGGGACATTAGCGGACCTACTGCAGCGTACATACAGTAGAGGACCCTGGAGCAAAATAGTTTTTGGGCCTCCCCAAAGGTAAATAATGTAATAATATGTATGCTGCTCTGTATAATGATTTTGAGGATAGATACATAGATAGATAGATAGATAGATAGATAGGTAGATAGATACATACATAGATAGATAGATAGGTAGATAGATACATACATACATAGATAGATAGGTAGATATATACATACATAGATAGATACATACATACATACATAGATAGATACATACATACATAGATAGATAGATACATACATACATAGATAGATAGATACATACATACATAGATAGATAGGTAGATATATACATACATAGATAGATACATACATACATACATAGATAGATACATACATACATAGATAGATAGATAGATAGATACATACATACATACATAGATAGATAGATAGATAGATAGCTAGATAGATAGATACATACATACATACATACATACATAGATAGGTAGATATATACATACATAGATAGATACATACATACATACATACATAGATAGATACATACATACATAGATAGATAGATAGATAGATAGATACATACATAGATAGATAGATACATACATACATACATACATAGATAGATAGTTAGATATATACATACATAGATACATACATACATACATACATACATACATAGATAGATACATACATACATACATACATAGATAGATACATACATACATAGATAGATAGATAGATAGATAGATAGATAGATAGATACATACATACATAGATAGATAGATACATACATACATAGATAGATAGATACATACATACATATATAGATAGATAGGTAGATAGGTAGATAGATACATACATACATACATATATAGATAGATAGATACATACATACATACATACATATATAGATACATACATACATACATACATACATACATAGATAGATACATACATACATACATACATACATACATAGATAGGTAGATAGATAGGTAGATAGATACATACATACATACATGCATAGATAGATAGATACATACATACATACATAGATAGGTAGATACATACATACATACATACATACATACATACATAGATAGGTAGATATATACATACATAGATAGATACATACATACATACATACATAGATAGATACATACATACATACATACATAGATAGGTAGATTGATAGATAGATAGGTAGGTAGATTGACCTGCAACCTAGACTAATTAAAGGCTTCCCTGCATTAGGAAAATACACATTCTACAGATGCCTATGTAAAGACTGGCTGCTATGCCCCTCAGCACTTGGGCCCTGGTGCCCTTGAACCAGCTGCACCACTTATAGTTCCGCCCCTGTAAATGGACATGAAACCCAAACATTTTCTTTCATGAGTCGGATATCAAATTTGCTTCTTTCTCTTTGCAACCTTTGCTGGAAGAAGCAGCAAAGCACTACTGGGAGCTAGCTGAACACATCTGGTGAGTCAATGACAAGAGACAAGTGTGTAGCAAAGAATCAACAGCTCATTCCCAGTGTTACATTGCTGCTCCTGAACAAAGGATACCAAGAAAATGAAGCACTTTAGATAATAGAAGTAAATTGGAAAGTTTAAAATGGCATGCACTATCTGAATCCTTAAATGGACAGTACACAGCAAAAACGTTATTGTTTAAAAAGATAGATAATCTCTTTATTTACCATAACCAACACTGTTATAGTAATATACGCCTAGATCACGAGTTTGGCGTTAGCCTTAAAAAGCAGCGTTGAGAGGTCCCAACGCTGCTTTTTAACACCCGCTGGTATTACGAGTCAGGCAGGAAAGGGTCTACTGCTCACTTTTCTTCTGCGACTCGAGGCTACCGCAAATCCCCTTACGTCAATTGTGTATCCTATCTTTTTAATGGGATTTGCCTAAGTCTGGTATTACGAGTCTTGGAAGAAGTGAGCGGTAGACCCTCTTTTGTCAAGACTTCTACTGCATTTAAAAGTCAGTAGTTAACAGATTTATGCGCTAACGCCGGAACATAAAACTCTTAACTAAAGTGCTAAAAGTACACTAACACCCATAAACTACCTATTAACATCTAAACCGAGCCCCCCCCACCACATCGGAAACACTTAAATAAATTATTTAACCCCTAATCTGCCGACCGGACATCGCCGCCACTTTAATAAATATATTAACCCCTAAACCGTCGCACTTCCGCCTTGCAAACACTAGTTAAATTTTATTATCCCCTAATCTGCCGTGCCTAACATCGCCGACACCTACTTACATTTATTAATCCCTAATCTGCCACCCCCAACGTCGCCGCTACTATATTAAAGGGATTAACCCCTAAACCTAAGTCTAACCCCCCCTAACTTAAATATAATTTAAATTGAACAAAATAAATTTAACATAATTAAATAAATTAATCCTATTTAAAACGAAATACTTACCTATAAAATAAACCCTAAGCTAGCTACAATATAACTAATAGTTACATTGTAGCTATCTTAGGATTTATATATATATTTTACAGGCAACTTTGTATTTATTTTAACTAGGTACAATAGTTATTAAATAGTTATTAACTATTTAATAACTACCTAGCTAAAATAAGTTCAAGATTACCTGTAAAATAAATCCTAACCTAAGTTACAATTACACCTAACACTACACTATCATTAAATAAATTACCTAAACTACCTACAATTAATTACAATTAAATTAAATAAACTAAATTACGAAAAAAACACTAAATTACAGAAAAAAAAGAATTACAAGAATTTTAAACTAATTACACCTAATCTAATCCCCCTAATAAAATAAAAAATCCTCCCAAAATAATAAAATTCCCTACCCTATACTAAATTACAAATAGCCCTTAAAAGGGCCTTTTGTGGGGCATTGCCCGAAAGTAATCAGCTCTTTCACCTGTAAAAAAAATACAATACCCCCACAACATTAAAATCCACCACCCACACACCCATCCCTACTCTAAAACCCACCCAATCCCCCCTTAAAAAAACCCCTAACACTACCTCCCTGAAGATCTCCCTACCTTGAGCCGTCTTCACCCAGCCGGGCACAAGTGGACCTCCAGAGGGGCAGAAGTCTTCATCCGATCCGGGCAGAAGAGGTCCTCCAAGTGGCAGAAGTCTTCATCCAAGCGGCATCTTCTATCTTCATCCATCCGGAGCGGAGCGGGTCCATCTTAAATCCAGCCATCGCGGAGCCATCCTTTTCAAACGACGTCTTAACGAAGAGTGAAGGTTCCTTTAAATGACGTCATCCAAGATGGCGTCCCTTGAATTCCGATTGGCTGATAGGATTCCATCAGCCAATCGGAATTAAGGTAGGAAAAATCCTATTGGCTGATCGGATCAGCCAATAGGATTGAGCTTGCATTCTATTGGCTGTTCCAATTGTTTTTTTTTTTGGAAATTAGTTTATTTAATTTAATTGTAGGTAGTTTTATTAAATTGTAGGTAATTTATTTAATGATAGTGTAGTGTTAGGTGTAATTTAGGTTAGGATTTATTTTACAGGTAATTTTGTACTTATTTTAGCTAGGTAGTTATTAAATAGCTAATAACTATTTAATAACTATTGTACCTAGTTAAAATAAATACAAAGTTGCATGTAAAATAAATATAAATCCTAAGCTAGCTACAATGTAACTATTAGTTATATTGTAGCTAGCTTAGGGTTTATTTTATAGGTAAGTATTTAGTTTTAAATAGGATTAATTTATATAATTATGTTAAATTTATTTTGTTTAATTTAAATTATATTTAAGTTAGGGGGGTTAGATTTAGGGTTAGACTTAGGTTTAGTGGTTAATAAATTTAATATAGTAGCGGTGACGTTGGGGTCGGAAGATTAGGGGTTAATAAATTTAATATAGTTGCGGCAACGTTGGGGGGCAGATTAGGGGTTAATAACTATAATGTAGGTGGCGGCGATGTTGGGGGCAGTAGATTAGGGGTTAATAATATAATGTAGGTGTCAGCGATAGCGGGGGCGGCAGATTAGGGGTTAATAAGTGTAAGATTAGAGGTGTTTAGACTCGGGGTTCATGTTAGGGTGTTAGGTGTAGACATAGATTTATTTTCCCCATAGGAAACAATAGGGCTGTGTTAGAAGCTGGACGCTGCATTTTTGTTTTGAGGTGAGATGTGGAGCTAAATTTTGCTCTACGCTCACCTTTTTGTGGCTAACGCCGGGTTTAAAAAAACCTGTAATACCAGCGTTGTCTTAAGGTAGCGTTAGAAAAAAAAGGCTTGTTAGCCCCGCAAGCCTTACCGACAAAAACTCGTAATCTAGCCGATACTTTTTACCTCTGTAATTACCTTGTATCTAAGCTTCTGCAGACTGCCTCCTTATCTCAGGTCTTTTGATAGACTTGCATTTCAGGCAAGTGCAGACACTTAAATAACTTCACGTGCGTGAGCACAATGTTATTTATATGGCACACATCAACTAATGCCCTCTAGCTGTGAAAAACTGTCAAATGCATTAAGATAAGAGGCGGCCTTCAAGGGCTTAGAAATAAGCACATGAGCCTACCTAGGTTTAGCTTTCAACTAAGAATAACAAGAGTACAAAGCAAATTTGATGATAAAAGTAAACTAGAGAGTTGTTTAAAATTACATGTCCTATACGAATCATAAAAGTTTAATTTGGACTTTACTATTCCTTTAAATATTAATTTTTATGTTACTCTTCCTATACTATTTATATATTTTTCTCCAAGACCAGGCCATGACCAGTAGTTCATTTATCTCTCTTTTTACTCCAAAGATTCTGTCAAATTCCATGTCCTGTTTCAACAAATGTAGTTCTTGAAAATATGTATAATTCCCAGGGCTATTGTCCTCGATAAGTGCTCTGTGTCCCACGTGTACGTTGACTACTTTGATACTAACGGTTTTCTCTGCAAATAAACCCTTTACTGAAATTCAGTAAAATAAATAGTTTTCTATAAATAAATGTAAACTTATGAAAATTAGATTTTTTTTAGAGCAGATGAAGAAAATATTGGTATTACCATTTTATGTGTTTTAAATACCAGGATATTTTTGGAGGTTTATGTACTGCTAAGGGTCTTCATTTATATTTAAGCTAGTATATCTCATCTCATCTGTAATTACACTAAAACTCGCCCCCACACTTGGTTCACATGAGTCTTATTTCTAAATCTTTTACCTCTGATACCTCTTGAGGCCTATAACCGTCTCCCACTCAAAAACCTCAAGTACTAACTGCGATCTATTTAATACCTCTACTCAAGAATCAAGTTGCATGTTCTGAATAAATCTGTGGCATGTTGATTGCTCACACACCCAAAAACACATTCCATGTATACATTACAAGATCTTGCACATTCTTAGTATACCTCTCTTCCTTCCAGGGCCTAATTATATGAAAAACTCCTACACCTTAAATAAAGTCCACCCACTGTGTAATGTATAAAGTGACACAATTGTAAAGCCTATTTTATTTCATATTTTGTTAAAATCAAGATACATTTTCAATAAAGTTGTAAATGTTTTAAATGTACGTGACAATCTTTTTTTTATTTTGTTCACTATGTTTGTCACCAGGATTTAAGCACATAAGCATTGGATTATAACTATATTGCTGCTTAAAGGTACATTCAAATAAAGCATGACTTGTGTCTTTCCATGATCAATTAAAAGAGCAGATTAAAGAGAATGACTGAGAGGAATTTATCATTATCTCCTTAGACAGACCACAAATAAATGATATTGTTGGAAGAATAAAAGTGTTTGATGTCTAAAATGACCGCATTTAGACATCAAACAAAGCAAAAAAAGTTAAACAGAAAAGTGTTGCATGAATGAATACTTGTGCATTTAATAGGGGTTCTAAAGACGTACAAGGTGTTGTAGATAGGGAATTCCCTTTTGGGTCAATTAGATACTTATGGCTCAGAGAAGGGAAAAACATATCATGGAATTTGCTTTACAGAATTGCTAAATAAAAAGATATATATTTACCAGAATTGTGGTAAATAGTAATATTACATGTCTTGTGAAAGGTATTTGAAAATCAACCCAACTCTAGATTACGAGTGGAGCGTAAATAAGCTACTTAAAGGGACAGTCTAGTCAAAATTAAACTTTCATGATTCAGATAGGGCATGCAATTTTAAACAACTTTCCAGTTTACTTTTATCATAATATTTTCTTTGCTCTCTTGTTATTATTTTTTGAAAGCTAAACCTAGGTAGGCTCAAACTGATTTCTAAACAGTTGAAGTTAGTGCATTTTGACAGTTTTTCACAGTTAGACAGTGCTAGTTCATGTGTGTCATAGATAACATTGTGCTCACTCCGGTGGAGTCATTTAGGAGTTGGCACTGGTTGGCTAAAATGGAAGACTGTCAAAAGCACTGAGATAAGGGGGCAGTCTGCAGAGGGTTAGAAATAAGGTAATCACAGAAGTTATAAGTATATTAATATCACAGTCTTGGTTATGCAAACCTGGGGAATGGGTAATAAAGGGAATATCTATATTTTTAAATAATAAACATTTTCAAGTAGACTGACCCTTTAACTGAAAAGGACTAAAATGCACTTATATATGTGTACATATGTTTTGATGTGTTTATAGGTGTATATATGTCTGTAAATACATATATACACATATAAATACAAACATATGTATATATATACTGTATATATACACACACACATACATACATAGATAAACAAATTTAGGCATGTATATGTATGTATCTCTATGTTAAAGCCCCTTGCAGGCCTCATATCTTAGAGCCCTTATAACGTTTTAATGCAATATTTTTGTTAAAAAATTCTTATCACACAGTGTCATTATGAGTGTAACTGCACTGTGCCAGTTTTTGTCTCAAGTAACAGTTAAACCAGAGCTCTGAAGTTGCGCTAACCTGATGTGCGTTGAAACCGAACGCATTTACTTTCAACTCATAATAAGTGCACTACTTACTAACGGTGCGCACAAACAGCCTCGATAAACCCCTTATCGCTCGTGCGTGAGCGCAAGTTAGCACGCCACTTGTATTCTAGCCCTCTATAAGGAGAGTGTGAGGAATTATGAAGGTGACTCAAAGGTATTGAAGAGACCACATATGTACAGTAGGAATCTTAATTGCAAATTGGCCCTTTACTTGTATTACATACAAATGGATTTTTCACATCTTCCCAGGTGAGTTGTCATGTTGTCAAACACTACAGTATACTGTAGTATGCACCCTGTATTCATAGTTACCTTTAATAACCATTTTTTGGTGAAAAAAAAATGAATTAGACGTTTCTAATATATGACTCAATAACAAATTAAATTGTAATTACAGGTGAGGCAATGATTCACCTACAATTATAAAGCAAAAATAATTTAAAATAGTATAATATAATCTAAGTTATTTTTTGGGTATCAGTAAGTAAAGATCTATTCCCCTTTTATTTTTTAATATTTTAAAGAATAATGAGCTTATGGGTTTACGTTTTTAAACTGGAGATAACTTACATTCACAAAATCTTTTTGGTTATCCAACTTAATTCCAGTTTGAAAACTTAAACTCACAAGATAAGAATGTGATAAATTGCCTTTACTGAGATATAAATAGCAGAAATGTATATAAAGAAATCTGTCAGGGTGCCAGGAATCAGACTGAGACGAGAAGTGCAAAAATAATCACACCTTTATTCAAAGCAAAAAATAATAAAAAGTCCACAAGTCAAATAACAAGCCAGGAGTCAAAACCAGAGCTGGTAGTCAGACGAGCCGAGTCAGGAGCCAAAGCGAATAGTCAGACGAGCCGGAATCAGGAAAAAGGAAAACAGCAGAGTCAGGAACAAGCCAGGGATCAGGAACCAGGAAGGACGCCAGGCAGCCAGGTGATACACAGGAACTCTCACAAACAGGTCTGAGACAACGCAAAGGCAAAGCATACTGAACAGAGGCCCTTTAAATAATAAGTGATGACATCACAATTCTGAGACTGCATCCTGTCTCCCATGGATGATGCATACCAGTCTGGCCATAAAAGGAAGTGTAGGAAATGAGCAGCATCCCCCACAATGCACCATAGTCAGGAAGAGAGGTGAGCAAAATGGTTGCCAGCAGCACATGGCAAACAACAGGGAAAAAACCCTGACAGAAATCACACTGAAGGGATATAATTGTGCAAAATAAAATGCTCTAATATGTTTTAGAATTTTATTATCACACCATTGCTTATAAATAGCTGTGTGTTTGGCCCCTGCAAAGGGATTAAACACAAAGGGTAATATTACATGTGGTGTGTTGTTTTGCACAAGCGATATCAAGTTTATTGCTGCTTTTTTACTCACGTCGGATGTATCGCTCATATTACAAGTTAAAAGTAATATATGTAGAAATATGTATTTATGAATAAATAGAACATCTGTTATGTTAAGAACATTGGAATGTAAAAAAAATTAACATTTTCATGTCAGGTTTGCGCGCAAGTAGGGTGTTTTTTTCCCACTTTTCTTGCTCCATTGACTTCTATAGGGGAATACGTTAACACAGTCGCGATATTGGCTTTTGTGCGCATCAGTTCAGTGCTCGAGTGAATAATTTTTATTTTCAACTTGTAATATGAATGCTACCCAACTCGCGCAAAAAGCTTTCTTTTAGCAGAGTTGGCGCGCAAGCAGGAGCGATAAATACCGATCCACTCATAATTTGGCCCATAGTTAAATGCAGCTCCAGAGCAGTAATGCACTACTGGGAGCTAGCTGAACATATCTGGTGAGCTAATGACAAGCTAAATATGTGTAGCCAATCACTAGCTAGCTCCCAGTAGAATAGAATATGTACATATTCTTTTAAACAAAGGATATGAAGAAAAATAGAAGTGAATTTAAAAGGGATAGTAATGTCCATATTAATCTTTCATGATTCAGATAAAGCATATCATTTTTAACAACTTTCCAGTTTGATTTTATAATCAAATTTTTATTATTATTATTAATTTTATTATTATACTTTATTTATAAAGCGTCAACATATTCCGCAGCGCTGTCCATGGATACAATTCATTTAAATAAAACAATGATATAAAACTTGTAAGAGACAAGACAAAAATTTACAAACACGTACAGGAGGAATTGAGGGCCCTATTACCGTGGGAACTTACAATCTAGAAGGGTAGGAGGTTGAGAAGCAGGAGGTGAAGACTGCAATATTGAGAAAGATGCTAATGCAGAGTTAGATAAGGGAACTGTTAGGTAAGTGAAATTAACTTATTATTGAGTTGGATGGTAGGCTTCTCTGAACAAAAAAGTCTTCAGGGAGAATTTAAAAGAAGAAAGATTAGGGGAAAGCCTGACAGGAAAAGGGAGAGTGTTCCAGAGGGTAGGTGCTGCACGACAGAAGTCCTGCAGTCTAGCATGGGAAGAGGTGATATTCGCGGGTTCAAAGAGCAGGTCATTGTTGGATCTTAGTGGGCGGGCTGGAGTATATTTGTTGATTAGAGAGGATAGGTAGTGGGGAGCGGGGTTGATGAGAGCTTTGTATGAAAGGGTGAGAATTTTGAATTTAATTCTGCTGTGAATGGGGAGCCAATGAAGGGACTCACAGAGAGGTGCAGCAGATAGAGAGTGACAGAAAAGGTGCATTAGCCTGGCAGAGGCATTTAGGATGGATTGAAGGGGGGGAAAGGCGGGAAAGAGGAAGGCCAGTTATTAGGTTATTGCAGTAGTCAAGTCGGGAAATAACAAGGGAGTGGATTATTTGCTTTGTGGTGTTAGTGCTCAGAAAAGGGCGAATCTTGGAAATATTGCGTAGGTGGTTGTGGCAGGATGAAGAAAGCGATTGGATGTGGGAGACGAAGGATAGATTTGGGTCAAGTATAACTCAGAGGCAGCAGACTTGGGGCGATAGGGAGATGGTAATGCCGTCAACAGAGATAGAAAAGTCAGAAGTTTGTGTAGAGCTTGAGGGGGGATTAGAAGGAGCTTAGTCTTGGACACGTTAATCTTTAGGTGGTGAGAGGCCATCCAGGAAGAAATACAGTGGGGCAAAAAAGTATTTAGTTAGCCACCAATTGTGCAAGTTCTCCCACTTAAGAAGATGAGAGAGGCCTGTCATTTTCATCATAGGTATACCTCAACTATGAGAGACAAAATGTGGAAACAAATCCAGAGAATCATATTGTCTGATTTGGAAAGGATTTATTTGTAAATTATGGTGGAAAATAAGTATTTGGTCAATATCAAAAGTTCATCTCAATACTTTGTTATATATCCTTTGTTGGCAATGACAGAGGTCAAACGTTTTCTGTAGGTCTTCACAAGGTTGTCACACACTGTTGCTGGTATGTTGGCCCATTCCTGCATGCAGATCTCCTCTAGAGCAGTAAATTTTTGGGGCTGTCGCTGGGCAACACAGACTTTCAACTTCCTCCAAAGGTTTTCTATGGGGTTGAGATCTGGAGACTGGCTAGGCCACTCCAGGACCTTGAAATGCTTCTTACGAAGCCACTCCTTCGTTGCCCGGGTGGTGTGTTTGGGATCATTGTCATGTTGAAAGACCCAGCCACATTTCATCTTCAATGCCCTTGCTGATGGAAGGAGGTTTGCACTCAAAATCTCACGATACATGGCCCCATTCATTCTTTCATGTACACGGATCAGTCGTCCTGTTCCCTTTGCAGAGAAACAGCCCCAAAGTAGGATGTTGCCACCCCCCATGCTTCACAGTAGGTATGGTGTTCTTTGGTTGCAACTCAGCATTCTTTCTCCTCCAAACACGACGAGTTGTGTTTCTACCAAACAGTTTTACTTTGGTTTCATCTGACCATATGACATTCTCCCAATCTGCTTCTGGATCATCCAAATGCTCTCTAGCATTGGCCATTACTTTTAGCAGAAAGAAGATCGTTAGTAACCTTGGTAAGGGCAGTCTCAGTTGATTGTTTGGGGCGGAATCCAGATTGCAGGGGGTAAAGCAAGGAGTTGGTGGACAGGAAGTGGGTAAGGCGATTGTAAACTAGCTTTTCAAGGAGTTTTGATGTTAGTGGAAGCAGTGATATGGGGCGGTAGCTTTCAGGAGAGTTAGGGTCAAGAGAGGGTTTTTTGAGTATGGGAGTGACCTTTGCACGTTTGAAAGAAGATGGGAAAGAACCGGTAGAGAGAGAGAGAGAGAGGTTGAAGATGTGAGTGAGAGCAGGAGTGAGGGTGGAAGACAGGGGGTTATTAGATGGGAAGGGATAGGGTTGAGTGGGCAGGTAGTGAGGCATGAGGAAGATAGTAGCAAAGAGACTTCATTCTCAGTGGCTGGATGGAAAATGCAGAGGGTGGCAGAGGGAGTAACTGGGCCTGTTGTTGGAAGTTTGCATTGGGATGTTGTTTCTGATAGTACTTGTTTTGTTTAAAAAGTAGTCTGCCAGGTCTTGAGCACTAAAGACAGAAGGGGGGTGGTGGAGCAGTTAGGTAGAGGAGAGAGTTAACGGTGGAGAAGAGTTGTTTAGGGTTTGAGGAAAGAGTAGATATGAGAGAAGAGAAGTAGGTTTGCTTGGCTAAATGAAGGGCAGAAGTGTATGAGCGAAGAATAAACTAATAGTGTATGAAGTCAGGTTCAGAATAAGTTTTTCTCAAGGCACGCTCGGCAGTAAATATGAAGAAACAGAAAAAAGGCGCTTTAATGGTGCAGAAGATCACAACAATTGTTGGAAATTGTATCAATACATCACTCTACAGAATGATACTCACAAAAGCGGCGCACTATGTGGTATTGCAAGTCAGGCAGGCTTTTGTCTGTGGTATCCCTACTTATACTGAAAATTGTAATACTTACATGGACATGAAACCCAAACATTTTCTTACATCATTCAGGTAGAGAATGCAATTTTAAACAGCTTTCCAATGTACTTCTATGATCTAATTTGTTTTGTTTTCTTGGTATCCTTTGTTTGAAAGCATACCTAGGTAGGCTCAGTAGCAGCTGACTGGTGGCTGCACAGCTATACTTCATGTTATTGGCTTATCCAGTGTTCAGCTGGCTCTGAGAAGTGCATTGCTGCTTCTTCAACAATGGATACTAAGAGAACAAAGCAAATTAAATAGCAGAAGTAAATTAGAAAGTTGTTTAAAATTCTATACTATATATCAGAATCACGAAAGAACATTTTTGGGTTTCATGTCCATTTAAGTATTGGCTATAAAAAAAAAAAAGCTATGTAAACATAGCCAGCAGAAGAAATTACACTCCCAGTGGGAGGTTTAAGAGATAAGTAATAACATGTTAAAGGGACAGTCTACATCTGAATTTTTATTATTTAAAAAGATAGACAATCCCTTTATTACCCATTCCCCAGTTTTGAATAACTAACACTGTTATATTAATACACTTTTCCCCTCTGTGATCACCTTGCATCTAAGCCTCTGCCCCTTATCTCAGTTCTTTTGACAGACTTGCATTTTAGCCAATTAGTGCTGACTCATAAATAACTCCACGGGAGTGAGCACAATTTTTATCTATATGACACACATGAACTAGCAGTGTCCAACTTTGAGAAACTGTCAAAATGCACTGAGCTAAAAGGCAGCTCAACGGCTTAGAAATTAGCATAAGAGCCTACCTAGGTTTAGCTTTCCACAAAGAATACCAAGAGAGCAAAGCAAATTTGATGATAAAAGTAAATTGGAAAGTTGTTTAAAATTACATGTCCCATCTGTATCATGAAAGTTTAATTTTGACTAGACTGTCCCTTTAAGTTTAACTTGTTCTCTCTTTTATATCTTGTTTTTTTTAATGTTGTACAAAGCAGTTTAGCTCAGTCTCATCTGATTACTAGCATCTAATAACTAAGTCACCTAGATTACACGTTTTGCACTCTCTGGATGCGAAACAAACGCAATAAAAGTTGCGTTATTTCACCCTCCATGGCGCTGCCATTACGAGTTTTTGAAAAGCCGCCTTGTGCGTGCGATATGGTGGTGATGAGCTCCATACTGCACAAAATCCAAGCGCTGCTTTGACGTGCTCGTGCACACTTTCCCCATAGAAATCAATGGGTAGAGAGTGTCTAACCTAACACCTGCGATCGCGAAATGAAAAGCTCCGTAACGCAACCCCTTTGTCTATGGGGAAAAAAAAGTTAAGTTTAAACCTAACACCCTGACATAAACCCCAAGTCTAAACACCCCTAATCTGCTGCCCCCGACATCGCTGACACCTACATAATGTTATTAACCCCTAATCTGCCACTCCCGACATCGCCGTCACCAAAATCAATTTATTAACCCCTAATCTGCTGTCCCCGACATCGCCGACACCTACATAATGTTATTAACCCCTAATCTGCCGCTCCCGACATCGCCGTCACCAAAATCAATTTATTAACCCCTAATCTGCTGCTCCCGATATCGCTGCCACTATAATAAAGTTATTAACCCCTATTCACCCACACCCCAACATTGCCCACACTATAATAAAGATATTAACCCCTATTCCGCCGCTCCCCGACATTGCCACAACTAAATAAAGTTATTAACCCTTAAACCTCTGGTCTACCACATCACTGCCACTAAATAAACCTATTAACCCCTAAACCGCCAGCCCCTACATAGAAAAAACTAAATTAAACTATTAACCCCTAAACCTAACAACCCCCTAACTTTAAAAAACAGAGGATTATATAATAATAAACCAAAAATGAGGCTCTATATAAAGGATACCCAATGGAAAATAAACAAAAAGGTATATATAAATATGAGATTAGTAGATGGTCTCAAGCGAAGGTATAAAACAGTGCTAATCCAAATAAATAAAAATAAAAAAATACAAAAAATGAGATAGATATTATACTCAAATATTTAGAATTTTCACAAGTCCCAATCTTGAAAGTAAATGTCCCAGAAATAAATGAAGCACTGTCTTCGTGGTGTCCCAGACAGAATCTTCGTTATAACTAGCAGTTAACCAGCAACACCAATAGGCAGCACTTTTTAGACACAAGTATCCAAGTGGTTCTAAAAAGACAAGAGCAGAAAAAGAGGTGCCATATGTGTGTATCAATAATACAACGTCAGGGTAAGGGACAAATGAGTGCAGGGTACTCACATGTGCCAGAGGCACCCAGTTGTGCCAGTAGATGCAGGCTGGACCTTTTACAGCAGCCCAGCTCATTGATAATTTGCAAGGTGTACTCTTCATATGCCAGATATAAGTAAAAGAGAAGGGAGACACAAATACAAAACCACATGTGTTTATCAGTCAAGTAGAGTATAAATAAAGTGTACACGTGCAGGATACTCACAAAAGCGACGGCACTCAGATGTGCCAGTTGGTGCAGGCTGGGCCTTTGACACCAGCCCAGCTCGCTGAGCTCAAACTGAGCAGTGGCGAAATCTCTATGAAGTCTCAGGATATCAAAGGGAAGGACTTTCTCTCATATCACATTCGACAGGTGAGGAATTCCCACCCTTAAGTAGTACCCCATAACCTGTGTCACCAGTTTTGCTTGCTACTGAGGACTGCCGCGGCGTTCAACTCGCGCTTCTGCGCATGCACGAGTGGGGTCACGGAAGCTCACACAGGCAAACTGAAAAACTCTTGCTGTTATCATAGGTGAATATACCGTTATTTCAGAGGTGTTATGTAGTAGAAAGTACAGCAGATAACCTGGATGTGAGCGGATTGTTTACAGGCAGCGTGTAAAAACCAACCTGTCTGGAAACACATTACTATTGGCTATTCAAATCAGCCAATAGAATTTCAGTAGCTCTCATCCTATTGGCTGGGGGGAAGGGAGTTTTTGCCTCATGATAAAAGACCTAAGGGTAAATCTAAAGTTTCTAACCGTTTTCATTCCTTTCGACAAAATAAGGAACAGAAACCTAATCCTTCCCCCAAGGAATCTGCTTCCAATTGGAAGCCATCTTCAAATTGGAATAAATCCAATCCATTTAAGAGATCAAAACCAGCCCCCAAGTCCGCATGAAAGTGCGGTCCTCATTCCAGCTCAGCTGGTAGGGGGCAGATTAATTTTTTTTCAAAGATGTTTGGATCAATTCGGTCCAAAATCATTGGATTCAGAGTATTGTCTCTCTGGGGTACAGAATAGGATTCAGATTAAGACCGCCTGTGAGAAGATTTTTTCTCTCACGCATTCCAGCAAATCCTGTAAAGGTTCAGGCTTTCCTGAAGTGTGTTTCAGACCTGGAGTTATCAGGGGTAATCATGCCAGTTCCGTTTCAGGAACAGGGTCTGGGGTTTCATTGAAATCTATTCATTGTCTCAAAGAAAGAAAATTCATTCAGACCAGTTTTGGATCTAAAGATTTTGAATCAATATGTAACTTTCAATATGGTTACTATAAGTACTATTCTGCCTTTTGTTCAGCCAGGGCATTGTATGTCCACAATAGACTTACAGGATGCATATCTTCATATTCCGATTCATCCAGATCACTATCAGTTCCTGAGATTCTCTTTCCTAGACAAGCATTAGCCTGGCGACAGCTCCAAGAATCTTTTCAAAGGTTCTAGGTGCCCTACTCTCTGTAATCAGAGAGCGGGGTATTGCAATATTTCCTTATTTGGACGATATCTTGGTACTCGCTCAGTCTTTACGTTCTGCAGAATCTCACACAAATCAACTAGTGTTGTTTCTTCGAAGAAATGGTTGGAGGATCAATTTACCAAAAAGTTCTTTGATTCCTCAGACAAAGGTAACCTTTTTAAGTTTCCAGATAGATTCAGTGTCCATGACTTTGTCTCTAACAGACAAGAGACATTTGAAATTGGTTGCAGCCTGTCGAAACCTTCAGTCTCAGTCATTCCCTTCAGTAGCTATGTGCATGGAAGTTTTAGGTCTCATGACTGCAGCATTGGACGAGATCCCCTTTGCTCGTTTTCATTATGAGACCTCTCCAGCATTGTATGCTGAACAAATGGTGCAGGGATTATACAAGGATATCACAATTAATATCCTTAAATCCCAATGTTCGACTTTCTCTAACTTGGTGGTTAGATCACCATTGTATAATTTTAGTGGCCTCTTTCGTTCGTCCAACCTGTACTGTGATCACAACAGATGCGAGTCTTTCAGGTTGGGGAGCTGTTTGGGGATCTCTGACAGCACAAGGGGTTTGGAAATCTCGAGAGGCGAGATTATCAATCAATATTTTGGAACTCCATGCGATTCTCAGGGCTCTTTAGTTTTGGCCTCTGTTGAAGAGAAAACCATTCATTTGTTTTCAGACAGACAATATCCCAACTGTGGCATATGTCAATCATCAGGGTGGGACTCACAGTCCTCAAGCTATGAAAGAAGTATCTCCGATACTTGTTTGGGCGCAATCCAGCTCCAGTCTAATTTCTGCGATTCATATCCCAGGTATAGACAATTGGGAAGCGGATTACCTCAGTCGTCAGACTTTACATCCGGGAGAATGGTCTCTCCACCCAGATGTGTTTTCTCAGATTGTTCAGATGTGTGGGCTTCCAGAAAAAGATCTGATAGCATCTAATCTAAACAAAAAACTTCCCAGGTATCTCCAGGTCCAGGGATCCTCAGGTGGAAGCAGTGGATGCATTGCCACTTCCTTAGTGTTATCAGCCTGCTTATATTTTCCTGCCTCTAGTTCTTCTTCCAAGAGTGATCTCCAAAATCATCATGGAGCAATCGTTTGTGCTGCTGGTGGCTCCAGCATGGCCTCACAGGTTTTGGTATGCGAATCTTGTTCGAATGTCCAGTTGCCAACCTTGTCTACTTCCATTAAGGCCAGACCTTCTATCTCAAGGTCCGTTTTTCCATCAGGATCTTAAATCATTAAATTTGAATGTATGGAAATTCAACGCTTAGTGCTTAGTCATAGAGGTTTCTCTTACTCAGTGATTAATACTATGTTGCAGGCTCATAAATCTGTTTCTAGAAAGATTTATTATCAAGTTTGGAAGACTTACATTTCATGGTGTTCTTCTCATAAATTCTCTTGGCATTCTTTTAGAATTCCTAGAATTTTACAGTTTCTTCAGGATGGTTTGGATAAAGGTTTGTCTGCAAGTTCCTTGAAAGGACAAATCTCTGCTCTTTCTGTTTTATTTCACAGAAACATTGCTAAACTTCCTGATATTCATTGTTTTGAGTAGGCTTTGGTTCGTATCAAGCCTGTCATTAAATCAATCTCTCCTCCTTGGAGTCTTAATTTAGTTTTGAAGGCTTTACAGGCTCCTCCGTTTGAGCCTATGCATTCTTTGGACATTAAACTACTTTCTTGGAAAGTGTTGTTTCGTTTGGCCATCTCTTCTGCTAGAAGAGTTTCTGAATTATCCGCTTTCTCTTGTAAATCTCCTTTTCTGATTTTTCATCAGGATAAGGCAGTTTTGCAGACTTTATTTAAATTGAGAAACTGTTGTTCCTTCCTTGTGTCCTAATCCTAAGAATTCTTTGGAGAGATCTTTACATTCTTTGGATGTAGTGAGAGCTTTGAAATATTATGTTGAAGGTACTAAAGATTTCAGGAAGACTTCTAGTCTATTTGTTATCTTTTCTGGTTCCAGGAAAGGTCAGAAGGCTTCTGCCATTTCCTTGGCCTTGTGGTTAAAACTTTTGATTCATCAAGCCTGTTTGGAGTCGGGTCAATTCCCGCCTCAGAGAATTACAGCTCATTCTACTAGATCAGTTTCCACTTCCTGGGCTTTTAAGAATGAAGCTTCAGTTGATCAGATTTGCAAAGCTGCTACCTGGTTTTCTTTGCATACATTTACTAAATTCTACCATTTTGATGTATTTGCTTCTTGGGAAGCAGTTTTTGGTAGAAAAGTTCTTCAGGCAGCTGTTTCAGTTTGATTTTTCTGCTTTTGATTTAATTTTTTTCCTCACATTTATAAGAATTAACTTATATTTTGGGTTGTGGATTAATTTTTCTCAGCGGAAAAAGGCTGTTTTTATTTTTATCCCTCCCTCTTTAGTGACTCTTGCGTGGAGTTCCACATCTTGGGTATTGCTATCCCATACGTCACTAGCTCATGGACTCTTGCCAATTACATGAAAGAAAACATAATTTATGTAAGAACTTACCTGATAAATTAATTTCTTTCGTATTAGTAAGAGTTCATTAGGCCCACCCCCTTTTTTATGGTGGTTATGATTTTTTTGTATAAAGCACAATTATTTCCAAATTCCTTTGTTGATGCTTTTTACTCCTTTGTTTATCACCCCACTTCTTGGCTATTTGTTAAACTGAGTTGTGGGTGTGGTGAGGGGTGTATCTATAGGCATTTTGAGGTTTGGGAAACTTTGCCCTTCCTGGTAGGATTGTATATCCCATACGTCACTAGCTAATGTACTCTTGCCAATATGAAAGACATTAATTTATCAGGTAAGTTCTTACATAAATTATGTTTTAAAACTTTTTTGGGGTATTTTTTTTTTTTTAAGATTAGGGTTTGGGCTTTTCTTAAAAAAGCTAAATGCCTTTTTCAGGGCAAGAAAAAGAGCTGATTGCCCTTTTCAGGGCAATGGGTAGCTTAGGTTTTTGTTAGAGTTAGGTTTTTTTATTTTGGGGGGTTGGTTGGGTGGTGGGTTTTACTGTTGGGGGGTCTTTGTATTTTTTTTCAGGTAAAACAGCTGATTTCTTTTGGGCAATGCTCTACAAAAGGCCCTTTTAAGGGCTATTGGTAGTTTATTGTAGGCTAGGGCATTTTTTTTGGGGGGGGGGGCTTTTTTATTTTTATAGGGCTATTAGATTAGGTGTAATTGTTTTTATTTTGGATAATTTTGTTTGTTATTTTTCGTAATTTAGTGTTTGTTATTTTTTGTAATCGAGTATTGTAGATTTCAATTTTTTTAGTAGGGGTCTTGTAATTTTAATTTAAAGTTAGGGGGTTGTTAGATTTAGGGGTACATTTTTAATTATTTTTTATGATGTGGGGGGCTGGCGGTTTAGGGGTTAATTGGTTTATTTAGTGGCAGTGATGTGGGAGGCCAGAGGTTTAGGGGTTAATAACTTTATTTAGTGCCGACGATGTCGGGGAGCGCTGAATAGGGGTTAATATCTTTATTATAGTGTGGGCGATGTTGGGGTACGAGGGAATATGGGTCATTATAGTGGTGACGATGTCGGGGAGAGGCGGAATAGGGGTTAATAAAATTTATTAGTGATGGCGATGTCGGGAGCGGCAGATTAGGGGTTAATAAGTTTAATATAGTGTTTGCGATGCGGGATGGTAGTGGTTAATAGGTAGTTTATTGGTGTTAGCGTAGTTTGTAACACTTTAATTATGAGTTTTGTGTAACAGTGTTAAAACACGAACGCAAAACTTGTAATCTAGGTGAGTAATTTTTATTGCTTATGTTTATCGTGCTCAAATTGTTGACCTAAGAGGTATGAAATCCTGAGATGATGCTGCTGGTACTATATTTTATAACCCTAAAGATACCAGATATAGAAACATATCTTAATCTGTTTTCGAAAATATAATTGGTTAAATCTAGTCGGGGGCATTTAAAACACTAAGAAGTTGATGAGTAATGATGTATATTAAAAAGAAATAATTTATTTAGCTTGAATTATATTTTAGATGTGGAATTCTCACCCACATTTTATTTCCATTTGGGAATGTGCTTTTGTTTATTTTATATTTATACAAACTGACAAGAGGTTCTAATAGATATCTCAACAGATTTAATATGTGATATAATATGGATGCAGCACCAAGGATATTTTCTAGCCAATCAAAAAGCAGGACAGGCAGCCATATTTCTTGTGCTTGTCTATTAACCCATCTCATTGTTAAAACACCCTTTCTTTTAAAGATTTGAGTTTACATAACGGTCTAGATTACAAGGGGAGCGCTAAATATCACTTTGATAAAAGCAATATTTGCACTCCACGGTGTAATAACAGTGCACGCTAATCTGCACTGGTATTGCAAGTTTTCAGCAATGCAAATGCGACCTCGCATTCGCATTGCTGGGAAGCATTGCGCTCACGGGAGTGCTCTTCCATAGGCGCTGTCATACACGGCATCAGAACTCGCGTAGTGAAGGGGTTAAGTAGCGTCACAATGGGCAGCAGTATTAAATATATATGTATATGATTGTATACATACATATATATATATATATATATATATATATATATATATATATATATGTTGCTATGTTTATATAGATATATAAACACATAAATATAAATGTTTATAATCATATACATATAAATTTACTGGGAACACACAGTTTCCATTGACCACAACGTAAAGACATTTTTCACTGCCCTTTTTTTTTTTAAACACCCCACACCCACCAACTTTAGCCCCAAAATACTGAATAGTACAGTAATTTTATTAAAAAATAAAGATGCCATCTTTATTTTTTAATAGAATACACTAGACTGTATTTTGGGGGCATTTGAGGCAGATTTATAAAATTAACCAGAGATCTGACCTCTGCTTAATTTTGTAAGCGCTAATTGTGATCTAGCCCAAAATGTTTAATTATATGTAGTAAAGAACCTTTGCAATATACGTTCATTATTTATACCGTCCCCTTTTTTTGTAATTTATTTCTGTAAATTGTGGATTTTCCAAACCACATGAAAAATGGAAGAGAAGACTTCAGAACTTAAAGAGACATTAAACCCAAAAATGTTATTTCCTGATTCAGACAGAGCATACATTTTTTTTTTTTAAATTTTTATTTATAACCAAGAAAGTGTACAATCAAATGAATTCAACCTCTTTATGCCACGCAGGGCCAAGTAAAACATAAAATGTTCAAAACAAAGCAATTATAAATCAAAAATTTCACATTTCACATATCAAATTACTGATCCCCTTATATGAAATATTTGTACACCTAGTTGGGATTTTTTTTTTTTTTAAATAAAGGAAAATAAAAAAAAAATAAAAAAAAAAAATGGATAAATGAATAAAAATAATAAAAAAAAAAAGAAAAAAAAAGAAAGAAAAATTAGATAGAAAAATAAGTTCCATAACTATAGATTTAGGATTTTGGCTGGGGAGGGTCACCACACTCCCAAAAGGACCAGTTCCGTATCTTTAAATGGATATATTAAGTATTCAATCTCGCTAGGAGATAAAGCTTTAATGAAGTTCGACCACTTGGAGAAGAAACTCTTCACGTCTAAGTCACTATGTAGATCAGTGTCATATTGTTCGATAATACATTGCTTTTTTAGACAGTTTTTAACCTCTGAGATACTCGGGGTTGCTTTCAGCTTCCATTTTTTCAAAATTAAATATCTAACCGCCAGTATTACCAAGGTAACTGTTTTAAGTTTATCCTGAGGCAGGCCTAGATCTGTAAGAGGGAAAATTATATTTGAAGGAGATAATATCAAAGAAGGAACACCCACCGTTTTACTTAACCAATACTGTATCTTTAGCCAAAAGTTTCTAATTTTTGGACAATTACCAAAACATGTGAATAAGGCTAGCCGATATATATGAACATTTTGGGCATTTATTAAAACTGGCATTTCAGCATTTAGTCCCTTTTTCTGGAGTAAAATATGTCATGTGGACTAGTTTTACATGTGCCTCACGCCAAGAGGCAGAGAGAGTAGCGCGCGAGATTGCTTTACATGATGAGGTTACTACAGTTGCCTCTAATGAATTTTCCAGTAAAGCTCCTGCCCACTTGGTCTGCAACTTTTCTATTATATCTGGGCCTTTAAGGGAGATCATTTTTTGATAAATATATGAAATCGAAGTTATACCACTCTTAACTAATGTGAGCCAGTTTTCAAGGAGGCCTAAAGACCAATCCCAACCAAGTCATTTGTTAATTGAAAAGCAAAGTGTCTCGCTTGAAGGTAAGCGTAAAATTTTTTATTTGAGAGGTGATATTCCTCTTTAAGTGAATTGAATGTTTTAATGCACCTTCTTTTGAAGTCTAACAGCTGAGAAATATTTGAGGCCCATCGATTTCCACTTAGTGAAGAGAGCAGATTGTATCCCAGGTTGAAATTGTGGGTTGTTTAAAAGTGTTAAATACTTCGAGGTCCTAGATTCAGTATGTGACAAAGAACATAACTTCTTCCACATCTGAATTGGGTTATAGATAGATTTTATCTTTTTTATTTCAGGCGGAAGCATATTATTTTTGCAGTGTAATGAGGCTATCAGGGAGCATGGGGAGGCTATGTTACTTTCCAGTTCAAAACTTGTTACATAATTAGAATTAGCTAGCCAATCCATAGCTACTCTGGCCTGGAACACTATGTTATATAGTCGAATATCTGGTAAGGAGAGTCCCCCATATTCTATGGGGAGCACTAACTTAGACAATGAGATCCTTGGTTTCCTATTCTGCCAGATGAAAGAGCAAAGAGTGGAGTTAAAGGATAATATATCTTTCATTTTCAAGACAAGTGGAGTGTTCTGAAGTACATCTAAAATTTTAGGTAGCAAAGACATTTTATAGAGTGCTATTCGTCCTGATAGAGACAAAGGGAGATTCTGCCAGTTTTTAAAGGCTTGCTTAACTTTATTAAGATCGGGTACAATATTTAAATCATACCACGCTTTGGGATTAGGAGAGATCCAGATACCTAGGTATCTAAATGCCTCCTGAACTATGGAGAACGGAATATTTTCGCATGAGTCTTTGGTTTGTTTAAGCCAACATAGTTCAGACTTTAAGATGTTCACCTTATAGCCAGAAAATGAGCCAAACTGCTCCACAATTTCAAGAATTTTAGGGATGTTCCTAGCTGTGTCCGAAATATATACCAATACGTCATCTGCGTATAATGCGATTTGCAGTTCTTTATCTTTTATTTTAATCCCTTGCAGTTGATGTCGGATCTGTAAGGCAAGAGGCTCAATGGCCATATCGAAGAGGAGAGGAGAGAGAGGACACCCCTGCCTGGTTCCCCTCTCGAGTCTTATATCCTGAGTCATATCACCATTTACTAAGATTTTCGTGGAGGCATTCCTATATAAGTTATTAAATAGATGAAGCATATTACCTCCTATACCAAACTGCTGTAGTGTAAAGGACAAATGATCATGATGTACCGAATCAAACGCCTTTTCAGCATCTATAGAAATGATTGCCCTGTCAGGGGTGTCCTCCCCCCCAACCCTCCCGACTCCTCCATCTTCTTAAAATATTCTATAGTCAAGAAAACCTCTCTTATCTTAGCTGAAGAGTTTCGCTTCAAAATAAAACCAGCTTGATCCTTATGTATGATGGTGGGAAGGAATAATTGAAGTCTATGTGCAAGGATGGCTGTGAAGAGCTTGTAATCTGTGTTTAGAAGTGCAATGGGCCTGTATGATTCCTTTTTGTTTGGTTCTTTCCCCTGCTTAAGTATGAGAGTTGTATATGATGCGACAAATTCTTTAGTAGGGCTACTACCAGTGATATAAATATCGTTAAAGAGTGAAGTTAAGTAGCGTGTTATTTCTGGTGCCAGTATTTTGTAAAATTCATTCGGGAGCGCATCCGGTCCCAGAGCTTTGTTAAGGGATAGCCTTTGGATTGCTGTAGAGACTTCTGTTTCAGAAATTGGGGATTGTAATGTTTCTATTAAGTCGGGGGTTAAAGTTGGTACCACTATTTTATTCCAGAAATTTTCCCTCTGAGTAAAGTTAGAGACCTTATGGGAGTACAATGTCTTATAATATTCTTCAAATTCCTTGCAGATTTCTTCTGGGGAGGTAAGAGATTTAGAACCCGAGGTGATAAGCTTTATTATGGAAGAAGATCTATCGGCCTTAACCAAATTTGCCAAAAGCTTGCCAGTTTTGTTACCATAGTGGTGTAGCTTGGCGCGTAGCCTAAGATCTCTCTGGGTCGATTTATAAAGTAAAAGAGAGTCCCTAACAGCTAATGCCTTAATGTATTTAGACCAATTTTCAGAAGTTTTTTGAAAAATATAATGGTTATATGCATTCATAACTGCCTTTAATACTTCACTTTCCCTTCTTTTGAGTTTTTTTGATCTGGAAATGGAATAGGCTAGAATTTCCCCGCGGAGAACTGCCTTGGCAGTCTCCCAAAATAAAGCGGGCTGTGGAGTGTGTTCTTGGTTAAAAGATACATATTCACGAAACCTAGAGATAAGCCAATTTTTAAATTTGAGGTCAGTTGCTAGGAAACGTGGAAAAAAGAAACCGGGGTTCCTGATACTTGGAGAATTGAATTGAATATCAAGAGTGATCGGGGCGTGATCTGAGATGGTGATGGGTAAAATTCCAGCCACCATCTTCGTTTTACATGCTCTTTCATCCAGCAGAATTAGATCTATTCTTGAGAGAGTTTTATGTGCCCTGGAGTGGCATGTAAACTCCCTTTGATCAGGGTTTTGGATCCTCCAGATATCGCAAAGTTTTAAGTTGCTAAACAATTTCATAAACATCTTTGACTCTTTTGGTTTTATGAGGAACAGAGCTTTGCCTAAGCCTATCGACCGGATACTGAGGGGCCATGTTGAAGTCACCTCCAAGTATTAAATACCCTTCTGAAAATAAGAGAAGCTTATTTTGTAACGTTTCCCAAAAGGGGAGGCTAAAAACGTTGGGGGCATATACGTTACAAAATGTATACAACGTTTTTAAAACTTTGATTTTAGCCATCAAGTATCTCCCCTCTTGATCTGTATCTACCTGGATAACCTCGTAAGAGAGCCTCTTCCCCAAGAGGATTGCCACTCCGCTTTTTCTTTTTGTGGTGGAAGAGAATAGAACTTCTTTAACCCAAGAGGCCTTAAGTTTTAATACCTCTTCAGGTTTCAGATGCGTCTCTTGTAAAAAGGCGATGTCAGTGTTGTTTTTTCTTAATTGAGAAAGTATTGCCTTTCGTTTTATAGGCGAGGTTAAACCACCTATATTCCAGGAGGTCAACTTTAGGTTACCCCCCCCCCCCAGCCATTTTTCAGAAGAAACTCGAAAATAAAATAAAAAATAAATAAATAAATAAATAAAATAAAAATAAAAATAAAATAAAATAAAAATAAATAAATAAAAACCATGTTCCCCGTTTACCATCCCATATGCCCCTGGATGGCAAGCATCTAAGAGCCCCTTATCCTTTCTTCCAATCTTAACCCTAAACATAACCAATTCCTTCAAAAACAAGTACATATTTTCCCTGTCTTGTTTTATCTTCTCTCAATTTTTAATCTGAGGGGAAAGATTCGGAGTAAAATTTGGTAGCCTCTCGTGCTGTATCAAATAAGTGTACGTGTCCATCTATCATAATTTTCAACCTGGCTGGATACAGCAAGGTTGCTTGGACTCCTTTCTTGATAAAGTTTGTGCAGTGTGGGGCTAGCTCCCTCCTCTTAGTGGCAGTGCCAGCTGAATAGTCTTGAAACAGGTAGATTTTTGCATCACCTATAAAAATAGGTTGATGCTTGCGGAAGGCCTGAAGAAAAGTAACTTTCTGTTGAAAATTCAAAAACTTTGCTATAATTGGTCTTGTTTTTGTGTTAGTTCTATGTGTGTCAATTGTACCTATCCTATGAATTCTTTCAATAATAATAGATGGGTAGCTTTCTGGAATCTGGAGTAGATGAGGAAGTGTGACAGTTATTAACTTATCTAAGTCCTCAGATTGCCTATCCTCCGGAACCCCTATAATCCTGAGGTTATTCCTCCTTGATCTGTCCTCCAGATCTTCAATTTTGTTTTGCATTTTCAACAGAATCTTATTTGTGGAATCACAGTTAGCTGTATAGTTTGCAGTCAGATCCTCAAGATCAGAAATTCTCTGTTCAGCCTCGGATAATCTAGAGGCAAACTGCTTCACTTCATTGGATAAAGAGGCAATATCTTGTTTAATTTCTATTTTTAATAGATCAAATTTAGGAGTTAATGCCTCTGAAATTCTCGAAACTAATATGTGTATGTCCAGCGGTTCAGATGTACCAAGTACTGAGGGAGTAGGTGAATGTACCTCCATTGAGGTTTCAGGAACAGTTTTGTTCCTCTTATCTCTTTGTCTCCCCGTCATAGTCGCAGGAGAAGTGTTAGAGTGCCCGTGAAGAATTTTATCCATCTACAAAAAAGAGTGAATTGGGGAAACTTCTAAAGTGATTCTCCGAATTGTGGAGTGACGTGAGGGAAAAAAGAAAAAAAAAAAAAAAAAGTGAAATATACGTGATTTTAATTAGAAAAGGAAGGGGTAATGTATACCCATTAAGTTTAATGTGAGGGGGGGAGGAAAAAAAAAAAAAGAAAAAAGAAGGAAGTGTAAGTGATTTACACCGTGAATTTATGACGTAATGGGAAAAATAGTGATTGTGAGTGATATATATTCTCCTGAGCAGCTATGAGAGGAGACACTGGGCAACAGGAAGAGAACCAATAAACTCTCTTTCCTTATTCCTATATTAGTTAAGAGAGAATGTAAAAGAACAATGATTTAGTGGGCAGTCTGAATCCTTTAAGGAAAGGGATTAATGCTAGGGCTTATCTAAAAAAAAAGAGACAGCCACTAGGGAGGACTTAGAGAAGAACAAGTATACTTTTTAGGAAAACAGGAGAAAGAGAGGGGTTTAATCTTACCCAAGCTGTTTTATATATTCTCTATTTTTTTGGAAAAAAGAGGGATTTAAATATTATGCACTAGTCCTCTAGGTTTCCACGAGTTATACTAATTAGAGAGGCCCAAAATGTAGTTTTTAACACTTCTACAGCAGATTATCCTAAGGTTTAAAGCAAACACAAGTATATATTTCCCTTTTCTTTTTCCCTTCCTTCCCTCCCTCTTCCAAATACCAAAGGTAAGTTATTAATGAACTATGTATAATTGAGGAATATAACCTTGAGGCATGATATTTGTAGCCTAGTTGTTAATCTTCCCTTTGTTTCCTACACCCTCCCAGCTGGTCAAAAGCACCTTACTCAAACAAAAACAAAAAAAGAAAAAAGAGAAGTATGAAACCTATAGTGAAGGAGTTTCCATTGACAATATAGGCATTTTTGTCATCAAATAAAACAAATTGAACATGCAGTTACAACAGCCTTATCTGCTATCAGCTTCTAAATAAATAAAAAATTAAGGTGTCTTAATCTTACACCATATGAAGCCTAAGAGATTACTTAAAGATAAAAATGATCATTAGGTACCCAGGAAGTTGTCTAACTTTCAGTAATTGAGCTAGAAGGTCTTGTACCACATAAGGCACAACCTTAATATAATGACCTGGGATCTATAGTCGCTGCTAGGACACCTGGACCCAGTTATACCTTAATTACTGTAAGGGAAAAAGAAAAAACAAAAAAATAAAAAAAAATCTTTCTTCTTTTTCCTTTTGCAGGGTCAAAGTATATACATTAGTAGTATCAGTAAATCAGCTGAAAGTATAACAATATAAAATACTATATAATCAGCTAGGAATAATATCACTATATCAAGAAGACACAGATAAGCAGTTTTAACCAAGGCTCCTAAGTTTGAATGTAGTAACCAAAAAAAGTCCTGTAGATGATATTTTACTCTTTTTCCAGGTGTTATTAACCCGTCATGTAAATAAGATTTCTTTATGCTACAAACAACGGGTAGAGATATATTTACTGTCCATGTCCAGGAACAAAAGTTATATGAATTTATTCTGACAAAGTCATATCCAGTTAGCTCTCCTCAGGCGTCTGCCTCCAGCCCTTTGAAGCCAGTTTTCCCCCTCAGAGTTTTCTCCACTCTCTCCTTCTAATAATCCTCCTCAAAGGCTACCGGCTGCTGCTACCAAAGAGTTTAACGAAAATAGAGGATAACAACAGGAGACTCACCCCTTCCTAGACTGTCCAACACCCCGTCGTCGGTCTCCAGAACACTGCAATGCAGCCTGATGCGAGTAGGAACCGCCACCGGAACTCACGCTCTGCGTCCTCGGACGATGACCCCACTCAGCTCCCCCCACGCAGCACCGGTGGGAGGGGAGAGAGCAGCGCCATACCAGGTGGCAGGACGAGGAACAACCTCAAGACCGGGCCCCCAGACCAAGACCTCGGCTCGGCTCCCTCCCACGCAGCACCGGTGGGGGAGGGAGGAAGGTGAACACCAAACGGTGAAACGACAGGTACCTCCTCTGCAGTAAAGAAGCGCAGTTCGGTCTTTCAATTTAATCTGGTGGGGGCAGCAGACACAGGGAAGGGTAGAGAGTTAGCACCAGGGAACTTAGCACGGCTCGGAGAGAGAGATAGATAAGTGTCCTAGGGCTGGGGCACAGGTAATGTGGGTATGGCAAATTTGAACCAAGTAGAGCGGACAGCTACAGGCAGAGAGGCAAATCCAGGTAGCAATAGTTAGGCAAAAAATCAGTGAGCTGGAAAACACTGAATAAGGTTCCCGAGTAGGTCTTCCATAACTGCCCAAGAAAAACTTCCCCAAAGCTTGGGGAGAGGCGCGAAAAAACCACCGCCAGTGAGTATAGGGCTGAAGGTGCGAGCTGAGCAACACCTGTGTAGCTCCTCCTCCACCGGAACCTCAGAGCATACATTTTTAAATAACTTTCCAATTTACTTCTATTGTCAAACTGCCCTTAAGTTGCCGCAGAAGTGAAGGAAACCTAGGTGACAATATGCACCCAGTTATTTATTATGATTTGAAAACTACGGGGCCAAATTATCAAGCGGCGGACGGACATGATTCGCTGTGGCATTTAACATTGCACAAGCATTTCTTGTGAAATGCTTTTGCAATGCTGCCCCCTGCAAATTTGGGGCCAATTGTCCGCTAGCAGGGGGTGTCAATCATCCCGGTCGTATCTTTTAAAGATTTGAGATTACATAATGGGCTAGATTACAAGTGGAGCGCTAAATATCACTTTGATGAAAGTTATATTTACACTTCAAGGTGTAATAACAGTGCACGCTAATCTGCACTGGCATTTCAATATGCACCCAGTTACAATCGCTGTTCTTAACTTAAGTTAAATCTACCTCTACATTTACAAAGTATTCTCGGGCTAATCTTTGCTTTGAATTACATCATTCTATCTAGCATTTGTTTAGTATTTTAATGTTCCCTAAAGTTTTTTGTTATAACATCTCCCATTCTGAATATATATGAGAGTTAAGTATAGTGAGATATCTATTATTGGTCAACAAATGATTTATATTTTGCATATGAATTGCCCTTGTATATTCAGCAACTCTTAATAATTATATGTATCACATATGCTGGATACTAATGTTTATCCATTTTGGAGAGAAAATAGTTTCCACTACTGACATTTTCAGAAATAGCTTTTTAACTCCTTAACTGCTGAGCCATTTCCACCCCCTTTACTGAACTGTTTTGGAGTTTTTTTTCCACATTTAAGTCCTATTGTAGGCCATTTTAGTGAGAAACAACCCCCCCCCCCCACACACACACATATATATATATATATATATATATATATATATATATATATATATATATATATATATTATGTGTGTGTGTACAAGAGTATACCAGTGCTTAAAGTTTCCTTATCTAAGGCAAAAAACATACAAAAAACATACAATAAAGTAACTGTATGGATAAGGTTATAGAAATGAATATTATGGTTACACAGTCTTATAGAGTATCAAGTGCAAAAAATAAAGCAAGATTAGAAGTGTCCACTTAAATATTCTCTTAGGTATTCTTTAGTAATGTAGATCCCCTTACCAGAATTTACCTCAATCTAATGAGGTAAGTTGCCGCACTGGAAGGGGTATTCAAATACTGGTACAAGTAGGTCCGGTGTTGCGAAGGGTGCCTTTACAGATCTCCTCCACCTCTTGGATTATGTAGTAATGAGTAGATTCACATCCAATACTTTCCTCCCAGGATATGCCTCTTTACTGGCATGCTATTTTCACTGTATTTCTTCCTTCTCTTGAATTTCTTTTTCAGTAAGTATGTATGTAGTTTTTGTATGTTTCTTGTCTTAGATAAGGAAACTTTAAGCACTGTTATACTCTTGCACACATTTCTTACCCTTACATTTGTTGGTGAGATTTTTACTACCCACTGATGTATTTGTTTCTTAACGGCTGCTAAAGATTCTACTCCAGGGATGGGGAACCTTGGCCCTCCAGATGTTTTAGAACTACATTTCCCATGATGCTCAACTGCACTTCAGAGTGCATAAGCATCATGGGTAATGTAGTTCTGAAACATCAGGAGTGCCAAGGTTCCCCATCCCTGTTCTACTCCCTCTGAACAGCGCAACTTTGAGTACTGCTTGTTTACAGATCAGTTCCCTGACCTGTTACATTCTACTTGTATGCTTATATATATATATATATATATATATATATATATATATATATATATATATATATATACATACATTTTTGTCAGCAGACCCACTAGATTTATACCTTGCCATTATTATTTGTATATATGATGACATGTGAGAACGACAAATGTGTGGACAAAAATGCATGTTATTAAAATATTGGTTGTAAACATATACATGTGTGTGTGCTTTTTCCTAAGGGGTTATTCTCATATAAATAAGGGCCTTTAGGTATAGTTAAGTAACTTTGATTTGCACTTAGGGGCTTCCATGAGCCTTTCCTTAAATAAAAGCACATTTCCACAGTGATCACCTGACTATTAAAACATATAGGGGCTTTATTTTAACCCTTTGAGTGCTAAGCTGAATTCTATATTTTTCAGTTTTTTACTATATTTTAAAAAAACTTTTTTTTTTAAACTTTTTTATTTTCCCCCCCAGTTCCCCAAGACTTATACCATTGGAAAGGTTAGGCGATTACCTTTCCAATGGTAGGTCTTGGTAGTAGCTGCATGCCCCCTTTCCCTATACTTTGTATGGACAATTTTAAATAAAGTTGCGCGGTGACGTCATCACGTCATTGCGCGTGACGTCACCGCACGTAACGGGAAGCCCCGGCGATGCCTGTCACTATGCAGGCCCGATCGCCGGGGTAGGAGCTGGTGGGGGCCCCCAGATTGAAAAAAGTAGTTGAGTGCTAATGACGGCTCTGAGCCGTCATTAGCACTCAAGGGGTTAAAATGTTTTTTGGGGACTGCCTTTCCAATGGAGGGTCTAGGGAGTCTCTAGGGTGCTGAGATTGAAGGGTTCTAAATAGTTAGCACCACGCTCTCTGTAGCATATGGTACTCACCCGAGTTTCAGGGGCTTAATAATCTCACCACACTCATGTGTCTCCGGCTTCTCAGGTGATGCCAGACCACTTGGCCCCTTCATAGTGTCCTGGTAAATGCAGGTTTGGAGCATGATTAGCTCACAAAGTATCCCCAGACCCCCCCCGTAGTCATCTAAACTAAAGGGATTAAGTTGTGAGTTGCAGGGGAAAATGCTGGGTGGTCAATACTCTCATTGCTGTATCATTGCAATCTAAAAGTTTATGATTTAAATTAATGACACCTCTCTTATAGGTGGAAAATAATTCAATGTGACGCTGATTATTTTAAAAATTTTGAATGGTAGATTTTTATTGACTACACTCAAGTAGTGGTTTTATAAAATCTGTTGAAATGTGCCTTAAAAAAATATATCATTCAGAGCGTGTTCCAAATTAACAAAGGCAATACAGAAATATAGATTAGATAGAATTAAATCCACAGTTTTAAATATAGCATTATTCTATGCTTTTTTTAAGTCTTGACTATTCAGTTTGATATGTAAACATGTCACGTATTGGTTTGCTTATCAGTATTAATCTATTAGACTACACTCATTATTGGTAGGGTCAATGAGAAAGAACATATAGATCCATAATATGCCTGAATAATGCTGCATAATCACTTGCATACAGGGCTGATTGTACTGTAAGACAAAAGAAAAAAACTATCACTGTCACTAGGGGCGCTAATGCACTTGCTCTAAAAATGGACCATGAACGTCTGTTATAGTCTTTATTCAGCAGTGGAAACTTAGGAGTCCTTCTCATTAACAACATGATGACAGAGCCCACCTGACTACAGCAAATTCCATGAGCACAGCAGATAGGGGTATGTCTTGAAAACAGGTTGGAAGTAGAGAAGTGAAAAAGCAATATAAAGGAGAAGACAATGAAGAAGACATCAGATTAGTGATTACAAATAAGAAAAATAAGGAAATGATAGAAAAAGAGAGGATATAGATGGGGATGTGGAGAAGCGAAAACGTTGATTTTAAAGGAAGTAGGAGAAAATAATAAAAACAAAATATAGATGGAAAAAGGGTGAAGAGGGAAATAATGGGAATAGAGAACTGACGGGAAAAGGAGTAATAGAGGTAATAGTGAAACCAAAGAGAAAAGATGAGAATGGGGAAGAAAATTGAAAAAGAGTGTTTCCTCTCCACACAGACCATCACACACCTTCCTCTCCTCTCCACACAGACCATCACACACCTCCCTCTCCTCTCCACACAGACCATCATACACCTCCCTCTCCTCTCCACACAGACCATCACACACCTTCCTCTCCTCTCCACACAGACCATCACACACCTCCCTCTCCTCTCCACACAGACCATCACACACCTCCCTCTCCTCTCCACACAGACCATCACACACCTACCTCTCCTCTCCACACAGAACATCACACACCTCCCTCTCTTCTCTCCTCTCCACACAGAACATCACACACCTCCCTCTCCTCTTTCCTCTCCACACAGAACATCACATACCTCCCTCTCCTCTTCACACAGAACATCACACACCGCCCTCTCCTCTCTCCTCTCCACACAGAACATCACACACCTTCCTGTCCTTTCTCCTCTTCTCACAGACCATCACACACCTCCCTCTCCTCTCCACACAGACCATCACACACCTACCTCTCCTCTCTCCTCTCCACACAGAACATTACACACCTCCCTCTCTTCTCTCCTCTCCACACAGAACATCACACACCTCCCTCTCCTCTTTCCTCTCCACACAGACCATCAAACACCTCCCTCTCCTCTCCACACAGACCATCACACACCTACCTCTCCTCTCTCCTCTCCACACAGAACATCACACACCTCCCTCTCTTCTCTCCTCTCCACACAGAACATCACACACCTCCCTCTCCTCTTTCCTCTCCACACAGAACATCACATACCTCCCTCTCCTCTTCACACAGAACATCACACACCGCCCTCTCCTCTCTCCTCTCCACACAGAACATCACACACCTCCCTGTCCTTTCTCCTCTTCTCACAGACCATCACACACCTCCCTGTCCTCTCTCCTCTCCACACAGAACATCACACACCTCCCTGTCCTCTCTCCTCTCCACACAGAACATCACACACCTCCCTCTCCTCTTCACACAGAACATCACACACCTCTCTCTCCTCTCCACACAGAACATCACACACCTCCCTGTCATTTCTCCTCTCCTCACAGACCATCACACACCTCTCTCTCCTCTCCTCACAGAACATCACACACCTCCCGGTCCTCTCTCCTCTCCTCACAGAACATCACACACCTCCCGGTCCTCTCTCCTCTCCTCACAGAACATCACACACCTCCCTGTCCTCTCTCCTCTCCTCACAGAACATCACACACCTCCTGGTCCTCTCTCCTCTCCTCCAGAACATCACACACCTCCCTGTCCTCTCTCCTCACAGACCATCACACACCTCCCTCTCCTCTCTACGCAGAACATCACACACCTCCCTCTTCTCTCTCCTCTCCACACAGAACATCACACACCTCCCTCTCCTCTCTCCTCTCCACACAGAACATCACACACCTCCCTCTCCTCTCTCCTCTCCACACAGAACATCACACACCTCCCTCTTCTCTCTCCTCTCCACACAGAACATCACACGCCTCCCTCTCCTCTTCACACAGAACTCACACACCTCCCTCTCCTCTCTCCTCTCCACACAGAACATCACACACCTCCCTCTCCTCTCTCCTCTCCACACAGACCATCACACACCTCTCTGACCTCTATCCATTTCTTTCACTACAGAGTATCACACATGATCTATCTGACCTATATGCTCTCCCCAAAGAGCATCACACACATCTACAGACCTCTGTGACCTCTCTGATCTCCCTCCTGATCTCTTTATAGAATGGATGCCAGGCATTTAAAACCCAGCTACTGTGTCTATCAGCTTTTTTTACTTTTTAAAACATTGCCTTTACTTCATGACATATCCCTGATTCTAAACCAAAATGATGATCCCTGGTTGTTTTTATTGCACGTGTAATACAAATACCTCACCCAATAACAACTAATAAATTAACACTAATAATTGTTGCAAGGTAAGTGTAAAATTTAATTGCATTTGCCGTGAAATATAAACCTGTGTAGTTATGATTGTTCATTTGTATGAAAATTACTAATAAGATAAGTATTGCAGTGACTGCAATTTGTACAGTGATTCTGGGAAATTGTTTTACTTACAGTTCCTTTGAAAAACAAAGAGACATAACCAATTGCAGGTATAAAATAAAACTTCATTCTTTCACCTGTAGTGTCTAATTAACATTGTTTCACCAAAAACAAATATATAGAAAAAGTTAAAACTAGAAAATATCAGGTAAATTGATAAAAACAGATTATGGGCTAGAATACAAGTGGAACGCAATAGATTTTGCTGGGCGTGTTATTTTGAGCTTGGTCTTGTGCTATTAATAACGCATTACATGTGGATGGTTAATTTTTTACCCAGAGCATCTTAAAGGGGCCTTAACTTTTTCAGCGTTCCCTATAGTTTTAATTGATAGCGGAGGGAGTGCAATTAACGCACTAAGGGCAAGATTTATAAGGTGAATGCCCCGATCGGTTGCAGGCTCGCTCATTTGAACCTGCAACTGATACTTATGAAGCAGTGTTTAAACTCTCTCAGCCAAACTGGAATTGGTGGATGTAAATCCCGCCGGATTCATTCGACCGGGGTGATTGACAAGCCCTACTCTCACGCAATTGCTCGAAAATTGATAAATCTTGCCCTAAGTGCGCTTGTTGGACTCGAATGCAATAAAAACTATTGCAATAAAATTGAGAGCTTTTTGAGACCTAAAGTAAACCATTATTATTAATAGTACAGCAAATAACTACATTACGAACTTAACTACTATATGCACACCATTGGCTAAGCGCACCATTGCCTTAGAGCTCGAGCATTATTTAAAAATACATAATTAAAAAAAAAAAAAAAAGTCAATTTTGTACACTGGAATCCCCTGGAAATATGTAAATAAAATATTTTATTATAGTTTCTTTCTGTTATCAAAATCCATCCATCCAAAAACAATATTGCACTAGATTTACATATTATCTGGGTAATTATTCCTAATTATATGACATTCACAAATACAAAAGAATCCCTATAAACTTCCTGTTAGTCAATGTCATATAATCTCACCAAAGGTAGCTAAATGGATGACCATTGCTTTAACATTTTCACTGTTTATTATGTGAAAATATATTGGGTATGAAATGTTGTTATCCTTAAAGGGCCATAATACCCAAATGTGTAAACACTTGAAAGTGATGCACTATAGCTGTAAAAAGCTGACTAGAAAATATCACCTGAACATCTCTATGTAAAAAAAAAAGATATTTTACCTCAAAAGTTCCTCAGTAGCCACATCCCATTGTAAAGGATTTCTAAGCAGCATATTAGTATGTCTGTCCTGGGACAGCTGAAAGGATGAGCCTCATGCACTCTCATCTTATTTCACCAATCAGGTAAAGGAAGTTTACTATGAATTCTCTCATGAGAGTTAAGTCAAATCTCATGAGATCACAGTAAAAGAGTTCATGACCTCAGCAATGCTGATGCTGATTGGTTGCTGTTCATTTCTTGATTTTTTTTATTTTTTTCCCTGCAGCTGGGAGCAGCTGAGTATAACTTTTTACACAAAACTTACTCTGCTGAGCTGAGGAGATTGTGAGGTAAAATATCTTCCTTTTTTACATAGAGATGCTCAGGTGATATTTTCTTGTCAGCTTTTTACAGTTATACTGCATCAGTTAGAAGTGATTTAGCATATGAGTATTATGTCCCTTTAATCACTAAAGGAGAAAGTTCACTGTATTCAAAGCAGCTGCATGAGCCACCTTTCCAATGAGCTGATCTCTATCTCTCTAACAATTTATTTGTTCAAAAACTTTATAAAGATTAATGCCACAAAACTTCTCCTATGCCTTGCATGGGGAAAATGTAACACTGGTATCTGTTTGTGTATATTTATATATTTATTTATATATTTTATATTTCTTCCATTTTCAAATGCAACACACGTTTACCTTTTTTTTAAATGGAATTTCTTAGCTGTTTTCAAGGCTAAAGTTCCTGTGTATGCTCAGTTTAAACGTTGATAAATGCATTTAGAAATAAAAAAAAATTAATTTAATTAAAATTAAATTTTATTTAAACTTTTCAAATGTGTCTGGTACACAAATTAAATACAGCCATCTAAATGTATGATTGGAATGACTAATTTAGTGGTTTTAATGTTTTAATTAAAATTAAATTAAAATTAGACACAATTATATAATTATAATTGCTCTGTCATGAATTCAAATTAATAGCTGAGTATTACAAATCTGTATTCAAACACTTTAATGCAGCCCTTTAGCTGCAACATTTTACTTTCATTGTGGTCATAATATCTTTGCAAAAATCTTTGAGAAAACCCCTCATGAAAATTTTGCAATTAAAGGGACAGTAAACCCCAAAATTTTCTTTTATGATTCAGATAGAACATACAATTTTAAACAACTTTCCAATTTACTTCTATGATCAAATTTGCTTCATTCTCTTGTTATTTATTGCTGTAGGAATAGCATTGCACTACTGGCAGCTAGCTGAACACATCTAGTTAGCCAATCACAAGAGACAAATTTGTGGAGGCACCAATCAGCAGCTAGCTCCCACTAGTGTAGGATATGTGCATATTATTTTTCAACAAGGGATAGAAAGGGAACGAAGCACATTTGAAGATAGAAGTTAATTTAAATGTGTCTTCAAATGACATGCTCTATCTCAATCATGCAAGTTTTAATTTTGACTTTCCCATCCCTTTAACTGATTTTGTTGTTTGTGTTTAATTAAATGTTGCTGTTAAATTGATTTTTAATTCAAGTGTTATATGTTGTTTTTGTTGACAGATTCTAATTAATTAGTAAAGGGTATACGTTTTCTACTGTTTTTACAATTGTAAGGATATTTACATACAAAACAGATGCAGTGACAGCAGCTGTCTTAATCAATGTTTGTTTTGCGGAATGTCTGTTTATATTGTATAGTTCCATTTGTCTCCATTTGCTTCTGTCTGTTTGCCACTTTATTTCTGTCTGTATCTGTCTATCCTCTGCCACATTTTCTTTTTCAGTATCTCCCTAATTTCACTGTTTCTCACCCTGTTTTTATATCTATCATTGTATACAAATGCTTGTCTCTTTCTGAATCCTGAATTGATATTAAAGGAAAAGGAAAGTCAAAATTAAAGTTGCATTAAAGGGACAGTCTAGTCCAAAATAAACTTTCATGATTCAGATAGGGCATGTAATTTTAAACAACTTTACAGTTTACTTTTATCACCAATTTTGCTTTGTTCTCTTGGTATGCTTAGTTGAAAGCTAAACCTAGGTAGGCTCATATGCTAATTTCTTAGACCTTGAAGGCCACCTTTTATCTGAATTGCTTTTGACAGTTTTCACTACTAGAGTGCATTAGTTCATGTGTGTCATATAGATAACATTGTGCTCACGCACGTGGAGTTGCCTAGGAGCCAGCCCTGACTGGCTAAAATGCAAGTCTGTCAAAAGAACTGAACTAAGGGGGCAGTCTACAGAGGCTTAGATACAGTGTTTGTTTTGCAAAACTGGGGAATGGGTAATAAAGTAATGATCTTTTTAAGCAATAAAAATTCTGGTGTAGACTGTCCCTTTAATTTGAAGACACTTTTAAATTCACTTCTATTTTCAAATGTACTTAGTTCTCTTGGTATATCCTACACCAGTGGGAGCTAGCTGCTGATTGGTGCCTGCAAACGTTTGCCTCTTGTGATTGGCTAACTATATGTGTTCATCTAGCTGCCAGTATTGCAACGCAGTTCCTTTAGCAAAGGATAACAAGAGAATGAAGCAAATCTGATGACACAAGTAAATTGTAAAGTTGTATGTTCTATCCAAAACAGGATAGAAAAATTTGAGGTTTCCAGTCCCTTTAATGTTTAACCCTATGTCTTATTGCGTATATAATGTACACTAATAGATTGTACACATCAAGGGCTCTTAGAGTGAGCATAACTACATAAAATCTAAGGGCCAGACTATTGGTTCAAGCCCAAGCCCCAGCAGAAAACATTAACTGCAGATAAGCACTGCAATGCAAATAAATCTGTATACAAAATAAATATTTTAAATACTGTCATTTATTTTTTTTGTCAAAATACACATTGTTTAGCAGTCTAGGGAAATATTACTTGAAGAGTCTCATGATAAGGTAGGCTCAGAAGCAGCAACGCACTACTGGGAGCAAGCTGGTGGTTAGTGGCTATGCACATATGCCTCTTGATACCAGATATTTCCAGCAAGATCCCAGTAGTACTGCCCTGGGGTTAAAAACATAGTTATATGCAAGAAAATAATAATACAATTCTTGAACATATTAGAGCATTATCTTTTTTTGCAGTTTTATGTTCTTCTGTTATGTGGACAGTTAGACGCAGACATAAATTAACATCTACACTGATCAAGGAATTGCTGTATAGCATCTTGCAGGGTCATGTTGCTGTATCCTGCAGGATGCTCTTTAAAGCCGAACTTTAAATCAAGATCTCATTAACGTATTCCCCCATAGAAGTGATATATACATACATAACTATATATAGGTATAGCTATATACCTATACAGATATATATAGGCAAATCTTTAAAAACTTAGAACATATTCTGCTATGTGCAAAACACTGGAATGTGAAATATTTACAGTAAATACATAGTTAAAACTTTTATTAAATATGAATATTGCATAAATATGTTTTACATGTTTTCATCTACTTGACTGCAAAGGGCATGAAATGCACTTACATATATGTCTATATATGTGAACATATGTATTTATGTGTTTATATGTGTGAATATATGCTGTAAATACAAATATACACATATAAATACCTATATATATGTAGGTATGTATCTCAAAGCTCTTTGCAGCCTTATTTTCTAACACCTGAGGCCTCATATATTTAAGCCCTTATAACTTTTTGTTCAATATTTGAAAGCGAACGTGCTTACTTACACCAGACGCTTCCAAAACCTACAATAAGCCGCTTTTCTATTGCGAGTAAATGTTAGCCCGACACTTATAATCTGGCCCTTATGGGGAATACAGTTTTGAGCTTAATTAGCCACTTTGGTGCCATTGCTGAACTGCGTGTGGAAAGATAAATGTAAATGTAATAAAACACATGATCATAACTAAAAAAAAATCATACTATTTTCCATATATACGTAGTCTGTCATGTGACTTAACATCACATTTTCTTATTTTAGATACCTTGCCCCATCTCTAGCCTTTGAGGATCTCTCTGTGTGATGACTGAACCATGCAAGAACATATTGAAAAACCTCATGATTGTGAAAAAGGAATGTTACTGTGCTGAATAAACCAACTTTTTTTAGGGAGTTTTTCTCACCCAGTTAATGATAGATACCTATATATCAGGTGTACACAAACATGCCCTTCCCCTTAGTCTCACTAACAAAAACTTACAAACAAAACAATTTTTACTTGAACCTTTTGCATGTAAAACATTTCTAAAACTGTTGATTTATGCACTGTGTCCCTTTAAGCAATGTGTCCCTTTAAATTAACTGAAACATTAAAATATTTACAAACTACCCTCGCTTGCGCCAAGGACAGCTTAAGTCCTATAAGCAGCACAATATTTTAACTACTTACCTCCTGGAAGGCTTAGTTCACAGTTTTGGACTTTACTCTCTGGGTCTGTGGGTATTTTCTTGGTACAAAGCCTCCATAAACCAAAATGTGCAATCTCACAATCTGGATTATCATCGTCAATTTTGGGACTCATAACAGCCCAGTGGTCACTCATAACCGCAGCCAGCATTAAAGCAATCCCAACCAGAATGATACCGAAAGTGATTCTAATCTTAATGGCTTTTAGTTCCAACATGATTACAGATAATTCTTGAGGTAGCCTCCTTAAATTATTGACAAAACCTGGATGCTAAGAAGTTTGCAAGTTGTGTGTTTCTCTGCTCTTCACTGGCATCTGTGATCGTTGTGTTACAAAAGTAGAGCTGAGATTGGAGAAGGGTTTGGGTTGGGCGACTGGCCCTAAGAACAGCTGTTGAGATCTGTCAGCAAATGCTAGAAACAGACTTGTTGCTATTAAGGATTCCATTAATGGAGGAGAAGATAACTAGACTGCATAGTGTTGCAAGAGTGTGATTCTTCAGTGATTGCAATTGTACTGCTTTCACCAATTCATTTATATACTTTATATACTCTGCCTTTCTTTCTCAGAATGTTTCATTTCTATTGATTACCTTTAATTTGCTGATTTGAAGTAAAAACGATTGATAGAGAAGTTTAAAGGGATATTGTACTTTTCAATTATATCCCCTTTAATGGGCTATTAAACACCAAATACATTTCATGCACATCCCTCTTATTATGGGTGCCACCATTTTGGAACCTAGGTTTCATTGTAGGTATCTGAACAAGAGTTGCTGCATATGTGCAAACACATCAGCACTTTAGTGAAAGCTAGATTTCAACATGGAGGCATCCATGACTATAGTGAGACAGGGAATAACCTTAATACTATGCTTATAAAATGTATTTAAGGCTAGATTACAAGTGAAGCAGTATTTTGCGTTTTCGCTATAGTGAAAACTCCGCTAGGATTTTAATTTTTGCGCTAGTCGAATTGCGCCCGTATTACAAGTCGAAAGTAAACTGTTTTTCCTCCAGTGGTAATAAAAATTGCGCTTAAAGTCAAAATTAAAAAAATCGCAATCACGTTTTTGCATTCCCCCATAAAAGTAAAAAAAACCTAACACCCACTCTCTTGCACAAATACCATGACATACTCTCATTAGCGAAAACCCAACATAAAAATATGAATATTTCATATTCCAATGTTATTTAACATGTTTATTTGTAATATGCGCAAAAATGATCGCAAACTGTAATATGCACATACCCGACATGAAAATATAAATATTTCTTATTCCAATGTTTTTTACGTAACGGAATATATTCTATTTATACATAAATAAATATTTCTACATATAGCTGATGTTTTTTTTTAAATAGATATAGATATAGATATAGATATAGCAATATCTATTAAGAAATACATAAAACATATTCTGCTATATGCAGAACATTGGAATGCCAAATATTTATAGTAAATTCACACTTAAAACCTTTATTAAATATGAATATTGAATAAATATTATTTTATGTTTTCCTCTACTTAAAGGGACACTGTACCCAAAAAATGTATTTCGTGATTCAGATTGAGCATGAAATTTTAAGCAACTTTCTAATTTACTCCTATTATCAAATTTTCTTCATTCTCTTGGTATCTTTATTTGAAATGCAAGAATGTAAGTTTAGATGCCGGCCCATTTTTGGTGAACAACCTGGGTTGTCCTTGCTGATTGGTGGATAAATTCATCCACCAATAAAAAAGTGCTGTCCAGAGTACAGAAACCAAAAAAAAAGCTTAGATTGCCTTCTCTTTCAAATAATGATAGCAAGAGAACGAAGAAAAATTGATAATAGGAGTAAATTAGAAAGTTGCTTAAAATTGCATGCTCTTTCTGAATTACAAAAGAAAAAATTTGGGTTCAGTGTCCCTTTAAGGGGAAAATACATTAATACATACATTATGTAGACATACATATATACATAAATAAACATTATTAGACATGTATAAGTATGTATCTCTATGTTAAAGCCCTTTTCCTGCTTTTTTTTTTAACACATGAGACCTCATATCTTTGAGCCCTTATAAATTTTGTATGCAGTTTTTAAATACTTTTTTAGACAGTGTTATTATGAGTGTAAGTGCACTTATGTAGTTTTGATGTGTTTTGTGACACTTTTTATTTTCAGAAAACAGTTAAACATAGCTCTGAGATTGCGGTTAAGATTCTAGCGTAAATCAACTTGTAATATGAGCACAATTAAAATGAAGCACAAATGATTGCGAAAACCCTTGCAAAATCGTTTACACCTCACTTGTAATCTAGCCCTTAGTGTTTAATGGCCCTTTAAGGTGTTATCTGCTGGAGTGCATAAAATGATTATCAATAGTTAATTTGCCTTTATTTTGTCATTTAAAACATCTGCTTTTTTCCAGTTGAAAATAACCTCAGCCTCCCAGTGTGGGGTTGGAAGACCCAAAACCATTTAAAAGTGTGTTCATGCAACAGCTTTAAATATAATGAACACTTATCAACCCGAGTATATTTTCTTACCTGCATATGGAAGAGCAACAGTCATTTTTAGTATCAGCAGTATCAGTTAGTATTAAAGCAGTTTAAATAGATATAGAAAATGTATATTTTTGCAGAACTGATCCGCTGGGATTACTTGCTTATTGGCTGTGGTGAACAGATCTACAAGCATAAAATATATATCTATATTTTTTTTTTAAGGACAGTAACATTTTTTTGATTAAAAACAAAAAAAATAGAAAGAAAGAAAAACACTTTAATACATTTTAAAATACTATATTTTAGTGCAACAATGTAAATTAATCTCATTAAATAATCTGTTTTTATTATTTATTATTGATCCATTTTTGTATTTCTAACCTCGACTAACAATTAGACACGTGCAGCAGTGAAACTGATTTCCCCGAATGTTCATCTGCTGCACTATTTGGTATTTGTTTTGTTTAAAACTAAACGAATACCTTAGATTGGTGGAACATTTTCATTTACATTTATTTCCCGCGCTGATAGGTTAGTGTTGCGGGTCTGTGTTACAAGACCTTCTCTTCAGTATTTCTTTGTTTTCTTTAAATTGGTTAGTGAATTCATGAAAACGAAAGAAATATCCATATTTTTCTTACGAATTTGCATATGTAACTAAACAAATGAACAAACCTACTAAACTACGGCTTTCAGTCCGATCTTTCTAAAATTCGTGTTCAATATAAAAAAACCAGTATCAGCTTATATGTTTGTTTTTTAAATCAAATCTATCACAATTGCTTCATAACTCCCTCAATATTTGATTTCCATTACCGTTAACGACCAATAATGGGTGTTGATCACGAAAACTGGATCAATACATGAAAGGATGGAAACAAAAAGAAAGCGCCTCATGGTGTGGGAAACTCTGAAACGTTGTGTGGCACAGTGGCAGTAAACAAGTGAAAATATACTCACAAGTAAATTGGCACTCTTATTGAAAGTAGTGCAAATGAGCAGGCTGACGTTTTCAGCAGTCAGTACGCTGAGGTGGGAATGATACAGTGTATCGCAGGTACAGACGTGGGCTCTCCACAATCGATAGCCAAGGATTCCTATGTCTGCAGATAGTTAGGTGCAGATGGCTTCTGATTGGTACAGCAAGCTCCGTAAATGCTGCAAACAGTTAGTATTGTATCGGAAGCAAAAAAGATTTCCTTCCCAAAGCTAGGACAAGAATCTGCACGAGCGTTCAAATAAGATGAAATAGTATTTACTTTGAGCTTAAAACGCGTTTCTCGGCCGTAAGCTCCTGGCCGTTTCATTAACCTGATGGCCATAAATTAACTACTAAATTTCTTGTATTTCTTGTCTACTTGAAAATGTGTATTGTTTAAAAAGATATATAATGCCTTTATTTCCCATTCCCTAGTTTTGCACAACCAACACGGTTATATTAATATACTTTTTACCTCTGTGATTACCTTGTATCTAAGCCTCTGCAGACTTCCCCTTATCCCAGTTCTTTTGACAGACATGTATTTTAGCCAGTCAGTTTTGACTCATAAATAACTCCAAGGGAGTGAGCACAATGCTATCTATATGGAACACATGAACTAGTAGTGTTTAACTGTGAAAACTGTCAAAATGCACTGAGATAAGAGGCGGCCTTAAATGGCTTCAAAATCAGTTTGAGCTTACCTAGGTTTAGCTTTCAACAAAGAATACCAATAGAACAAAGCAAATTTAATGATAAAAGTAAACTGGTAACTTGTTTAAAATTGCATGCCCTATCTGAATCATGAAAGTTTAATTTTGACTAGACTGTCCTTTTAAGTTTCTTGTAGACAATAAATGACTAATATATTCTAGTATTCACTATTAAATTTCTTGTATACACTAAACAACTGTAATATATTCCAGTGTTCACTATTAAAGGGACACTGAACCCAATGATTTTCTTTTGTGATTCAGATAGAGCATACAATTTTAAGCAACTTTCTAATTTACTCCTATTATCAATTGTTCTTCGTTCTCTTGCTATCTTTATTTGAAAAAGAAGGCATCTAAGCTTTTTTTTTTTATTCAGTACTCTGGATATCACTTTTTTTATTGGTGGATGAATTTATCCACCAATCAGCAAGGACAACCCAGGTTGTTCACCAAAAATGGGCCGGCATCTAAACTTACATTCTTGCATTTCAAATAAAGATACCAAGAGAATGAAGAAAAATTTATAATAGGAGTAAATTAGAAAGTTGCTTAAAATTTCATGCTCTATCTGAATCACAAAAGAAAAAATTTGGGTTCAGTGTCCCTTTAAGTTTCTAATCTTGAAAGAAAAATGTATCTTATTCTGTGTAACAATAGTACAGAAATTAAGCGTATATGTGTTTAAATAAAAACAAAACAACAAAAATAGCAAGGCCTGAACACACATTGGGGCCGAATTATCAAGCTCCGAATGGAAACAGAAGTTATGAAGCAGCGGTCTAAAGATGGCAGACAAAAATCAACCGGATCAATTACGATCGGGTTGATTGACACCCCCTGCTAGAGGCCGATTGACTGCGAATCTGCAGGGGGCGGTATTGCACAAGCAGTTCTGGTGCTAGATGGCGTTAGTTCATGTGTCCCATATAGATAACATTGTGCTCATTCCTGTGCAGTTATTTAAGAGTCAGCACTAATTGCCTGAAATGCAAGTCTGTCAAAAGAATTGAGATAAGGGGCAATCTGCAGAAGCTTAGATATAAGTTAATCACAGAGGTAAAAAGTATATTTCTATAACAGTGTTGGTTATGCAAAACTGGGGAATGGTAAATAAAGGGATAATCTTTTTAAACAATACATTTTTTTGGTGCTTACTGTCCCTTTAATGGATTTGTCTCATTGTAGAGCAATATAAATGATTATAGACATTGTATCCCACTGAACTATTACGGCTCACTCACAGAATTTGACCTCTCTAATTTTAGCAACATTCTAAATGGTGCCGGGTTATGGGTTAAGGTAAAGAATTAGGGTTAAAACCCTTTGACTGCCAGAGTGGATTGTGGTTGAAACAAAAATTCTTACTAGATATGCAACATTTTAATAACATCAAAATGGCACTTATAACTTTTTAAAAGCTTTGTTTTGTTTTTGACATTTCAAAAGTACAACTAGAGAAACCAGTTCAATGTTATGAATTACTTATGAGAGCTAAAAACGAAGCTTTCTAAGTGGTTTCTAGCTGTGCCATATAGTTAACAAGACTCTTTCTGCAACAGAGAGCTGCCCATTTGCATCTATTTGATGGTAAACACAAACACATATGGATCAGGGGTCTGTTGTATACTGCACCTGTCTACTGACGGATGGAATTCGTAAAAACAATCTCCTTTTGGCTGAAAGAGAATCCCAAGACCCAAGCAGCACCTGTCAGCCTGTTGTAAAAAAATACTTTAAGGGTGCAGAAATCTTTGTCACCTACAGTTTCAGATCAGTCAGCTGCTTGAAGGGACATAACATCCAAAATGTTAAACAACTTTCCAATTAACTTCTATTTTCAAATTCTCTTTGTTCTAGTTGTATCCTTTATTGAAAAAGCAAGTTGGTAAGCCCAGGAGTGTGCATGTGTATGCAGCACTATATAAACAAGAGCAGTAGATGACAGTATTTTTTCATGCCATGTTGTGTTAAAAAAACGTGCATGCAATTTACCTAAGTATAGTAGTGTATTTAGGTTTTGTGCTGCCCTAGGCATTCAAAATTCTGCTCCCCCATCCCCTTCAGGTTTTAGGCCTTTTTTAGCTATAATATTTTTTTTGGTCAGGGTGTAACTTCACATTTTTTTAATTTTTCATGGCCTTTCTATAGTAAATAAGAGGAGAGAGAGGCAGGTTTAAAGGGACCACATATATGAGTGCAGAGGGCCACATGTGCCCATGAGCCGCCAGCTGGCCATCTTTGATCTAAACCAAAATATTCAATACTTTCTTAACAATATCCTGTATAACTGTCTGCAAACATACAATATATGCAAATGCCAACATCAAAACGTTGACACGTTTAAAATGGAAGCACCAGAAATACCATAAACTTGACTTAATCATTATAACATCACCCTAGACTTAGGGTTCCAATAACATTGTAATATTCAACAATTAAAGAGTGTGTCGTCGTTGTGACTGTTTAACAAGAGATTTTAGCTTTAAGCTTTCCCCTCTTTTTGTATTCTCTCCAATAAACTCATACATATACACATAAAATGACACACTCAAATACACAAGCTCACATAGAATATACACACACTAACATACACAAACATACATACATATACATCTACATAAACACATGCACACAGGTACATACACATATCCACACACACAAACAAATGCACACATGTAAATATGCAGAAACACAAAATTAAATGCACACAGATATAAATACACATTTTATACTCCCACCCACACATTATATATCTATCTATCTATCTATCTATCTATCTATCTATATATATATATATATATATATATATATATATATATATATATATACTGTGTATATATATATATATATATATATATATATATATATTTATATTCATGCATGCATAAAGGTACACAGTACATACACACACTCACAAACTCATATATACAGTATATATATGTAACATACACTCAATTTAACCAACATCTTCAATGTTTTCTTACACTCACTCTGGTATGCCACTGAGCCCTCTGATGATCACTTCAGTGAGTGGTAAGACAGACATGGGGAAGTGTGGAAAGTACTCACCGTGAGATTACCAGGTGTCTATCTGACATGTGAGGACTTGAAGTCGAATCTGTTTATTTTAGTTTTTTTTGAAGAGTGCAACGAGAGCTGCTTGTAAGTGGCAATAAAATGACTGCCAGGATCAGCAGCGTCAATAGGTGTATGCAGGGCAGGAGGAAAATAATGATTGAATCCATGGTCAGTGGCATAGTTGGCCTTGCTCTATACAAGGGGACATTATTTTGTCATAGTTGGGTCCATAGGAAAAATACAATGTTTGAGGTCTATTGCAGTCCAGTGTAATTTTTCCTCTTGGCCCAACTATGACAAAATAAAGGTCTTTTTAAATATTGGTGGCTGGAATCCATGTTGTTGAAATTCCAGTATGGCAAGGACAGTACTGCTCTGGGCGCCGATGTGATGAGAGTGGGAGTGTGACGTCACCGGATGGGACGTGGCTTATAGCCGTTTTAGTCTATGTCGCAGTTAATAAGTTAGATGTGTTGTTCAAGCTGTTTACTTCTATGCTCTGCAATCAAATAGCGTTGTACCTTCTGTGCTGTGTCCTGCATCTCATGACATGAAAAGTGCCGATCTGAGGTCTGAGAGTATTGTGGATGAAGTGCAGCAGTTCAGGAGAGCTACAGTTGAAAGGCACAATGTGAGCGATAGACCATGGGCAACAGATAAGCCCAGAAGCGGATGGACGCAGCAGGCACGCTGCACGCTGTGCAACCGTACCCATGATCAGAATGTCATATGCCCCGCTAAAGATAAAAGATGTAGAAAGTGTAACCGAATGGGCAATTTTGAAGTTGTGTGTAAAACTGAATACATTAAGGAGATGCAGGTGGATAGTGACCAGGAGGGTCAAGAAGTTTCCTTTGTAGGGTCTGTTGTTGAACAGTCTGGTTCAGACGAAGATTGTTGGGTTACTGTAATGGGAGCCAAGGTTGCTTTTAAGATTGATACGGGAGCAAACATCACTGTAATGTCCCTTGCAGCATTCATAAAACTGCCTCGACAGTCTCAGCTGGCGAAAGTTACAACCGCATAGATTGTGCGGGGAAATTTCTTGTCAGCTGCGAGCATAAACAGAGAAAATGCACCATGTGTGTACATGTAATTGTAAATAGAGGTCAGTGTGTTAACTACCTATTGAGCAGGAAAGCATCCTATGGTTTGGGCCTTGTCGCCAGAGTGAATGAGATTTTGGAAGACATGTTTGGTGAAATGGGCCTACTGAATTGCAACCTAGTCCGAATATCACTTAAAAGTAATCCACCCCCAAACAGCATTACCACTTCTCGCAGAATTCCGTTCCCGCTCATGCCTCAAGTGGAGAAGCAACTGTTGCGAAGAAAAACTGGAAGGTACGCATCTGTGTAGATTTGAAAAGGCTGAATGAGGCGGTGAAGAGAGATATGTGCTGCCGACCCTTGAAGACATAGCTCGGAAACTGGCTGGGACGAAGTTCTTCTCTATACTGGATGCTTCCACCGGCTTCTGGATACCTCTATATCCACAGTGCCGCAAACTGACTATATTCATTACACCGGAGGTCGGTTTTGCTTCTGCAGACTCCCTTTTGGGATATCCTCTGCTCCTGAAATCTTTCAAAGAGACATGAGATCCCTCCTAAGGGACCACAAGGGCACTGCAGTCGTCATTGACAACATTTTAGTGTATGGGTCTACATTGGAAGAACATGATCAGCGATTGAGCTGTGTACTGCAGACCATTAGAGAGTCTGGGCTGAAATTAAATAAAGAGAAATGCCATTTTAGAAAATCTGAGTTATGTTACTTTGGGCATATTATCAATGGAGATGGCATCAAGCTGGACCCTGATAAAATCCTTGCTACTGAACAGATGAAAAGTCCTTCTGATGTATATGAGCTGAGACAAATATTGGGCCTTGTGAATTATGTTGGCAGGTTCCTTCCAGATTTATCCACAGTACTACACCCTCTATCACAGTGTTGTTGAAGAAAGGTGATGCCTGGGTCTGGGGTCCTCCACAGGAAGAAGCTTTTGTACAGGTCAAGCCCTTGCTGGGGTCTGCCCCAGTGTTAGGGTTTTATGATCCTTCTAAAAAGACAGTGGTTAGTGCTGATGCGAGCAGTTATGGGCTAGGGGCCGCCCTCCTGCAGCTGAATGAGAACAAACTACAGCCCATCACCTACTGTTCCCATACACTGACGGCTGCTGAGTCGAAATACGCCAAAATTGAGAAAGAATGCCTGGCTGCAGTTTGGGCCTATGAGCGCTTCCAGCGCTACCTAGTGGGTTTAGATAAATTTAGTCTGGAGATTGACCATAAACTGCTAGTGCCTCTAATCAACTCCTATAATATTGACAAAACACCCCTAAGATGCCAGAGACTTCTGATGAGTCTGCTCAGGTTCAACATTCAGGAAGTGCATGTGCTGGGGAAACAACTGGTAGTGGCAGATACACTTTCCAGGCTCCCGCTTGCTGCTACTGAAGAATCGTCAACGGAATCAGATGTGAAGGTGTATGTGGATACAGTTCTGGCATCCAGATCCATTTTGTCAGGAAAGCTAGAGCAAATAAGAAAGGAGACACATTTAGATATAAACCTTCAAGAAGTTATTAAGTACATAAAAGAAGGTTGACCCGAGAGCCGGGCAGCCTGGATGTCTTTAAGTTCTTACCAGTCAGAGAGGTTGCAGCTCACGGAGCTGGATGGGTTAGTGCTGTTCCAAGACCACATTGTCATTCCTGTTAGCATGTGGCAGGAGATGTTAAGTAGGATTCATGATGGCCACTTGGGCATTACAAAGTGCAGATAAAGGGCAGATACGGTGGTATAGTGGCTTGGGATCAGTTCTGACATTGCAAACCACGTGTCAAAATGTGCCTTTTGCCGGGAACGCCGTCCTACTCAGAGAAGGGAGCTCTTGATTTGTATCCCTCTGCTTGCAGGCCCATGGCAGACAATAGCTGCAGATTTGTGCGAACTGCATGGGAAGAAGTACCTAGTCATGGTTGACTACTATTCCTTGTATTTGGAGATTGCACCCTTGAATGAGATCACCAGTCAAGCCGTTATCACTCGTCTCAAGAGCTTGTTCATCCGGTGGGGCATACCAATGGAGTTAGTGAGTGATAACGGAATGCAGTTTGCTTCTATGGAGTGCAGTTCTTTTAGCAGTAAATATGATTTTGTCCATTCTACGTCAAGTCCACATTACCTGCAGGCCAATAGAATGGCTGAAAGGGCAGTTCAAACAACAAAGTTAATTTTGAAGCAATCTGAGCCATACCTAGCCCTCTTGTCCTATAGGGCGACTCCCATCCAAGCCACAGGCTTTAGCACAGTTGATGCTAGGATGACAGATACGCACTACACTACCCTCTGTGGGTGTTTTCCAGCCAACCCGCTCTGTTCCTCGGGGTGAGGATGTTAGGAGGGATGAAGAGGCGAAAAGGGGATACCGATTCTTCTACGACAGAAAACACTCTGTGAGGCTCTTGCAGGAGTTGAATGTGGGCCAAAATGTCAGAGTTAAGCTGGATGATGAGAAGAAATGGAAGACACCTGCTACGGTAATAGCGGTATGTAGTCCTTACTGAAGAAGGGACAGTCACACATTGAAATGGAAGCCATTACCTGAGAGTTTGGGACTGGATGCCTTTAGAGCCACAGCCGGTGGGATCCCCTGTTTTAAAAGAGGTACCTTCCCCTCAGCAAGACCACAGCAGGGATACTTCTTTGCTTCCAGCAGACACTCAATCACCTTCTTCTGTATCAGAGGACAGTTCATGTAAAATGACATCAAGTGGGAGAGTTGTGAAACTTCCAGCCCGCTACCGGTATAAGCACTGTAGTTAGAGCAGTGACCAGAAGAATGGGCAGAATAATCCCATGATCACTGTGGACTAGAGAAGTCTACCCCGATGTCCAAGTCAGGATTGTATTTCTTGTTGTTCATATATATTCTCTTTAACTTGTTATTTGTTGTACACTATTCAAAACTATTTTTGGATGCTTCTTGTATACCTTGTTAAGTTTTCTACTCTAAAAAAAATGTATGCTTTGTCCTATGAAAAAGGGGAAGATGTGATGAGCGTGGGAATGTGACGTCACGGGACAGGACGTAGCTTATAGTCATTTTAGTCTATGTCGCAGTTACTAAGTTAGAGTGTTGTACAAGCTGTTTACTTCTATGCTCTGCAATAAAATAGCGTTGTACCTTCTATGCTGTGTCCTACATCTCATCACAGCCGCCATGACCCACATGTGACCAACGAGAAGCCTCACTTCTCATGTGTGGTGATCAAACAGAAAGCAATAAGAGAGAGTCACTACTTTCTTTCATATAGGTGGCAAGAATCCATGAGCTAGTTACTGATGGGATATACATTCCTACCAAGTGGGGGCAAAGTTTCCCAAACCTCAAATGCCTATAAATACACATCCCCACCTCACTCATACCTCATTTTTTTTAAAAATTGCCTAATTAGGAGGTGGTGAAGCATGATGTGCTTAATTTCTTCAGTGAAAGGTGCTTCTAAGCATATTGAAGCCCAGTTCCTCTCTAATAGCGTGAAGTGGCATAATTTTGTGCCGTTTTTTTGCGCCAAAAATTTCCTGCCAAAAATATAAATTTTCCTGCCAAAATTGCCGTTTTAAGCTCCGCACCCAGCTCATTCAGTGTTCTCAGAAAACACTTAAAGAGCTTTCATGCAGCATTTTATGAATCAGTTTTAACATTTTTTAATAAATTTTCGCTCTATTTCCCACTCTCTCAAGCCTGTTATATATATATCATATATAGGAGCATGGATATAAATTTGCAGAATTATATTTTTTTTTTTCAAATTTAGTTTATTTATGCCTCAAACTGAACCTGCCTCTGATGTTACCATAGAATTTGAGCTGCATGAACACATATATACCAAAGCTAAGTGTGTTTGTTGTAATAAAGATGATCTAAATTTTTCAGCTCAATTCTGTGGCCTCTATAATTAACAAGCTGTCTACTTACCTGCATTCGACGGCCCCAATACGCTCGTCTAAGCTCGCCTAACATCGCCGCTGCGGACCTGAATCCGTTCGCCAAATTTATCAAGAAAGCTGTCAAAAAGCCGCGCACCAAGTACGGTGCGATGAGCAGCGGACTGTTGTTAACTAACAGTCATCGATCTCGGTGCTCTTCGGCTTCTTCGCAGCTTTCTTGCTAGCCTGTCACTAAATACCCACACTATACTATACTGTTTTACCCCCTAAACCGCCGCTCCCGGACCCTGCTGCAACTCTAATAAATATATTAACCCCTAAATCACCGCTCCCGGACCCCGCCACAACTCTAATAAATATATTAACCCCTAAACCGCCGCTCCCGGACCCCGCTGCAACTCTAATAAATATATTAACCCCTAAACCGCTGCTCCCGGACCCCGCCGCCACCTACATTATACCTATTAACCCCTAATCTGCCGCCCCCTATACCGCCGCCACCTACATTAAGTTATTAACCCCTATCCTGTCGATACCGGACCCTGCCACAACTAAATAAAGTGTTTAACCCCTAAAACGTCACACCCGGAGCCCGCCGCCACCTACAGTACATTTATTAACCCCTATCCTGCCCCCCCACACCGCTGCCACCTACATTACATTTATTAACCTCTAATCTGCCTCCCTACACCGCCGCCACTATATAAAATGAATTAACCCCTAAACCTAAGTCTAACCCTAACACCCCCTAACTTAAATATAATTTAAATACATCTAAATAAATGTAATATTATTACCTAAATTATTCCTATTTAAAACTAAATACTTACCTATAAAATAAACCATAAGATAGCTACAATATAACTAATAGTTACATTTGTATCTATCTTAGGGTTTATTTTTATTTTACAGGCAACTTTGTATTTATTTTAAATAGGTACAATAGCTATTAAATAGTTATTAACTATTTAATAGCTACCTAGCTAACATAAATACAAAATTACCTGTAAAATAAATCCTAAACTAAGTTACAATTACACCTAACACTATACTATAATTAAATAAATTGAATTAATTAACTACAATTGCCTAACATTAAATAAAATTAACTAAAGTACAAAAAAAACACACTAAATTACAGAAAATAAAAAATAAATTACAAGAAGTTTAAGCTAATTACACCTAATCTAAGCCCCCTAATAAAATAAAAAAGCCCCCCAAAATAATAAAATTCCCTACCCTAAACTAAATTACAAATAGCCCTTAAAAGGGCCTTTTGTGGGGCATTGCCCCAAAGTAATCAGCTCTTTTACCCGAAAAAAAAAGAAATACAACCCCCCCAACATTAAAACCCACCACCCACACACCCAACCCTACTCTAAAACCCACCCAAACCCCCCTTACAAAAACCTAGCCGGGCCGGGCAAAAGTCTTCATCCGATCCGGCCAGAAGTCTTCATTGAATCTGGGCAAAAGAGGTCCTCCAAGCGGCAGAAGTCTTCATCCAAGCGGCATCTTCTATCTTCATCCATCCGGAGTGGGTCCATCTTCAATCCAGCCAACGCGGAGCCATCCTCTTCAAACGACCGCCTAACACTGAATGACGGTTCCTTTAAATGATGTCATCCAAGATGGCGTCCCTTGAATTCCGATTGGCTGATAGGATTCTATCAGCCAATCGGAATTAAGGTAGGAAAAATCCGATTGGCTGATGCAATCAGCCAATCAGATTGAAGTTCAATCCTATTGGCTGATCCAATCAGCCAATAGGATTGACCTTGCATTCTATTGGCTGATCGGAACAGCCAATAGAATGCGAGGTCAATCCTATTGGCTGATTGGATCCTATTGGCCAATTTAGAACTTTGGGAAACAGTTCCTAAAGTTGATGGGGCAATTTCCACTCTTGCCAAACGTACTACTATTCCTATGGAAGACAGTACTTCTTTTAAGGATCCTTCAAATAGGAAGCTTGAAACATATCTAAGAAGGGCATATTTACATACTGGCTATATTCTTAGACCTGTTATATCTATAGCTGATGTTGCTGCTGCTTCTACTTTTTGGTTCTACAGTTTAGCACAGCAGTTGCCTTTAGATTCTGAATTATCTAACGTTATTGTTTTACTTCAACATACAAATAGTTTTATTTGTGATGCTATATTTGATGTTATGAAGATCAATGTCAAATCCATTTGTTTAGCCATTATAACTAGAAGAGCTTTATGGCTTAAATCTTGGAATGCTGACATGGTGTCTAAAACTAAATTATTATCTCTCTCTTTTAAAGGTAAAAATCTTTTTGGTTCACAATTGGATTCTGTTATCTCCACTGTTACTGGGGGTAAGAGAGTTTTTCTGCCCCAAGACAGGAAATCTAAGGGTAAATGTAAAGCTCCCAATCATTTTCATTCCTTTTGTCAGAATAGAGAACAGAAAAACACTCCTTCCCCTAAGGCCTCTATAAGAAACCAAATCCTGCTCCTAAATCTACATGAAGGTGCAGCCCTCAAGCCAGTTCTTCTGGTAGGGGGCAGACTAAAGCTATTTCAAAGCATTTGGACAGACTCTGTCCAAAATCAGTGGATTCAGAATATAATTTCTTAGGAGTATCGAATAGGATTCAGAATAAGACCTCCTTTGGGAAGATTCTTTCTTACCCATGTATCAAAAAATGCAGTAAATGCTCAAGCCTTTCTGAAATGTGTTTCAGATCTAGAACTTTCAGGAGTAATTATCCCAGTTCCACATCAGGAATAAAGATTGGGGTTTATATTCAAATCTATTCATTGTACCAAAGAAGGAAAATTCTTTTAGACCAATTATGGAATTTGAAAACTTTTAATCATTTTGTAAGAGTCCCAACTTTGCCTTTTGTTCAGCAAGGTCACTTCATGTCCACAATAGACTTACAGGACGCTTACCTTCACAATCAGATTCATCCAGATCACTATCGATTTCTGAGATTCTCTTTTCTAAACAACCATTACCAATTTGTCGATCTTCCATTTGGCCTTTCAACAGCACCAAAAATATTCTCAGTAATATATCTGTAATCAGAGAGCAGGGTATTGCAGTGTTTCTTTATTGGGACGATATCTTGGTACTAGCTCAATCCCTTCATTTAGCAGAATATCACACAAAACAATTTCCGTTGTTTCTTCAAAGACATGTTTGGAGGATCAATTTACCAAAGAGTTTCTTGATTCCTCAGACAAAGGTCACCTATTTAGGTTTCCAGATAGATTCTGTGTCCATGACTCTATCCCTAACAGAAAAGAAATGTTTGAGATTGGTTTCAGCTTGTCTAAACTTTCAGTTTCTTATCATTTCCTTCAGTGGCTATGTGAAGGTATGGAAGTTTTAGGTCTCATGTTTGCAGCATCGGATGTGATCCCTTTAGCTTGTTTTCATATGAGACCTCTACAGCTTTGCATTTTGCACCAATGGTGCAGGGATTATACTACTCAGATATCACAACTGATATAAATAAATCCCAACAATTACTTTATCGTTTAAGGGGCCTTCTTTGTTCGTCCTACCTGGACTGTGATCACAACAGATGCAAGTTTCATAAGTTGGGGAGCTGTGTGAGGGTCTCTGACAGCACAAGGAGTTTGGAATCGTCGAGAAGAGAGGTTACCAATCAATATTAGAACTCTGTGCTATTTTCAGAGCTCTTCAGGCTTGGCCTCTATTAAAGAGAGAACCGTATATTTGGTTTCAAACAGACAATGTCACAACAGTGGCATATGTCAATCCCCTAGCAATGAAAAAAGTGTCTCTAATACTTTCTTGGGTGGAATCCAACTCTTGTCTAATAACTGTGATTCCTATACCAGGTGTAGACAGTTGGGAAGCAGATTATCTTAGCTGTCAGATTCTACATCTGGGGGAGTGGTCTCTCCATCCAGATATGTTCTATCAGATTGTGCAGATGTGGGGTCTTCCAGACATAGATCTGATGGCCTCTCGTCTAAACAGGAAATTTCCCAGATACCTCTCCAGGTCCAGGGATCCTCAGGCGGAATTGATGCTCTAACAGTTCCATGGTTTTCCCTTCCTGCTTACATTTTTCCACCTCTGGTTCTTCTTCCAAGGGTGATCTCAAATATCATTATGTGTTTCTGATAGCACCAGCATGGCCTCACAGGTTCTGGTATGTGGACCTTGTCTGAATGTCCAGTTGCCAACCTTGGTCACTTCCTCTAAGACCAGACCTTCTGTCTCATGGCCCGTTTTTCCATCCAGATCGGAAATCTAAATTTGAAGGCATGAAAATTGAATGCTTAGTCCTTAGTCATAGAGGTTTCTCTAACTCTGTGATTAACACTATAATACAGGCTCGTAAGCCTGTTTCAAGGAAAATATATCACAAGGTTTGGAAAACCTATATTTCATGGTGTTCCACTCATGATTATTCTTGGCATTCTTTTAGAATTCCTAGGATTATACCGTTTCTTCAGGATGGTTTGGATAAAGGTTTGTCTGCCAATACTTTGAAAGGACACATCTCTGCTCTTTCTGTTTTATTTCACAGAAAGATTGCTAATCTTCCTGATGTTCACTTTTTCGTACAGGCTTTGACTTGTATCAAACCGTTATTAAATCTATCTCTCCTCCTTGGAGTCTAAATTTGGTATTAAAGACTTTGCAGGCTCCTCCTTAGAAAGTGTTATTTCTCTTGGCTATCTCTTCTGCTATAAGAGTTTCTGAATCGTCTGCTCTCTCTTGCGAGTCCCCTTATCTGATTTTCCATCAAGATAAAACTGTTTTGTGGACTTAGTTTCTAGTGCCTATGATTTACGTTTTTTGAATTTACAAGAAAACGTAATTATTTTTTTTGAATTAATTTCTCAGCAAAAATTGCTGCTTTTATTTTATCCCTCCCTCTATAGTTACTTGTGGACTTCCACATCTTGGGTATTATATTCCATCAGTAACTAGATTGTGGACTCTCACCACCTATATGAAAAAACACAATTTATGTAAGAACTTACATGATAAATTAATTTCTTTCATGGTGGCGAGAGTCCAAGAGACCCACCAATTTTTTGGGGGTTATTATTTTTTTGTATAAAGCACATTATTTGTCATGTTCCTCTTTTTTATGCTTTTACTCCTTATACACCTCACTAACTTGGCTATATGTTAAACTGAGATATGAGTAAAGTGGGATGTGTATTTATATATTATTTGAGGTATGGGAAACTTTGCCCCCTCCTGGTAGAAATGTATATCCCATCAGTGACTACCTTGTGGACTCTTGTCATCATTAAATAAATTAATTTATAAGGTAAGTTCTTACATAAACTATTTTTTTTTAATAGCTTAATTCCGATAGAATTCTATCAGCCAATCAGAATCTAAGGGACGCCATCTTGGATGACGTCATTTAAAGGAACCTTCATTCGTCTGTAGTCGTCATCAGAAGAGGATGCTCCGCGTCGGATGTCTTGAAGATGGAGCTGCTCCGTGCAGGATGGATGAAGATAGAAGATGCTGTCTGGATGAAGACTTCTGCAGGCTTGAAAGAAGACTTCGGCCGCTTTGTTGAGGACTTCTCCCGATTTCTTGGAGGATGGATGTCGGATCTTCAAAACTGTAATCTTCTGGGGTTAGTGTTAGGATTTTTTAAGGGTTTATTGGGTGGGTTTTAGATTAGGACTTGGGCTGCATAGAGCTAAATGCCCATCCAAATGGCAATGGAGAGCTTAGTTTTTTTTAGTTAGCTTTTTATTTGGGGGGTTGGTTGTGTGGGTGGTGGGTTTTAATTTTGGGGGGTATTTGTATTTTTTTTTTACAGGTAAAAGAGCTGATTACCTTGGGGCAATGCCCCGCAAAAGGCCCCTTTAAGGGCTATTTGTAGTTTATTGTAGGCTAGGGTTTTTTTTATTTTGTGGGGGGGGATTTTTTATTTTCATAGAGCCCTTAGATTAGGTGTAATTAGTTTAAAGCTTTGATAATTTCTTTTTTATTTTTTGTAACTTAGTGTTTATTTTTTTGTGTAACTTAGTGTTTGTTATTTTTTTGTAACTTAGTTGTTAGTAATTTTTTTTAGTGTGGATTTAAATTATTTGAGTAGGGTTAGGTTTTTAAATATATAATATAGTTATTTTAATTTGTAGTTTTATGTAATTTTAGTATAAAAGTTTGTTTAGATTAATTATTAATTTAAGATAGTTTACTGTAATTTTATTATAATAGTTAGGGTAGGTTAATTATTAGTTTAATATAGTTTAATGTAATTTTATTATAATAGTTAGAATAGGTTAATTATTAGTTTAAATTTATTATAAAATAGGGATGAGTTAATATTTAATATAAAGTTAGCGGGTTGTTAGGTTTAGGGGTTAATAGGTTAATTTAGTTTATGGCGATGTGGGGGGCTGGCGGTTTAGGGGTTAATACATTTATTTAGTTGCGGTGGGCTCCGGGTGTGGCAAGATGGGGGTTAATAACTTTATGTAACTTTATGTAGGTGGCGGCGGTGTAGGGGTGGCAGATTAAGGGTTAATAAGTATAATGTAGGTGGCGGTGGGCTCCGTGATGTAACAATCAACTCACTTGTAATTGTAACAACCAATATATCATGTAAAATTGAGGATGTGTTACAAGAGTTGAGGATGACAGTACACTATATGCTTTTAGTGAACTGTATAACACTTGTTGTTAATTTTGCCGGACAGCTAGCTCCCAGTAACTGGAGTGTCTATTAGTGGGAGTTGACTTTGGCAGGTATTCGTAGCAATGGATATACAGAGATAAACAGTAGTGCAGAGGTTAATTATATATCAGGATGCAGTTAGTAGAAAGAGACCAGGGTTAAATGCAAGCAGCTTCAGTCTACAAACAGTAGTGCAGAGGTTAATTGTATTTCAGGATGCAGTTAGTAGAGAGAGTTCACGGTTAAATGCAAGCAGCTTCACTATACAAATCTTACACTTGTAGTATGTTTAAGTGTACTTCAGAAGAGAGTTGCACAGTGTGTTTATGAAAGTTTATACAGCACCTGTCCAGAAGTCGCTGAATGAGATTTCCCCTTTAAGCAAACTGCAGCTGCTGTGAGTGCGATGAGTGCAGCACAGAGATCCGGTCCCAATGAGCTTGTTGAGCAGTGTGAACGCTGTGGTCCCTGCGTTTCCTGTTTGCTGAGTGGCGTGTCACGCCAGGTTGTTAGGAATACTCACAAGCAGACCCTGGATGGGGGAGGTGTGGAGTGAAGTCCTGCTGCAGATATGTAATGTCAGCTCTGGCTGAAGTAGAGGTATGCTGATAGAAAAGGAAATAAATACACAGTTTAAATCCTGTTATGCTGTAGAAAAGGTAAGGACTGGAACTGTAGCTATTACACTTCAATAAACAAGCAAAGGACCATGGGAGGAAGCAGGTTTATATTGGGTTTAGGTAGGAAGTTAACAAGATGTAAAGGTGGTATATAATATTTGCTTTACACATTTAAGGTGGAATAGGAGGATCATGACACATCCCCCCCCCAAAGATCCATCAAGAAGGGATCAGGGTGCGGGACGATCGGGATGGCGCCTATGAAAGAGAGACACCAGCTGGGGAGCCGAGAGGTTGGCTGCAGGCTCCCAAGAATCTTCAGAGGAATCAAATCCAGCCCAATGGACAAGGTACTGTAGTTGTCCATTGCATTGACGAGAGTCCAAAACCGAATGTACTTCATATTCAGGATCCGGCGTCGGGGACACCAGAGCAGGAAGAGGCAGAAGACGAGAGGTATCACAGGGTTTGATCAATGATATATGAAAAGTCGGGTGGATGCGGTAAGTAGCAGGGAGCTGTAAGGTAACAGTAAGTGGGTTGCGAATGGCTACAATTGGAAAAGGACCAACAAAGAGATTGTTAAACTTCCTGCATGGTGAGGGTATTTTAAGATTTTTTGTGCTCAACCAAACCATGTCCCCAACCTTGTAATTAGGTTGTGGACGATGCCGTAAATCATAGTAGCGCTTTTGAGAAGCTTGTGCATGCTTGATATTGCTTTGGACCACATTGTATGTTAGTTTAATAGAATTGATGAGATCATTAACCTGAGGACAAGGAGTTTGAGAGGATGATAAGGGATGGAAACGTGGATGGAGTCCTGAGTTGATATAGAAAGGTGAAAATCCGGTAGAAGAGTTAGTAGTATTATTGTATGCGAATTCCGCTTGAGGTATGAAGGAGACCCATGATTCGTGGGTGCTAGAGCAGAAGCATCTTAAGTACTGCTCTAGCCACTGGTTGGTCCTCTCACAGAGACCATTTGACTGCGGGTGGTATGAGGTGGTGAGATGTTGCTGAATGGAAAGAGAGGAACAGAGAAATTTCCAAAACTTTGAGGTCATTGAAGGCTTTTTGAGACTGGGGGGTCCAGAGGAAAGGCTTTGTCGTCTTAGTGAGATTTGTTAATGGCTTAGTGATAGCTGCAAAATTATGGATAAAGCGTCTGTAAAAGTTTGCAAAGCCTAAGAAGCATTGTACTTCTTTGATAGTGGTTGGTGTAGGCCAAGATGTGATGGCTTTGATTTTATTGTCTTCCATCATAATGGTACTTTGACTGATACGGTAACCTAGGAATGAGACCTCTGTAACATGGAAGAGACATTTCTCTAATTTTACGTAAAGACTATGTGACCTTAGTCTGGACAACACTTGCCTGACATGTATGACATGTTCTGAAAGGGAAGAAGAATAGATTAGAATATCGTCAAGATAGACCACCAGAAAAGTGTCTAAGATGTCCCTAAAGCTATCGTTGATAAAATTCTGGAATGTCGCCGGGGCGTTGCACAGACCGAATGGCATAACAGTATATTCAAAAAGACCATACCTAGTCCTAAATGCTGTCAGCCATTCGTCCCCGGACCTTATTCTAACAAGGTTGTATGCGCCCCTAAGGTCTAGTTTGGTAAATATAGTAGCGCCACTCAACCTCTCAACCAATTCTGGGATTAGAGGTAGCGGGTACCTGTTCTTTATCGTGCGTTTATTTAATTCACGATAATCTATAATAGGGCACAAGGACCCGTCCTTGTTTTTTACAAAAAAGATGCCGGCACCGGCAGGGGAAGTGGAGGGACAGATGAAACCTTTTTTTTAAATTATCAGTTATGTAGTTTTTTAAATGTTGTAACTCAGGTCTGGACAGGGGATAGATATGGCCGTAGGGAATGGTGGCTCCAGGTAACAGGTCAATGGGGCAATCGTAGGACCTGTGTGGAGGTAATGACTCGGCCTCTTTCTGATCGAAGACATCAGAGAAATCTGAATACTGAGGAGGAATAGAAGGAGCAGAGGTAGAGAGTAAATGAGCAGTTGGAAAACAGGTCTTAGAGCAGTAAGAAGAGGGAAAGGATAGAGTAAGTGTGTCCCAATGCACCGTGGGTTGGTCTAACTGTAACCAGGTAATTCCCAGAACTATAGGATAGAGAGGGGATGATATGATTTCAAAGGTAATGGTCTCAGAATGACCAGAGGCAGTAGTAACCAGTAAGGGAATAGTCTGTTGCATGACAGGACCAGATGGTAGATGTGAACCGTCAATAACTTTGAGAGGCAGAGGTGTGCTTTTGAAAGAAAAAGGTATTTTATTAACAGTGACTAAACTCAAATCAATAAAGTTGGCACATGCTCCGGTATCTATGATGGCTTCACACTTTATCCTGTGTTGTTCCCACTGCAAGGATAAGGGTAATGTTAGATAGGCAGTGGCAATATTTTTTGTGTTTAGGCAATGGTTGAAAGGGTGTACCTTACCTATCTTCTGTTTGAGTAGTAGTGGACACTCCTTAACAACATGGTCTGCTGATGCGCAATACATGCACAAATTTAATGTACGGCGTCTCAATTTCTCTTGTGGAGAGAGGGGTCCACGTAGAAAACTAATGTCCATAGGTCGCTCAGGTGGTGAAGTAGATGGCGTCTGTAAAACCCTGCGCTGAGGGGGGTTAGAGGGGCTTTTTTCTTGCCTCCTCTCCCTAAGTCTACGGTCAACAGTAGTGGTAAGGATGTACAGTTCTTCCAGGCGGTCTGGAATACCTACTCTGGCGAGTTCATCCTTAATGTCTTCGGATAAACCAAGGCGATACTGGTTTTTCAGAGAAACCTCATTCCAGAGGGAATCTCTGGCCCATATCCTAAAACGAGTGATATACTCTTCAACTGGGGCTTTAAGCTGTTTTAAACCTCTGAGTTTGCCCTCAGCTGTAATCTGGCGATAGGGATCATCATAAAGAGAGGAGAGGGCTTTAAGGAAGCAGTCCAGGGAATTCAGTATTGGATCTTGTGACTCATAGAAAGAGTCAGCCCAGACCCTTGGCTCTCCCCTAAGGTATGATAGGATGGTTAGTACTTTGGCCCTGTTAGTGGGGTAGGTCCTAGGGCGTAAATCGAAAGCAATAAGCATGCATTGCGAAATTGACGAAAAGTGGAGCGGTCCCCTGAGAACTTTTCGGGGTATGAAACCTGGGGTTCAGCATGATGGTCATTTCCAGAGTTTCTATTTGATAGCACTTCCCTTAAGCATGCTTTAAGGCTTTGATTTTCCACCTGCAAATCCCTGAAAGCCTGGGTTAGGTTATCCAGCCTTTGATTTAGGCTGTGTAGCTGGGGAGTGACGTCAGTGGGCTCCATGGCTACTATATAGGGCTGGTTTATTATGTAACAATCAACTCACTTATAATTGTAACAACCAAGATATCATGTAAAATTGAGGATGTGTTACAAGAGTTGAGGATGACAGTACACTATATGCTTTTAGTGAACTGTATAACACTTGTTGTTAATTTTGCCGGACAGCTAGCTCCCAGTAACTGGAGTGTCTATTAGTGGGAGTTGACTTTGGCAGGTATTCGTAGCAATGGATATACAGAGATAAACAGTAGTGCAGAGGTTAATTATATATCAGGATGCAGTTAGTAGAAAGAGACCAGGGTTAAATGCAAGCAGCTTCAGTCTACAAACAGTAGTGCAGAGGTTAATTGTATTTCAGGATGCAGTTAGTAGAGAGAGTTCACGGTTAAATGCAAGCAGCTTCACTATACAAATCTTACACTTGTAGTATGTTTAAGTGTACTTCAGAAGAGAGTTGCACGGTGTGTTTATGAAAGTTTATACAGCACCTGTCCAGAAGTCGCTGAATGAGATTTCCCCTTTAAGCAAACTGCAGCTGCTGTGAGTGCGATGAGTGCAGCACAGAGATCCGGTCCCAATGAGCTTGTTGAGCAGTGTGAACGCTGTGGTCCCTGCGTTTCCTGTTTGCTGAGTGGCGTGTCACGCCAGGTTGTTAGGAATACTCACAAGCAGACCCTGGATGGGGGAGGTGTGGAGTGAAGTCCTGCTGCAGATATGTAATGTCAGCTCCGGCTGAAGTAGAGGTATGCTGATAGAAAAGGAAATAAATACACAGTTTAAATCCTGTTATGCTGTAGAAAAGGTAAGGACTGGAACTGTAGCTATTACACTTCAATAAACCAGCAAAGGACCATGGGAGGAAGCAGGTTTATATTGGGTTCAGGTAGGAAGTTAACAAGATGTAAAGGTGGTATATAATATTTGCTTGACACATTTAAGATGGAATAGGAGGATCATGACACGGGAGCAGAGGAATAGGGGTTAATATGTTTATTAGAGTGGCGGTGGGCTCCAGGAGCGGTGCTTTAGGGGTTAATAACTTGATTTAGTTCCAGCGGGGTCCGGGAGTGCGGCGGTATAGGGGTTAAACAGTTTAGTATAGTGTGGGTGTTTAGTGACCGTATACAAATAAAGCTGTGAAAAAGCCGAAGAGGAGCGAGATCGATGATTGTTAGTTAACAACAGTCCGCTGCTAATCGCCCCATACTTGGTGTGCGGCTTTTTGACAGCTTTTTTGGTAACTATGGAGAACATATTCTGCAGCAAAGCCCTGGAATGGATCACCTCCTTCCTCATGGGCAGGACCCAGAAAGTCAGACTTCCGCCCTTCTCCTCCAAACCCGCACCAGTCAACTGCGGTGTACAGCAAAGCTCTTCGCTGAGCACCACGGGTGATTAGTTCGCGCTCTATAAGTACCCAATAGATAGATAGTTATTTTAAATATTTAAAGTGGAGGATTCCGCTGTTTACTGAATCTAATCTAAAGGGAATCGGGCTTATGCAGGCTTGTGCAGTATCCCAATAACATCCGTGTTATCCGGCATCTGCATATATTCAATTGCAGCTTATTATAGGGTAATAGGTACTTTTATAACTGATACTGAGATTTTTATATCTATAGTCAGAGAGATTTTTATATCTATACGCATGCAAAGATCACACAAAGTCACCGCAAATATCACTCCCTGAAAGACTGCCTGGAACATAGTAGACCCGCTCTATCGATCGTACATCTTAAGATTGAGCTGCGCTTTGACAGGTATGTCGTGTACGCTTATAGAATCTCCCTAGTAATAATCAGCAATCTTAATAAATATTATAATAGTATCTTATTAAAAGCTTATTAGAACAACATATAAAAAGAGTATATAATTGACAGTTAAGACTTGTATGTTTATGGAATCTCCCTAGTAATAACGAGCAATCTTATTAAATATCATAATAGTATCTTAATAATAGCTTATTATAACAAGATATAAAATGAGTATATAATTGACAGGTAAGCCGTTTACTTTTGTAGAATCTCCCTAGTACTAACGAGCAATCTTTAGAAGTATCACAATATTATATTATTAATAGCTTATTAGAAATACATTGAAAACGAGTATATAATTGACACGTAAGCCGTGTACTTTATAGAATCTCCCTAGTACTAACGAGCAATCTTTAGAAGTATCACAATATTATATTATTAACAGCTTATTCTGAAATCATTCAAAAAGATTACATATTTACTATAATATAGATAATTTGACTTTGCAATTATTAGTATACTTTTCTAAAACATCTTGGTCTATATACATTTTTATTTTGTATTCGTGATATTAAGTTCAATTGATTATATAAAAGGCCAAGTGTGTTTGTCCAAAGCTGTCATGCGCAGTAGAGACAGCACGAGGACAAACACACCTGGCCTTTGAGTCCTAGCTGATCTGCGGCAGAAGTGGGTGTGGCCGGGCATGAGCCAGGGATGTGAATGACCTGAAGGGTGTGTGGCCATGCATGAAGGGGGCATGGCCATGCCTGGTCGCGAGATAGAGAGAGGAGGGAGAGAGAGAGGAGGAGAGAGAGAGAGGAGGGGAAAGAGAGAGGAGAGGGGGGAGAGAGAGGGGAGAGGGGGGGAGAGAGAGGGGAGAGGGGGGAGAGATAGGGGGGAGAGAGGGGGGAGAGAGAGGGGAGAGAGGAGAGGTGAGAGAGAGAGGAGGGGGGAGAGCTCAAAAGAGAGGGGGAGAGAGAGAGCGCAAAAGATCTGGGGAGAGAGAGAGCTCAAAAGAGAGGTGGAGAGAGAGCGCAGAAGAGATGGGGGAGAGAGAGAGAGCAAAAGAGAGGGGGGAGAGAGCGCACAAAAGAGAGGGGGAAAGAGAGAGGGGAGAGAGAGAGAGAGGAGAGGGGGAGAGAGAGAGAGGGGGAGAGAAAGAGCTCAAAAGAGTGGGGGATAGAGAGAGCTCAAAAGAAAGGGGGAGAGAGAGAACTCAAAAGAGAGGGGGAGAGAGAGCACAAAATAGATGGGGGAAAGAGAGCTCAAAAGAGAGGGGGAGAGAGAGTGCAAAAGAGATGGGGGAGAGAGAGAGCTCAAAAGAGAGGGGGAGAGAGAGTGCAAAAGAGATGGGGGAGAGAGAGAGAGCAAAAGAGAGGGGAGAGAGAGAGCACAAAAGAGAGGGGGGGAGAGAGAGAGAGAGAGAGAGGGGGAGAGGGGGAGAGAGAGAGGGAGAGAGGAGGGGAGAGAGAGAGAGAGGAGGGGAGAGAGAGGAGAGGGGGGAGAGAGAGATGGAAAAATGGCCCTTGAGACAGAAGGTCTTGCCTTAAAGGAAGTGGCCAAGGTTGGCAACTGGACATCCAGCCAAGATCCACATACCAAAACCTGTGAGGCCATGCTGGTGCTATCAGAAACACATGTGATTGTTCCATTATGATCTTGGAGATCACCCTTGGAAGAAGGTGGAAAAATGTAAGCAGGTTGGTAAAATCAAGGAACTGTTAACGCATCCACCATCTCTGCCTGAGGATACCTGGACCTGGAAAGGTACCTGGGAAGCTTCTTGTTTAGATAAGAAGCCATTAGATCTATTTCGGGAAGACCCCACATCTGTACAATCTGACAAAATACATCTGGTAGGAGAGACCACTCCCCTGGATGTAAAGACTGATGACTGAGATAATCTGCTTCCCAATTGTCTACACCTGGGATATGTATTGCAGAAATTAGATAGTATTTGGATTCCGCCCAGGAAAGTATCCAAGATACTTTTTTCATCGCTAAAGGACTGAGAGTCCCACCCTGATGATTGACATATGCCACAGTTGTGATATTGTCTGTCTGAAAACGAATGAATGATTCTCTCTTTAATAGAGGCCAAGCCTGAAGAGCCCTGAAATAGAACGAAGTTCTAAAATATTGATTGGTAACCTCGCCTTTTGAGGATTCCAAACTCCTTGTGTTGTCAGAGACCCCCAGGCAGTTTCCCAACCTGTGAGACTTGCATCTGTTGAAATCACAGTCCAGGAAGGACAAACAAAAGAGGCCCCTTGAATAATCTGATGATGGTCCAACCACCAGGACAGAGAGAGTTGAATGTTGGGATTTAAGTATATCAATTGTGATATCCCAGTATAATCCCTGCACCATTGATTCAGCTTGCAAAGCTGCAGAGGTCTTATATAAAACGAGCAAAGGGGATCGCATCTGATGCTGCAGTCATGAGACCTAAAACTTCCATGCACATAGCCACTGAAGGGAATGATTGAGACTGAAGGTTTCGACAGGCAGAAACCAATTACATTCGTCTCTTGTCTGTTAAAGGACATGGACATTGAATCTATCTGGAAACCTAAAAAGGTGACCCTTGTCTGAGGGATCAAAAATTGATCCTCCAACCATGTTTTTGAAGAAGCAACACAAGTTGATTTGTGTGAGATTCTGCTAAATGAAAAGATTGAGCCAGTACCAAGATATCGTCCAAATAAGGAAACACCGCAATACCTTGTTCTCTTATTGCAGATAGAAGGGCACAGAGAACCTTCTAAAAGATTCTTGGAGCTGTTGCTAGGCCAAATGGAAGAGCAACAAATTGGTAATGCTTGTCTAGAAAAGAGAATCTCAGAAACCTATAGTGGTTTGAATGAATCGGAATGTGACTATACGCATCCTGTAAGTCTATTGAGGACTTGTAAGGACCTTGCTGAAAAAAAGGCAGAAAAGTCCCTATAGTCACCATCTTGAAAGTTGGGGCCCTTACAAATTGATTTAAAAACTTCAGATCCAGAACTGGTCTGAAAGAATTTTCTTTCTTAGGGACAATGAATAGATTTGAATAAAAACCCATACCCTGTTCCAGAAGTGGAACTGGTACAATTACCCCTGAAAGCTCTAGATCTGAAACACACTTCAGGAAGGCCTGAGCTTTCACAGGATTTGTTGGAACATGAGAGAGAAAAAATCTTCTCACAGAAGGTCTTATTCTGAAACCTATTCGATACCCCTGAGAGACATTATTCTGTATCCAATGATTCTGAAAGGAACCTACCCAAATGTCTTGAAATAATTTCAATCTGCCAGCAGAACTGGATTGAGGGCCACACCTTCATGCAGTCTTGGGGGCTGGCTTTGGTTTCTTTTAAGGCTTGGATTTATTCCAACTCAAAAATGGCATCTAATTGGAGCCAGAGTCCTTAGGGGAAAGAGTGGCTTTCTGTTCTCTATTCTGAAGAAAGGAACTAAACCGATTAGAAGCTTTAGATTTACCCTTATGCCTAGATTTAGAGTTCTGCGGCCAAAGGGGTGCGTTAGCTACGCGTGCTTTTTTCTGGCCGCACCTTTTAAATACCGCTGGTATTTAGAGTTCACAGAATGGCTGCGTTAGGCTCCAAAAAAGGAGCGTAGAGCATATTTAACGCAACTTCAACTCTCAATACCAGCGGTGCTTACGGACGCGGCCAGCTTCAAAAACGTGCTCGTGCACGATTCCCCCATAGAAAACAATGGGGCTGTTTGAGCGGAAAAAAAACCTAACACCTGCAAAAAAGCCGCGTTCAGCTCCTAACGCAGCCCCATTGTTTGCTATGGGGAAACACTTCCTATGTCTGCACCTAACACTCTAACATGTACCCCGAGTCTAAAAACCCCTAACCTTACACTTATTAACCCCTATTCTGCCGACCCCGCTATCGCTGACCCCTGCATATTATTATTAACCCCTAATCTGCCGCTCCGTAAACTGCCGCTACTTACATTATCCCTATGTACCCCTAATCTGCTGCCCCTAACACCGCCGACCCCTATATTATATTTATTAACCCCTAATCTGCCCCCCACAACGTCGCCTCCACCTGCCTACACTTATTAACCCCTAATCTGCCGAGCGGACCGCACCGCTATTATAATAAAGTTATTAACCCCTAATCCGCCTCACTAACCCTATAATAAATAGTATTAACCCCTAATCTGCCCTCCCTAACATCGCCGACACCTAACTTCAAACATTAACCCCTAATCTGCCGACTGGAGCTCACCGCTATTCTAATAAATGTATTAACCCCTAAAGCTAAGTCTAACCCTAACACTAACACCCCCCTAAGTTAAATATAATTTAAATCTAACGAAATTAATTAACTCTTATTAAATAAATTATTCCTATTTAAAGCTAAATACTTACCTGTAAAATAAACCCTAATATAGCTACAATATAAATTATAATTATATTATAGCTATTTTAGGATTCATATTTATTTTACAGGTAACTTTGTATTTATTTTAACCAGGTACAATAGCTATTAAATAGTTAAGAACTATTTAATAGCTAAAATAGTTAAAATAATTACAAAATTACCTGTCAAATAAATCCTAACCTAAGTTACAATTAAACCTAACACTACACGATCAATAAATTAATTAAATAAAATACCTACAATTATCTACAATTAAACCTAACACTACACTATCAATAAATAAATTAAATACAATTCCTACAAATAAATACAATTAAATAAACTAACTAAAGTACAAAAAATAAAAAAGAACTAAGTTACAAAAAATAAAAAAATATTTACAAACATTAGAAAAAAATTACAACAATTTTAAACTAATTACACCTACTCTAAGCCCCCTAATAAAATAACAAAGACCCCCAAAATAAAAAAAATGCCCTACCCTATTCTAAATTACAAAAGTTCAAAGCTCTTTTACCTTACCAGCCCTGAACAGGGCCCTTTGCGGGGCATGCCCCAAATAATTCAGCTCTTTTGCCTGTAAAAAAAAACATACAATACCCCCCCCCCCAACATTACAACCCACCACCCACATACCCCTAATCTAACCCAAACCCCCCTTAAATAAACCTAACACTAAGCCCCTGAAGATCTTCCTACCTTGTCTTCACCATGCCAGGTTCACCCATCGATCCAGAAGAGCCTCCGATGTCTTGATCCAAGCCCAAGCGGGGGTCTGAAGAGTGACGTCCATCCTCCAGCTGAAGTCTTGATCCAAGCGGGCAGAAGAGGACATCCGGACCAGCAAACATCTTCATCCAAGCCGCATCTTCTATGTTCTTCAATCCGATGACAACCGGCTGATCTTCAAGACCTCCATCGCGGATCCATCCTTCTTCTCCGACGACTTCCCGACGAATGACGGTTCCTTTAAGGGACGTCATCCAAGATGGCGTCCCTCGAATTCCGATTGGCTGATAGGATTCTATCAGCCAATCGGAATTAAGGTAGGAAAATTCTGATTGGCTGATGGAATCAGCCAATCAGAATCAAGTTCAATCCGACTGGCTGATTCAATCAGCCAATCAGATTGAGCTCGCATTCTATTGGCTGTTCCGATAAGCCAATAGAATGCGAGCTCAATCTGATTGGCTGATCGGATCAGCCAATCGGATTGAACTTGATTCTGTTTGGCTGATTCCATCAGCCAATCAGAATTTTCCTACCTTAATTCCGATTGGCTGATAGAATCCTATCAGCCAATCGGAATTCGAGGGACGCCATCTTGGATGACGTCCCTTAAAGGAACCGTCATTCGTCGGGAAGTCGTCGGAGAAGAAGGATGGATCCGCGATGGAGGTCTTGAAGATCAGCCGGTCGTCATCGGATTGAAGAACATAGAAGATGCAGCTTGGATGAAGATGTTTGCCGGTCCGGATGTCCTCTTCTGCCCGCTTGGATCAAGACTTCAGCCGGAGGATGGACGTCACTCTTCAGACCCCCGCTTGGATCAAGACATCGGAGGCTCTTCTGGATCGGTCGGTGAACCTGGCATGGTGAAGACAAGGTAGGAAGATCTTCAGGGGCTTAGTGTTGGGTTTGGGTTAGATTAGGGGTATGTGGGTGGTGGGTTGTAATGTTGGGGGGGGTATTGTATGTTTTTTTTTACAGGCAAAAGAGCTGAATTATTTGGGGCATGCCACGCAAAGGTTCCTGTTCAGGGCTGGTAAGGTAAAAGAGCTTTGAACTTTTGTAATTTAGAATAGGGTAGGGCATTTTTTTATTTTGGGGGTCTTTGTTATTTTATTAGGGGGCTTAGAGTAGGTGTAATTAGTTTAAAATTGTTGTAATTTTTTCTAATGTTTGTAAATATTTTTTTATTTTTTGTAACTTAGTTCTTTTTTATTTTTTGTACTTTAGTTAGTTTATTTAATTGTATTTATTTGTAGGAATTGTATTTAATTTATTTATTGATAGTGTAGTGTTAGGTTTAATTGTAGATAATTGTAGGTATTTTATTTAATTAATTTATTGATAGTGTAGTGTTAGGTTTAATTGTAACTTAGGTTAGGATTTATTTGACATGTAATTTTGTAATTATTTTAACTATTTTAGCTATTAAATAGTTCTTAACTATTTAATAGCTATTGTACCTGGTTAAAATAAATACAAAGTTACCTGTAAAATAAATATAAATCCTAAAATAGCTATAATATAATTATAATTTATATTGTAGCTATATTAGGGTTTATTTTACAGGTAAGTATTTAGCTTTAAATAGGAATAATTTATTTAATAAGAGTTAATTAATTTCGTTAGATTTAAATTATATTTAATTTAGGGGGTTGTTAGTGTTAGGGTTAGACTTAGCTTTAGGGGTTAATACATTTATTAGAATAGCGGTGAGCTCCAGTCGGCAGATTAGGGGTTAATGTTTGAAGTTAGGTGTCGGCGATGTTAGGGAGGGCAGATTAGGGGTTAATACTATTTATTATAGGGTTAGTGAGGCGGATTAGGGGTTAATAACTTTATTATAATAGCGGTGCGGTCTGCTCGGCAGATTAGGGGTTAATAAGTGTAGGCAGGTGGAGGCGACGTTGTGGGGGCAGATTAGGGGTTAATAAATATAATATAGGGGTCGGCGGTGTTAGGGGCAGCAGATTAGGGGTACATAGCTATAATGTAGGTGGCGGCGCTTTGCGGTCGGCAGATTAGGGGTTAATTATTGTAGGTAGCTGGCAGCGACATTGTGGGGGGCAGGTTAGGGGTTAATAAATATAATATAGGGGTCGGCGGTGTTAGGGGCAGCAGATTAGGGGTACATAAGTATAACGTAGGTGGCGGTCGGCAGATTAGGGGTTAAAAAAATGTTATTGAGTGGCGGCAATGTGGGGGGACCTCGGTATATGGGGTACATAGGTAGTTTATGGGTGTTAGTGTACTTTAGAGCACAGTAGTTAAGAGCTTTATAAACCGGCGTTAGCCAAGAAAGCTCTTAACTACTGACTTTTTTCTGCGGCTGGAGTTTTGTCGTTAGATTTCTAACGCTCACTTCAGCCACGACTCTAAATACCGGAGTTAGAAAGATCCCATTGAAAAGATAGGATACGCAATTGACGTAAGGGGATCTGCGGTATGGAAAAGTCGCGGCTGGAAAGTGAGCGTTAGACCCTTTCCTGACTGACTCCAAATACCGGCGGTAGCCTAAAACCAGCGTTAGGAGCCTCTAATGCTGGTTTTGACGGCTACCGCCAAATTCTAAATCTAGGCCTAAGACTTTTAACTTGGGGCAAAAAAACTCCCTTCCCCCAGTAATAGTGAAAATGATAGAATCCAACTGGGAACTAAACAAATTATTACCCTGGAATGAAAGAGATAGTAACCTAGATTTAGATACCATGTCAGCATTCCATGATTTGAGCCATAAAGCTCTTGTAGCTAAAATAGCCAAATACATAAATTTAACATCAATCTTGATGATATCAAAAATAGCATCACAGATAAAATGATTAGCATGTTGAAGCAAACAAACAATGCTATGCAAATCAGAATCTTTTCCCCCATGTGCTAAGCTATCCAAACAAAAAGTTGATGCAGCCGCAACATCAGCCATAGAAATGGCAGGTCTGAGAATATAGCCAGAATGTAAATAAGCTTTCCATAGATAAGATTCAATTTTCCTATCTAAAGGATCCTTAAAAGAGGTACTATCTTCCATAGGAATAGTAGTACGCTTAGCAAGAGTAAAAATAACCCCATCAACCTTAGGGACTTTTTCACAAAACTCTGACTTAGCTACTGGCAAAGGATACAACTTTTTAAACCTTGAAGAAGGAACAAAAGAAGTACCAAGCTTAGACCATTCCTTAGCAATCACATCAGAAATAACATCAGGAACAGGAACAACCTCAGGTGTAATCACAAGAGGTTTATAGACAGAATTTAAACGTTTACTGGATTTATTATCAAGAGGCCCAGACTCCTCAATATCCAAAGTTATTAACACTTCTTTTAACAAAGAATATATTCAATCTTAAAAAGATAAGATGATTTATCAATGTCAATGTCTGAAGTAGGATCTTCCAAATAAGAGAGATCCTCATCAGAGGTGGATATATCAGTATGTTGTCGGTCATTACAAATTTCATCAGTATTATGAGAAGTTTTAAAAGACCTTTTACGTTTATTTGAAGGCGGTATAGCATATACTGTACTAGAACTAATAGAAACCTTTTCTGCATGCAAAAGCTTATCATGACAACTGTTACATACTACAGCTGGAGATATAATCTCCACTAGCTTACAACAGATACACTTAGCTTTAGTAGAACGATGTTTAGGCAGCATGGTTCCTACAGCAGCTTCTGAAACAGGATCAGATTGAGACATTTTGTAAAATGTAAAAGAAAAAAATTACATTTAAACAGAAATATTTTATTTCCACCTATAGCAGTTTCAGGAATGGCAAAGAATGCAAATGCTAAAATTGACAAAAAAACAAATAGCATAGCCCTCTGAGCATAAAGAAGGCAAGGAGCATATAGGAAGTGGGGAAATATAAAACGAAATTTTTTTGGCACCAAGTATGACGCACAATGCAAAAGGAAGTTTAAATTTATTTTGGCGCCAACAAACATCCGGAAATTACGCAACTCGCATCATAACAAACACAATTTTGCACCAAACAACCTGGTGTCAACTAAAACGCAGGAAATTATGAACTTGCGTCATTACAGATGCACATTCGCGCTAAGAAAATTCTTGCGCCAAGAATGGCGCAATAAATAACAGCATTTTGCGCCCTTGCAAGCCTAATTTGCCGCAAGTTTTCAAAGAAAAAACAAGTCAAATTAGAAAAAGACTATACCCCAGGTAAGACAAATTTCCTAAAATATGATTCCCATAATGAAACTGCCAGAGTGCAAAGGGAAGTACACATAGACCTGACTTATGGCAAATATAAGTAAAATACATATATTTAAAACTTTATATTAATACATAAAGCACCAAACCATAGCTGAGAGTGTCTTTAATTTAATTTAATGATACATACTTACCGAAAGACACCCATCCACATATAACAGATAGCCAAACCAGTACTGAAAACTATCAGCAGGGGAAATGGCATATAAGAGTATGTCGTCAATCTGAAAAGGGAGGTAGAAGTTGAATCCCTACGACCGATAACAGAGAACCCTTGAAAAGATATCCGACAAGGGAAACCATAAAGTCAATAGGCAATACTCTCTTCACATTCCTCTGACATACACTGTACTCTGAGAGGAATTGGGCTTCAGAATGCTTAGAAGTGCTTATCATAGAAGAAATCATAAAAATTAAGCACATACTTACTTCATAACCTCCATAGGAGGCAACATTTGAAAAAACTGAATTGTGGGTGTGGTGAGGGGTGTATTTATAGGCATTTTGAGGTTTGGGAAACTTTGCCCCTCCTGGTAGGATTGTATATCCCATACGTCACTAGCTCATGGACTCTTGCCAATTACATGAAAGAAATAGGCATTATAATATTCAATTTCTAAGTTTTTTTATAAAAAAATTAGATACCACAGTAATGTCAGATTTTTAAAATAACATACTATCTGCTAGATTACGAGTCTTGCGTTAGCCTTAAAAAGCAGCGTTGAGAGGTCCCAACGCTGCTTTTTAATGCCCGCTGGTATTACGAGTCTGGCAGGTACAGGTGTACCGCTCACTTTTCTTCCGCGACTCGAGCTTACCGCAAATCTCCTTACGTAAATTGCGTATCCTATCTTTTTAATGGGATTTTCCTAACGCCGGTATTACGAGTCTTGGATGAAGTGAGAGGTACAGCCTCTCCTGTCAAGACTCCTACCGCATTTATAAGTCAGTAGTTTAGTGTTTTATGGGCTAACGCCGTAACATAAAACTCTTAACTAAAGTGCTAAAAAGTACACTAACACCCATAAACTACCTATTAACCCCTAAAATTTTTAACCCCTAATCTGCCGACCGGACATCACCGCCACTTTAATGAATATATTAACCCCTAAAACAAACACTAGTTAAATTTTATTAACCCCTAATCTGCCGTGCCTAACATCGCCGGCACCTACCTACATTTATTAACCCCTAATCTGCCAACCCCAACGTCGCCACTACTATATTAAATTTATTAACCCCTAAACCTAAGTCTAAACCTAAGTCTAACACCCCCTAACTTAAATATAATTTAAATAAAATGAAATTAAATTACTACAATTAACTAAATTATTCCTATTTAAAACTAAATACTTACCTATAAAATAAACCATAAGATAGCTACAATTTAACTAATAGTTACATTTGTATCTATCTTAGGGTTTATATTTATTTTACAGGCAACTTAGTATTTATTTTATCTAGGTACAATAATTATTAAATAGTTATTAACTATTTAATAACTTCCTAGTTAAAATAAATACAAATATACCTGTAAAATAAATCCTAACCTAAATTACAATTACACCTAACACTACACTATAATTAAATTAATTGCCTAAACTAACTACAATTAAATACAATTAAATTAAATAAACTAAAGTACAAAAACAAACAAACACTAAATTACAGAAAATAAAAAAATAACTACAAGAATTTTAAACTAATTACACCTAATCTAATCCCCCTAATAAAATAAAAAAGCCACCCAAAATAATAAAATTCCCTACCCTATACTAAATTACAAATAGCCCTTAAAAAAGGGCTTTTTGCGGGGCATTGCCCCAAAGTAATCAGCTCTTTTACCTGTAAAAAAAATACAATACCCCCCAACATTAAAACCCACCACCCACAAACCCAACCCTACTCTAAAACCCACCCAACCCCCCTTAATAAAACCTAACACTACCCCCTTGAAGATCACCCTACCTTGAGCCGTCTTCATCAAGCCGGGCACAAGTGGTCTGCCAGAGAGGCAGAAGTCTTCATCCGATCTGGGCAGAAGAGGACCTCCAGATGAGCAGAAGTCTTCATCCAGACGGTAGTTTATTTTATTTAATTGTATTTAATTGTAGTTAGTTTAGGTAATTAATTTAATGATAGTGTAGTGTTAGGTGTAATTGTAATTTAGGTTAGGATTTATTTTACAGGTATTTTTGTATTTATTTTAACTAGGAAGTTATTAAATAGTTAATAACTATTTAATAACTAGTGCACCTAGTTAAAATAAATACAAAGTTGCCTGTAAAATAAATATAAACCCTAAGATAGATACAAATGTAACTATTCTTATGGTTTATTTTACATTTAAGTATTTAGTTTTAAATAGGATTAATTTATTTAATTGTAGTTATTTTCTTTAGATTTATTTAAATTATATTTAAATTAGGGGGTGTTAGGGTTAGACTTAGGTTTAGGGGTTAATACATTTAATATAGTAGCGGCGACGATGGGGGCGGCAGATTAGGGGTTAATAATTGTAGGTAGGTTGCGGCGACTTTGGGGGGGCAGATTAGGGGTTAATAAATATAATGTAGGGTTCGGCGATGTTGGGGGCATCAGATTAGGGGTTCATAAGTATAATGTAGGTGGCGGCAGTGTCCGGAGCGGCAGATTAGGGGTTAATAATATAATGCAGGTGGTGACGATGTTGGGGTGGCAGATTAGGGATTAATAAGTGTAAGATTAGGGGTGTTTACACTGTTTAGACTCGGGGTTCATGTTAGGGTGTTAGGTGTAGACATAACTTTTATTTCCCCATAGGAATCAATGGGGCTGCGTTAGAAGCTGAACGCTGCTTTTTTGCAGGTGTTTTTTTTCAGCCCGATCTGCCCCATTGATTCCTATGGGGAAATCGCGCACGAGTACGTTTTGCAAGCTCACCGCTACCGTAAGCAACGCTGGTATTGAGGTGAGATGTGGAGCTAAATTTTGCTCTACGCTCACCTTTTTGCGGCTATCGCCGGGTTTAAAAAAACCTTTAATACCAGCGCTGTTTTAAGGAAGCATTGAAAAAAAAATGCTCGTTATCACCCCTGTTACTGCAAAACTCGTAACCTCGGTGTATATGTTTAATTCCCATAATTAGCGCTCACTCCCAACCAAACAGGTGTTGGAGATGTGGACATGTAAATAGTAATGATGCACACATGTGGTGGTGGTGTAACGACATCCAAAATTTCTGGAGACAAGTAATTAATGTAATAAAAACTGTATTGGGTACCGAGTTCCCCCTAGACCCCGCGATATGGCTTTTAAATAAACCCCCAAACATTAGATATAAACCCTATTTACGTTTATTTATGATAATGACAAATGGAGCAAAACAACTAATAGCCAAAAATTGGAAAAGTAACAGAGTCCCTCCATTGGATATGTGGGTGGAGAAAGTAACAGACCTCCTAGAACTAGAGGAATACTATTACCTAAAAAATGGAAAAATGGAGACCTATGCAGAAATGTCCCAGACCTGGGAAACATATATACAAACCGAATAAGACAAATAAAAAACCACTGAAAAACACTAGATAACAGAAATACCTTGAGAACAGCGGGCAGGACAGGACAGGACTTGCCTCTCTTTCTGTTCCTTTATCTCCTCCTCTCCCCCCCTTTTTTTTTTCTTTTTCCCTTTCTCCACCTTCTTGTCTAGTTTCCACTTATAATTTCCCTAAGATATCATGATTTTTGCTAGTCCAAATATGTAATTAAACGAAAAGTTGTAACAACTATGAAAATGTAACTCAGAGGAGCTGTGTCTCCTACCATATGTTTTTCTTTATTTTATCTTCAATAAAGTTGTTTGGGGAAAAAAAAAAAAAAAAATTCCCATAATTAGCACATAGACATTAGGTGTATACATATACTCAAAGCAATAGGCAGTTACTAAAAAAGGGGGCCTTCCCCTAAGCTTACATTACTATTTTTAGAATAAAATATAGCAAAAGCTGTATAATAATAACTTTTATTATTTGTTTGGTATATTGTACATTGATAGAACTTCACTATTATTATATACTGTGGAGTGAAAATCACAAACTAAATGCAGCAACTAAAGACTAGATTCAATATATACTTATCTTAATGAATATTCAAAATAAGTTACTGATTTAGTTGGTGATCCTCAACTCTGCATAGTAATCGGCAATAAATAAGGGGCTAGAGATAAGACCGAGAAAGTCTGGATAACCTATTTCATGGATTTTTTGTTCAAATGCACAAGCGTCATTAATAACTAGTTAGGGGTAACTTTGGCTTCACTTTTTTGTAGTGCGCATGCGCGATTGAGCATGATTTATAAGCATGCGTATTAGGAACGATTAATCTGTTAATGATATGCATAAAAACGTAATTTCATAGGGCGATGATTTTGAACACATAGTGCTGAAATTTGTGGGCTGGAAAATGTGACATAATCGGTGTATAAGAAATATGAATTTTAGAACATTAGGATGCTTTGTTTTAAGAAAAATATAGGTCAGTACATTTTAATGTATGATTGCTAAAAATAATATATTCTTTGATTGTATTTAAAATTGTAAAGGAAAGTAATCCTTTCAGTTGACCAGATTTGCAAGGCAGCTACTTGGTCTTCTTTGCATACTTTTACAAAATTATACCATTTGGTAGGAAGGTCCTTTAGGCAGTGGTCTCAGCTTGATTTTTTCTTGCCTGATTTATTTATTTTTTAAGTGCATTCTTTTTTTTTTTATCGGGGTTATTGTTTTAATTTCACAGTGAAAAAAGGATGTTGTTTTAAATCCCTCCCTTTATGTCATTATTCGTGGACTCCATGGCTTGAGTATTAGTTCCCAGGAGTAATGGATCGTGGACTCTCACCACCTGTATGCAAGAAAACATAATTTTTGTTTACCTGATAAATTAATTTATTTCATGGTGGAGAGAGTCCATGAGACCCCACCCTTTGTTTTTTGGATTTAGTATTTTCTTTAGCGCATCTTTTTTCCCTGTTACTTTTACGGCTATTACTTTTTCTGAACTCACTTTGCTTGGCTATACATTAGAATGAGGTATGTGTGAGGTGGGAGGGGTTTTATAGAGCTCTTGGGGTTTGGGAATCTTTACCTCCTCCTAGTGGTAAGGAAGAGTAATAACCCTAGTTTTTGTTTCTTGCATTTTTGGCGGTTTCCAGGTGTGGTTTCAATTGATCTTAAAGATATTTTAAAGTAATGGATCATGGACTATCACCACTATGAAATAAATTAATTTATCACGTAAGCATAAATTATGTTTTTAAAAAAAAAATAAAATATATGGTATTAATATATCAATCTATATGGAATATAAAATCAGTTAATTCTTGTTATATGTTGTAGTTTTTTGTTTAATACAGTAAAGTCCTTTTTGTTGGATGTATGTTCATTCTTATAAATTTTGTAAGCAGTTTCTAAGAAGCTCTTGGTTTTATACCTTTAAGATACCTTTTATCTACTGTACAATTTTGCAAGTCTTGTGAAATTTAAGAACTCTGTCAGATCAGTTATTAAATAGTCATGAGTGTTTCTTGTCTCTCTGACTAATGTTGGCATTTACTAATTTGATATGACAAGTATATGGGAATGAACACAATCCTCAGCTATGTATAGGAACTATGCATTGCTTTATTAAGAGTTTACATAAACTGGGAAGTAGAAAGCCATTTAATATTTTGAAGACAGGAGTAGTAATCTGATAATCTCTCCCAGGAGGCTGAAAGTCTGAGTCATACCTACAATTTGCTTTCTAAATCTGACTCACTCCTGGACTTGTTTAGAGAAAACAGCTGTGTAGATTTAACTTTTTCAATGCTAACTTTACCTCAATTGGCAGAATATTCATTGACCCTCCCCCCCCAAGTGTTCTGAAATGGAACAAATCCATGTTGAACTTCCATGTCAGATACTATAACAAGTTACATTATAATACACTAGTCCTAAAGCCCGTGTACACGGGCCATTTTTTGCAGTACAGCGGTCCCACCCCTTGCTCTCTCTCTATCCCCCCTCTCTTATGCTCTCTCTCTCCCCCCTCTCTTTTGCTCTCTCTCTCCCCCCTCTCTTTTGCTTTCTCCCCCCTCTTTTGCTGTCTCTCTCCCTCTCTTTTGCTCTCTATCTCTCTCCCCCTCTTTTGCTATCTCTCTCCCTCTCTTTTGCTCTCTCTCTTCCCCCCTCTCGTTTGCTCTTTCTCTTCCCCCCTCTCGTTTGCTCTCTCTCTTCCCCCTCTCGTTTGCTCTCTCTCTCTCCTCTCGTTTGCTCTCTCTCTCTTCTCTTTTGCTGTCTCTCTCCCTCTCTTTTGCTCTCTCTCCCCCTGTCTTTTCCGCTCTCTCCCCCTCTCTTTTGCGCTCTCTCCCCCTCTCTTTTGTGTTTTCTCCCCCTCTCTTTTGCGCTCTCTCTCCCTCTCTTTTGCGCTCTCTCCCCCTCTCTTTTGCGCTCTCTCCCCCCTCTCTTTTGCGCTCTCTCCCTCCTCTCTTTTGCGCTCTCTCCCCCTCTCTTTTGCGCTCTCAACCCCTCTCTTTGTGCTCTCTCCCCCTCTCTTTTGTGCTCTCTCCCCCCTCTCTTTTGTGCTCTCTCCCCCTCTCTTTTGTGCTCTCTCCCCCTCTCTTTTGCGCTCTCTCCCCCCTCTCTTTTGTGCTCTCTCCCCCCTCTCTTTTGTGCTCTCTCCCCCCTCTCTTTTGTGCTCTCTCCCCCCTCTCTTTTGTGCTCTCTCCCCCCTCTCTTTTGTGCTCTTTCCCCCCTGTCTTTTGTGCTCTCTCCCCTCTGTCTTTTGTGCTCTCTCCCCCCTCTCTTTTGTGCTCTCCCCCTTCTCTTTTGTGCTCTCTGCCCCTCTCTTTTGTGCTCTCTCCTCCCCTCTCTTTTGTGCTCTCTCCCCCCTCTCTTTTGTGCTCTCTTTATCCCCCCTCTTCTGCTCTAGTCTCTCTATCCCCCCTCTTCTTTAGAGCTTTCCTGTTTTTGCAGTCGGCCCCAGCATCATGCCAGGGCCCCGCCCACGCTGCGCCCGCCCGACCATGCCCACATCGCACCCGCCCGGCCACGCCCACTCCACCACACGCCAGATCAGTTGGAAGGCCAGGTGTGTTTGTCCTTGCGCGCAGTCTCTACTGCGCATGACAGCTTCGGACAAACACACTTGGCCTTTTATTATATAGGATGTTAATGGGCTGTTTGTAAATATGTTACAATTAAAGGAATATTGTAGTAATTATGTTTTGTGTATTTTTTTTTTTTAAACATTTTTTATTGAAGTCATAAACAAATACAACCAAAGGGTATGCCCCAAAACATTTACAGAAAAGTGCAAATACAATATTGTTTAGATAAGTGTTACAGACAAAACCCTGTAGGAAGGGCATAATGTATCCATATAGCTCAAGCATTATTATAATATTTGGGCAATCTGCAGTGAGACTTCAGTTTTATAATAAAGGTAGTAAACAAAAAAAACAATAATGGTCCTCTCTGAGCCATATAGAAAGCAAATTAGAGTTTCCACTCAGGTACAATTAGGGCCAGGGGGGTTAGCTTTATAGTTTTATGGGGGGGGGGGATGCAGCGGGCGAGAGCCACTCAAAATATAATAGGGGGGGGTGGAGGGCGGAGCCAGTCGGCATGTCGAGCTTATAGTTGCTATTATCTGGACACTTAGGCCTAGATTTGGAGTTTGGCGTTAGCCGTGAAAACCAGCGTTAGAGGCTCCTAACGCTGGTTTTAGGCTACCTCCGGTATTTGGAGTCACTCAAAAAAGGGTCTAACGCTCACTTTTCAGCCGCGACTTTTCCATACCGCAGATCCCCTTACGTCAATTGCGTATCCTATCTTTTCAATGGGATCTTTCTAACTCCGGTATTTAGAGTCGTGTCTGAAGTGAGCGTTAGAAACGACAAAACTCAAGCCGCAGGAAAAAAAAAGTCAGTAGTTAAGAGCTTTCTGGGCTAACGCCGGTTTATAAAGCTCTTAACTACTGTACTCTAAAGTACACTAACACCCATAAACTACCTATGTACCCCTAAACCGAGGTCCCCCCACATCGCCGACACTCGATTAAATTTTTTTAACCCCTAATCTGCCGACTGCCACCTACGTTATACTTATGTACCCCTAATCTGCTGCCCCTAACACCGCCGACCCCTATATTATATTTATTAACCCCTAACCTGCCCCCCATAACGTCGCAGCCAGCTACCTACAATAATTAACCCCTAATCTGCCGACCGCAAAGCGCCGCCACCTACGTTATACTTATGTACCCCTAATCTGCTGCCCCTAACATCGCCGACCCCTATATTATATTTATTAACCCCTAATCTGCCCCCCTCAACGTCGCCTCCACCTGCCTACACTTATTAACCCCTAATCTGCCGAGCGGACCGCACCGCTATTATTATAAAGTTATTAACCCCTAATCCGCCTCACTAACCCTATAATAAATAGTATTAACCACTAATCTGCCCTCCCTAACATCGCCGACACCTAACTTCAAACATTAACCCCTAATCTGCCGACTGGAGCTCACCGCTATTCTAATAAATGTATTAACCCCTAAAGCTAAGTCTAACCCTAACACTAACACCCCCCTAAGTTAAATATAATTTAAATCTAACGAAATAAATTAACTCTTATTAAATAAATTATTCCTATTTAAAGCTAAATACTTACCTGTAAAATAAATCCTAATATAGCTACAATATAAATTATAATTATATTATAGCTATTTTAGGATTAATATTTATTTTACAGGTAACTTTGTATTTATTTTAACCAGGTACAATAGCTATTAAATAGTTAAGAACTATTTAATAGCTAAAATAGTTAAAATAATTACAAAATTACCTGTAAAATAAATCCTAACCTAAGTTACAATTAAACCTAACACTACACTATCAATACATTAATTAAATAAACTACCTACAATTACCTACAATTAACCTAACACTACACTATCAATAAATTAATTAAATACAATTCCTACAAATAAATACAATTAAATAAACTAGCTAAAGTACAAAAAATAAAAAAGAACTAAGTTACAAAAAATAAAAAAATATTTACAAACATAAGAAAAATATTACAACAATTTTAAACTAATTACACCTACTCTAAGCCCCCTAATAAAATAACAAAGACCCCCAAAATAAAAAAATGCCCTACCCTATTCTAAATTACTAAAGTTCAAAGCTCTTTTACCTTACCAGCCCTGAACAGGGCCCTTTGCGGGGCATGCCCCAAGAAATTCAGCTCTTTTGCCTGTAAAAAAAACATACAATACCCCCCCCAACATTACATCCCACCACCCACATACCCCTAATCTAACCCAAACCCCCCTTAAATAAACCTAACACTAAGCCCCTGAAGATCATCCTACCTTGTCTTCACCTCACCGGGTATCACACCGATCCGTCCAGAAGAGCTCCTCCGATGTCCTGATCCAAGCCCAAGCGGGGGGCTGAAGAGGTCCATGATCCGGCTGAAGTCTTCATCCAAGCAGTGCAGAAGAGGTCTTCCATCCGATTGAAGTCTTCATCCAAGCGGCATCCATCCGGAGCGAAGCGGCAGCATCCTGAAGACCTCCGACGCGGAACATCCATCCTGGCCGACGAATGAACGACGAATGATGGTTCCTTTAAATGACGTCATCCAAGATGGCGTCCCTCGAATTCTGATTGGCTGATAGGATTCTATCAGCCAATCGGAATTAAGGTAGGAATATTCTGATTGGCTGATGGAGTCAGCCAATCAGAATCAAGTTCAATCCGATTGGCTGATCCGATCAGCCAATCAGATTGAGCTTGCATTCTATTGGCTGATCGGAACAGCCAATAGAATGCGAGCTCAATCTTTTTTGGAGCCTAACGCAGCCTTTATGTGGACTCTCAATACCAGAGTTATTTTTATGGTGCGGCCAGAAAAAAGCCGGCGTTAGCTACGCGGGTCTTTACCGACAAAACTCCAAATCTAGGCCTAAGTGAACATTAGTTTTAATTGCTAAGTAAACTCTTAAAAATATATAGATAAAGTATAGGGCATCTATAAATATCGATATGGGAGCATAATGAGGTTAATCTCAAGGCCTAAACTGTATATGTCTTATATGTCAAGGACAGATTTATCCTCCACATCCTAAAATCAAGTGTAACAGGTATAAATATAAGATAACTCCACTGATATGGAGATTTCCCTGTATGTACTGATAAAATAATGTCCTGAGAAAACTATGTAACCCTATCTTAGACATAAGATATATAATACTGATTAAGGTAGGTTGTAGTAATTGTTGCTCTCATAGCTCTATGGAGCTGCTATACTCATACGAAATACAAAACAGGATATCATAAAAGAAACAATAAGGAGAAATAAATGCCTGAGCCCAAGTTGCTAATGTAGGTTAGAAACCAATCTAGGTATAACATGCCAATACATATCTAAACAAAAGTACTGTTGCTAACATTAGAGTATGTAAGTATTGGAGCCCTATAAAAAGCAGAGGTGCTAACATTTCAATTCAGGTATCGTTATAGAGATATAGCAAGATAGGAGATTTAAAATATTGATGAGCAATGATATCGGAGTATGAAACTGTAAGTATATTAGGCATTAAGGCCTCGTGTCACATAAAACTGAACTGTAAGATGTTAATATGGGGTGTTATCCAAAATCCCCCACCTCCCTCGCCGGCTGAGTGAGAAGCAGGCACCATATGGTCTAAATAGAGTAGGACTCAGCCCCGAGTAAAATTAATATATGTATAATAGATACCAATCATGCCCCAATATGTTAACCTATATTATGCAGTGTCTAAAATGTAAACATTAGGTTGGCTGTTGGAATGTATAATAAAAGGAATATAGCGGTGAGCTTTCATTAGTCTCACTATGACCTGGAGAGAGTGCTTTATATACCAGAATGAATCTTAGTACATGGCATATGAGGACTTAAATAAAATTAAACACATAATACAACGGCCTCAAGACCAGCATTAGGAACATATAGAGAACACTGTACCAAAATTCACATAACTGAAGTCCTGCGTACAAAAGTGAAAACAAGAATTAGAGCTAGGCACAACACTATTGTAAAATATTATAATGATCTCACCTAACTAGAAATAGGTTATATAAACAAGTATCTATATTGGTGGCTCGTGTATTCATGACAATCTTCCAACACACCTACAGCACTTTGTTAATGATACCATTTTGTATCCATAGGGTCTACCTTTAGTAAGCTAGAATAACTGAAGCTTAAGTTTTAGAGGGTCAGTATCGGACTGCTAAGTTGCTAAACAGAAAATTGGACTATGGGCTTATAGGAGATCAAGGAAAAGAGATAATAATGAGCGAAAGAAAAATTATGTCAAACTATGGGACTTAACAATAACTCTAAACGTTGTCCTTACAAAATTCCTGCCAGGTAGCATAAGAGTTCACAGACCACCGTATTAGTATCTTCGGCAGTCAGCCTGTGGTTAAGCAGAAATAACAAAAAGAAAGTTAGCCTCCCGGATCAAAGGTGCTCCTCAGCCATCCAGTGAGCATCATGTAGATCAGCCTTTGGGTTCTCTGCCTCAGACTTGGGTGAGTAGCGCAATCGTGACCACAGCTGCTCAGATGCCAGATAGGAGAAGGTTGTGCATGAGCGAGTGTCAGAGGTGCCTTATCTGCGGCGGCTATTTTCGGTAAAGAGTGCATCTCAGCAAACACCTCCATCTTGAGCGGAGTGATAAATCTTCTGGCCGGGTCATATTTAGAAACCAAAGATGGAGGATTAGGCTGCTTAGCTGGGAGCAGGAGAATTACCCTAGCACGAGGAGTGACCACGTTCCGTTTGAACTGAAGCTGCAGGCTTAGGGATCCTCGAGGTCTTGCAGGTGCTGTGGGTTCCGCCTCGTGCTTTTGGGAAATAATCGGGTTACTGGCTCTGTGGGTAGCTCCTATGGTGGGTGGGGTGATAGATGTCCCATGCAGAATCATGCAGGTGGATGTATAAATATGCAAGCCGCCAGGCAGATATTAAGCGTTGTAGAGACTGCGACTAAAGTCAGTGTCCTCGTGGCAGCTTCGGAACATATAGCCTGAGGTTTAATTCCTCCCTCCAGCTGCAGATTCTAAATTTATGCCATAGTTTATAGGATGAGCATGGAAGGGTATTTGTTAGGGGGTTTAGGGCATATATATAATTACCAATAGTCCCCCTATAATAGAATTAAGAACCAGAGCTCTTGCAGGATGTGTCCATGCAGCTTGGCAGTTGGCTCCGCCCCCCCAAATGTCATGTTTTTGTATTTAATAGAGAGAGATCAAACAAGTAGATTGGTGTTTAAGTAATCAAGGTAACAAAATACAAAAACAGAGAACGAATAACAAGTATAACTCATAACATAGAAAATGATTGTATAGTGAGGCATTGATTTATAATCAACCATATTCATATATTTTTTACATGTCCAGGTCTGTCTCACTAAATTTCTACCCAAATGGGTGTTTGTCATGCTTGGCTGAGCAAGATTAGGGCAGTGGAGCATATGCAAGGTGATGGAAGGCAGGATAGTCTGGAGTACAGAAAGGGGCCAGCGGTTAGTGCTTCTTTCAAGAATACCCCTATTAGAAATGATTTAGTAACAGAAAAATAGAAGCAGATTATATTACTGGAACTGGAGATTCCCACTGGAGGTCGAGACTGGAGGTGCAATCTGGGTGGCAGGATATTGGCAGGCTCAGTGTCAGGATACAGATATCACTGTAAAGATGCTTTGTTTCAGGAACAGGGTAAGCATACACAGGTATCATAGAGATGCTTGGTTTCAGGAACAAGGTAAGTATACACAGGTACAACCATAGAGATGCTTGGTTTCAGGAACAGGGTAAGCATACACAGGTATCACTATAGAGATACTTTGTTTCAGGAACAGAGTAAGCATACACAGGTATCACCGTAGAGATGCTTTGTTTCAGGAACAGGGTAAGCATACACAGGTATCACTATAGAGATATTTTGTTTCAGGAACAGAGTAAGCATACACAGGTATCACCGTAGAGATGCTTTGTTTCAGGAACAGGGTAAGCATACACAGGTATCACCATAGAGATGCTTGGTTTTAGGAACAGGGTAAACATACACAGGTATCACCCTAGAGATGCTTGGTTTCAGGAACAGGGTAAGCATACACAGGTATCACCATAGAGATGCTTGGTTTCAGGAACAAGGTAAACATACACAGGTATCACCGTAGAGATGCTTGGTTTCAGGAACAGGGTAAGCATACACAGGTATCACCATAGAGATGCTTGGTTTCAGGAACAAGGTAAACATACACAGGTATCACCATAGAGATGCTTGGTTTCAGGAATAGGGTAAGCATACACATGTATCACCGTAGAGATGCTTGGTTTCAGGAGCAGTGTAAGCATACACAGGTATCACCATATTCTTGGTTTCAGGAACAGGTTAAGCATACACAGGTATCACTGTAGAGATTCTTGGTTTCAGGAACAGGGTAAGCATACACAGGTATCATAGAGATGCTTGGTTTCAGGAACAAGGTAAGTATACACAGGTACAACCATAGAGATGCTTGGTTTCAGGAACAGGGTAAGCATACACAGGTATCACTATAGAGATACTTTGTTTCAGGAACAGAGTAAGCATACACAGGTATCACCGTAGAGATGCTTTGTTTCAGGAACAGGGTAAGCATACACAGGTATCACTATAGAGATATTTTGTTTCAGGAACAGAGTAAGCATACACAGGTATCACCGTAGAGATGCTTTGTTTCAGGAACAGGGTAAGCATACACAGGTATCACCATAGAGATGCTTGGTTTTAGGAACAGGGTAAACATACACAGGTATCACCGTAGAGATGCTTGGTTTCAGGAACAGGGTAAGCATACACAGGTATCACCATAGAGATGCTTGGTTTCAGGAACAAGGTAAACATACACAGGTATCACCATAGAGATGCTTGGTTTCAGGAATAGGGTAAGCATACACATGTATCACCGTAGAGATGCTTGGTTTCAGGAGCAGTGTAAGCATACACAGGTATCACCATATTCTTGGTTTCAGGAACAGGTTAAGCATACACAGGTATCACTGTAGAGATGCTTGGTTTCAGGAACAAGGTAAACATACACAGATATCGGGACTTCCGGTGGGCGGGCGCCGAGAGCAGAAGCAGGGCACAGAGCTCCGGCAGTAACGACGGAGGAATCTACCTTGTTTATCTGTCTTTTGCCCAGAAAACCCTAGATATCCTTGGCAGGGGTGAGAGGAGACTGCCCGGAGACAAATCAGACAGGAATCTAACACCCGATTCCCCCACCGCAAAAGTAAACGGAAAGGAGGAGAAGAGAGCGGTCGCGGAGGTGACCGCGGAAGACACAGAGATAAACCAACTTTGGCCTGGAGTGCGAGGGGAAAATCTGACCCTGAGAATAGTCACAGCAAAAGTAGACATAGCGGTACCGGAGACTCCGACCAGAGGGTGAGTTTTACAGAGAGCGGGAAACCGCCATTTTAAAAAACATTGAGGGGAGGAAGAGAAAGCCGCGCAGCACCCGCCCCAGGTACAACCTGACTAGAGTGAAAGCAGCTATATAGGGATCCGACACACAAGCTGCTACCCGAACCCAAGCTGTTCCCGGATAAGGGAGATTGATCCTAAAATATAGCTTCACATTACGGAGTTAAGGCATGGAAAGAAGGGGGAACAAAACAAACAAAAAAGCTATTCGCTACCTCCCAGCATAGTATCCGTCTGCAAAATCATAGCCAGAAAGGGGAATAACTCATACCCAGTGCTGGAGCCAAAAGTTACACAATTATAAGAAACATTAGGGGTGCAGGTTACCTCTACAGCGCCTCCCCCTTATAGAGCAGTGCTGAGTGACTGGGAAAACAGTGAAGAAGTGGGATACTAGCAGGTTGCAACTCCCCAGACACAATTGCAAAGGAGTTACCGGCACCTTTGGACTGATCACTGAGGGACTCACCTCTGGCTGACAAGATTAATCTCCCCCGCTACAGCCATATTGTTCACATTAATGGTGGTACCCTCTGGTAACATGCAGGGCTAAACTGATGTGAGTTCATACCCCCTCACTCACCCACCGCGCAGAAAAGACTTTCAGACTCTCTGATGGACCTGATCATTTCTACCCTTACAGTGTATTCCTACAGTTCAGTGGATTAGACCTTTTCACCTGTCACAGAAATACCACATCTTTATTCTTAGCTGGAATTAACAGCTACAAGACCCGCTCACCTGTATGCAAAAGTATTACGACTCTTTCACTAAAACAACTGTCACAATGACGAACAGACTTAAAAATGCTGACAAGAGAAAGAATCAAGTAGAAATACAACAGGTGGCAGTGCCAGCTGACGACATGCTCCCCAACAACACTATAGACACTCACCCAATAGTCTCCCAGATCTCAGCTCTGTTTTTGCCAAAAATTGATCAGCTCCAGTCAGGAATGGACTCACTTACAGCAGAAGTTAAATCTTTCAATGGTAGACTGACACAGGTGGAGCAGAAGGTTGCAGACAGCGAACTCCGCCACAGAGAGACTGAATCTAATGTTCAAACGCTACAACAACAAAATGAGAGATTATGGGCTAAGATCGATGATCTGGAGAACAGATCGCGAAGAAACAACCTGCGAATAGTGGGGATTCCAGAGTCTATCTTGCCCACGCAACTGATGGAGTTCGCAGAAAATATCCTACCAAAGTTATTAAAAATCTCACAAGATTGTCTACCCTGTACGGCGGAAAGGGCGCACAGAGTGGGAGACCCAAGAAAGCAGGGAGGAAACAACCAACAACCACGCCAAGTTATGGTGAAGTACCTTAGCTTCCAGGACAAAGTCACCATCCTGCAAGCCTACAGGAAGACTTCCCCATTGGAATACGAAGGGAAAAGAATTTATTTGTTTCAGGACTACTCTGCTACAGTAGCAGCTCGAAGGAGAGAATTCTCACCATATTGCAAACAACTAATCGACCAGGGCAGATCAGCAGTTTTACTGTTTCCAGCACGCCTGAGACTCCAGACAGCAAGAGGCCCCCTGTTCTTTGACTCACCAGACCAACTGAACCTTCATCTACAGACGGAGAGAGAACGTCAAAGAGCTGAGCAGGGCAGAGACACTGATCCACCAACTTGAAACTCATTGCAGGTCCACAGAATTCATTACCAAAGACAGACTATAAGCTCAGTCACGCAGACTGGTATCCTTGAAATGTGAGGGGGGGGGGGGACTCTTTTATAGAAGTGCTGTTTTTGTTCTTTAACGGTTGGGGATTGTGGGGGGAGGAGGAAATACTGTTTGCAAAAAGCATTATTGTTTGTCATTTCATTGGTTAACACTGTTTGTCTCTCTTTTGAAGTGTAAACGTCAAACCAGCCAGATCCGTGTAACCTCGGGGCGTCACTCCGGGGGAAAGAGGTTATAGAAACCCTGCCATATACTGAGGGTAAGTAACTACTAGATAGCTGGGGAGACCCTAAACTACATTCTAAGAGCAAAGCGAGACACACCATACATTGGTATTCAGAAACACCTCAGACTGACACCTGTCCCAGTATAAGATGAAATTAATCACATGGAACGTGGGAGGGATCACATCCCCAATGAAGAGGAAAACGATTCTTTGGCAGTTAAACATTAAGAGGGCTGACATAGCGATATTAGAAGAAACACACCTCTCACAAACAGAACACCAGAAGCTTAAGCAGAGTTGGGTGGGGGAGGTTCTATACACACCGTATGAGTCAAGGAGGGCGAGAGGTGTTGCTATTTTATTTCGAAAAGGCTTGGACTACACTATCTCACACACGATAGCTGACAGAGAGGGTAGGTACCTAATTATTAAACTGGAAGTGGACAAACTACACTTGGTGTTATGTGGAATATACGGTCCCCATACTGAAAAGAAACACTTCTTGACCCAAATACAGACCCAACTTATTCAATTCTCAGACCTTCCCATCATTGCAGGAGGGGACTTTAACATAGCACCACACACCCCAGCAGACAGATTCTGAAATCCACACCTTCCTACACATTCAGCTCAATCCTGGCCTAGTTCCAAAAGGGAAACCCTCATCCTCAAAAACTTTAGGAACACTCTGTCACTCTCTGATATCTGGAGGAACCGTAATCCAGAGTCAAGGGACTATACTTGCCTACACCCATCTAAAACCACGCTATCCCGTATAGACTACTTCTTGGTAACAGACTTCTTCTGCCCCCGGATTACAGATGCACGAATTGACCCAATTACAATCTCAGACCATGCACCAGTCTCAATCACTATAAACACCACCACATCACACAGACAGGCTCGCAGATGGAGGTTCCCCGTCCACTTATACCACGATCTGAACTTTCATAAACATTTAATTGGGGAGTGGCTGGGATATAAAGATTTGAACATCCAACATCTTAGAGACATCTCCCTATTTTGGGAATCAGCGAAAGCAGTGCTAAGAGGGGTGGTCACAGCATATGCAGCCAAAGTAACCAAAACCCGTAAGTTGAGGGGCGACCTACTCCTCCGTCAATTGCTGAACGCCAGAAACCAATACTTACGAAACCCCACTGACTTGAATAGAACGAAATATAGAGACACAAAATGCCTCAGGGACACGTATCTCACTCAATCCTCTATCACTGCTCACAACAGACTACAGGCCAAATATTACCGCTTTGGCAATCGTACCGGAAAACTTCTAGCAAGGCTCACTAAACTTGAGAGGAAATCCAGCACCATAACAGCCGTAAGACAGGGTGACAAGATTCTCACACAAGAAACAGACATACACAAAGCATTTATTGACTACTACTCAGACCTCTACAGCTCACAAGAGATCGACTCAGACAAAAAAGACCTTTTCTGGAAAGACTTACATTTGCCACAACTAGATGCAGAACAAACACAAAAGCTTAACGCCCCAATCCACCCATTGGAGGTTGGTAAGGCGATTGATTCACTCCCACTTGAGAAGACCCCGGGACCAGATGGGCTACCCGGGGAATTCTACAAGATGCTTAAGGTAGACACCATAGATACACTAGCGTCCTTATTTAATGCAATACTGGGTGGGGAGGCCAAGTTGTCCAATCGCTTCACAGAGGCGAATGTAACGGTGATTCCCAAGCCAGACAGAGACCCACTGTTGACGTCCTCGTATAGACCAATCTCCCTACTAAACGTGGACTACAAGTTGTTCACCAAAATACTGGCCAATAGACTGGCGGGGGTGCTCCCTTCCCTAATACACAAAGATCAAACTGGTTTTGTACAGGGTAGATCAGCAGTTAGAAACATGAGACAGCTCCAATTAGTACTTGCTTATTTCTGGGGGAGGAAGGGTAAAGACCAACCAAAGAGGGGTGAAGACGCATGCTTGATCCTAGTAGATGCTGAAAAAGCATTCGATAAGATGCTCTGGGACCACCTTTTTACGGCCCTGGAGAAATATGGAGTGCAGGGACCCTTCTTGAGAGCCATTAAAACCATTTACAGTGCACCTCAAGCGGCGATCTTGATAAATGGAACGCCATCCAAACCATTCCCTCTTAAGAGAGGCACGAGACAGGGGTGCCCCCTCTCCCCACTCCTTTTTGACCTTGCATTGGAGCCCCTAGCGATAAAAATTAGAACTGATACATTAGGACTTAAAGTAGGTGACGAAACCATCCATTTGTCCCTTTTTGCTGACGACATGGTGCTGTATATGAGTGACCCTAGAACTAACATTCCCACCGTTATGACGATTATTACCGGATTCAGTGACATATCGGGATACCGGATAAATAAAGACAAATCCGAACTGCTATGGCTATATGATACACAACCTTCCATTCCCCTTAGAGACAACTTCAAAATCATTCACAACACTTTTAAATATTTGGGGATTCATCTAGCACTGAACCCCGCCAAATGGTATGACGCAAACTTTAAACCACTGTTGAAGGAGCTTAAACAGCTCCTAGTGAACTGGCGAGGCCTACCGCTTTCACTGTCTGGAAGAGTGGGGCTAATTAAAATGATTTTATTCCCCAAGCTCTTATACACCCTACAGATGTTGCCTGAAATACTACACAAACAAGATCTCAAATCACTAAACAAGGAAATCCTTCATTTCTTGTGGCAGGGAAAGAAACACAGAATGAACCACCGCAAATTAACATGTCAACCTATGGTGGGAGGATTTGGACTCCCAAACATTGAACATTATAACTGGGCAGCCCTGGCCAAGTATGTAATGGATTGGTTGGTGGACAAAAACCACTTCACCAATAGCCCACTTGAATCTGAACTTACCAAACCATGGTCCCTGAAGATGCTACCACACATGACACACGCACAGATAGAACCCACCATCAGGGAGATACCCCCCCTCTATCACCCCATAAGGGCCTGGTGGAAGATTTGCAAGATGCTTAATGTCTCACATAAACACACAATCTACCTACCCCTCAAAGGTAACCCTAACTTTCCTGCGGGGATCACTACGAAGCCCTTTCAACAGTGGGAAGGGTGGGGGATTTCCACAGTCAAACAAATCTTGATGGAGGATGGGAAGACAATAAGATCTTTCGGAGACCTGCAACATGACTTTAACATCCCAAATACACACCACTTTGCCTACCTCCAGGTGAGACACTATGTCCAAGACATTTTGAGAACAGGAACCTTACCTGACAGTAATTGCGACATTTATAAACTTTTGACCTTGACAAGAGGAGGGATGACGTCCATCTCACACACTTACAACACCCTTCAATCTCAGCCCCACGATACTCTTAGATCACATATTCAGAATGTCTGGAACACACTGACGGAACAAAACTCCATTGACCAAGAGATAGAGCAAAGCTTTGAGAAAGTGAGAAAAGCCACCTTGTCGAATGACATACGAGAATCCCATACAAAGTTGATCAATAACGTATACATTACACCTAGGATGTTTCACAGATGGGTACAGACCTCGTCAGGTCTGTGCCCAAAATGCGCACACAATGACCCCAATATCCTGCATATGATCCTGATGTGCCCAAGACTCACTAAGTTTTGGGGAATGACACAGAGGTGGTTGGAAGGTTGTACTGGGGAAAAACTCAGATTCACAACGGAAATGATATTCTTCCTACACTCACAGCCCATAATTAAAAATCACGTGGAATACATCCATAATGTCATACTACACGCTAGGAAACTCATTCTTGGGCAGTGGATGCTCCCTACACCACCTAGACTAACACAGCTCAAAGGAGCTTTGCGGCAACAGATGACAAGAGAACAATTGGACACTCAAGGGGACATTACACGAAGGACAAAAAAATTTATGACCAAGTGGGAGCCCTTCATTAAAACGCTAGACCTCACACACCAAAAGCAAATCCTATACCCACTTAAAGACTCTGACTTTATCCTCAATGCGCAGCTACGAGGTGACTGGAACATATTCACCTAGACACCAATAGAATAGGAAATTGAGAAATATACAGGGAACATAAATCCTGGAGTGACGCCCCAGGGGAATGAGAACGGACGGATTTTGTAGAAAAAGAGATAGAGTTGGGAAAATTAGAAGGGGAAAGTTCTTCAATAGACTCTGGGCTGATGCTCCTCTCCTCCAGAGAAAACCTTTAGGAGGACATTTAAAGAGACTTTGTTATTCCATCCAGCTGGAAAAGAGGGGATGTTATCAATCAATGGGAGAGAGCACATAGTCCACCAGACTTCCTATAATGATGAGGGAGCCTAACCCTTCGAGTTAGTAAAAGAGTTCAGGGAGAAGAGTATGAGGAGGGGAGGAGAGAATAAGATTTAAGGAAACGGAAAATAAGTGTGGTTGAAGATCTAATATGCATTTCTTTCTTTTCATCTTACGTATGGTTGACTTGTCATTGTTTTCTTTTATCTGTTCATGAATACCACACGAAAAAATAAAATATTTAAAAAAAAAAAACATACACAGATATCACCGTAGAGATGCTTGGCTTCAGGAGCAGGGTAAGCGTACACAGGTATCACCATAGAGATGCTTTGTTTCAGGAATAGGGTAAGCATACACATGTATCACCGTAGAGATGCTTGGTTTCAGGAGCAGTGTAAGCATACACAGGTATCACCATATTCTTGGTTTCAGGAACAGGTTAAGCATACACAGGTATCACTGTAGAGATGCTTGGTTTCAGGAACAAGGTAAACATACACAGATATCACCGTAGAGATGCTTGGCTTCAGGAGCAGGGTAAGCATACACAGGTATCACTCACCATAGAGATGCTTGGTTTCAGGAGCAGGGTAAGCATACACAGGTATCACAGCAGAGATGCTTGGCTTCAGAAGCAAGGTAAGCATACAGTCTCAGAAGCAATGTAAGCATACACAGGTATCACAGCTGAAGTGCTTGGTCTCAGAAGCAAGGTAAGCATACAGGCTCAGAAGCAATGTAAGCATATGCAGTTTTCACAACTGAGGTGCTTGCTTTTAGAAGCAAGGTAAGCATACACAGGAATCACGGCAGAGGTGCTTGGCTTCAGAAGCAATGTAAGCATACACAGGTATCACAGCTGAAGTGCTTGGTCTCAGAAGCAAGGTAAGCATACAGTCTCAGAAGCAATGTAAGCATATGCAGTTTTCACAACTGAGGTGCTTGCTTTTAGAAGCAAGGCAAGCATACACAGGAATAACAGCAGAGGTGCATGGCTTCAGAAGCAAGGTAAGCATACACAGATATCACAGCAGAGGTGCTTGGTCTCAGAAGCAAGGTAAGCATACAAAGATATCACAGCAGAGGTGCGTTACAGGCTGAAGACACAGGATACAAGAGAATTATCAGAATTCAAGCCAAGGTCTGTATACCAGGAAAGCAGTCCAATCTTGCATCAAGCTCAGGGAAAATCCAGACGAATGGTCAATAAGTAAACCGAGTTAATAAGCCAGGAATTCACCAACAATACAGGAATTCAGAAAGCTGACCAGAGGTACAAACAAAGGAATCAATCACAATGTCAGGACAGGAAGTGAATAGTGAAGCAGCCTTTTATAGTAGAGCTGATTACAAAACTACCTGTAGCTGACAAGCAGGTGGAGCCAGAGAGCAATCCACTGCAGGTAACAGGGGCGCGATCCGATATACGGCGTAGTTTTCGGCGCAAGCGAGGGAACCCGCGCCGCCCGTAATTTCACCTCGCACATCAGGCTATCCAATATACTGCGCCGTCAGATGCTAAAGTGGCGTAAGTAGGACAAACTGGCATTGTTCCGAAAAGTGCAAATACACATTTTAGTCGTTGCAAGTACCTACGCCAATATTTTGTCCACGTAAAGTCTCAATAAAGTGTAGTTTTATGCATATTAGGCTAACCCTCGTAAAAATTACCCGCGACTCCATCTAAAAATGCGCCACGTAATTACGCTATTCAAAAGTCTTATATAAACCCATGCGCAGCCGCCATTTTCTTCAGTGTGTTTGGATGGTTCGTTGAGCTACAGCACACTACAGTGAGTTTAGGATTAGTAAGAGTAGTGAGAGAGGCGCAGCATAATAGTTAGTTAAGTCGAATTGTTGTTTGGGTAAGCTTGTACATTTACTTACACTTATATTTACATATTGCACACATATTGCATACATATATATACAAAATACACAACACTTTTATTTCAATTTTACAGTGTGATAGGCTGAGTGTTTGGTTGTGATAGTGTGTGATTGAACTGGGAGTGAGTGTGAGTGTGTGTAGTGTGAGGATGGCAGGGAAAGGTAGGGCGGAGGGGAGGAGGGGAGAGGAGTGGCAGGGAGAGGAGTATTGTAGCAGACAGGAGGAGCAGTGGGGTCCCCGTCAGGGAGTTAGTGGAGTGGGGAGAGGGAGAGTTAGAAGGGATGATGGGAGGGGAGATGCCCAGAGACCAGGCACACTTAGAAGAGGGACAGAGGGTGCACATGGGGACAGAAGGGGGGAGGAGGGAGAGGATAGGGAGGAACCCACACCAGGGACATCCCAGGGAGCAAGCCAGGTGGCCACAGAGGATGAGCGCATGAGATGCCCAAATTTCTCATTTGATGATAATGTTGCGCTAGTCCAGGCCTTCATGGACAACCACAGTGCCCTCTTTGGCCAGGAGAAGGGCAAAGGCGTTGCCTGAAGGCGTAAGGCAGCATGGTTGGCGGTAGAGGAAGCTGTAAACAGTGTGGCCCCGCAGAGGAGGACTGTCGAGGGACTTAAAAAAAGGTGGAACGATTGAGGCAGGTGAAAGAGAAGACGGGGCAGGAAGCCATGTACCAGAGGGGAACAGGCGGTGGTCCACCCCTGGAAACAGAATACAACACCTGGCAGGAGATGATACGCAGCTCCCTGAGTATCACAGCAGTCCGTGGACTTCCAGGAGCTCATGACTCAGGGGCTGCAACCACAGCACCTCATGCTGGTGAGTAACATCCCACACACCAGTATTGTATGTATTTGAGATATAACATCCTTTAATGTCACACATTCATGTACACAATGAGAAGCATGGTATTTGGCCTACTAACAAAAACATCTACAATTATATTTCACATTAATGCTACTTAACACAATGCAATTCATGATATGAGGTGGAATAGTGCAATACTAACATGTCTCAGAGTAACACAGGCCACAAGCCACATGTTGAGTTTTCAGTAAATGGACACTATAGCCATCACAATACTTTTAGCTCAGAAAGCAGGTTCTGTGCCTACATCAGGCTAAAGTAAATTGTGTGACCATAGTGTCACTTAAAGAACACATTTTCTCCATCACTGACATGTACACATAACTATTGTATGAAACACATACCTGGATACTGTGCATATTAAAATCCCTCATATCACAAATCACATTGTGCACATGCATGTTATACAGTTTGACATGAAAATGAGTATTGTCCCTAGCATGTATCAATGTACATTGTATGCCCACATGGACATATATATGACTGTACTAATCCATCTCATCATTTGACTCCTCCACAGAACCTCCTGTCACCAGGCTGCAAACAGGCATGCCGCCACCTCCACCACCACCACCACCAGTCACAGCCATGCAGCCACCTCCACCACCAGTCTTCAGGCAGCAACATGGACAGTATGCTCCCAGGCATGAGCAGGGTTGGATTGCCTCCGTTGAGGACCCAGAAGTGATGCCACCACCATTGGCATACGACCCCTGGCAAGATACCTGGCCTGAGGAATATACTTTTGGCTTTGAGGGGGAGCCAAGTCAGCCACGAAGGGTCCATGTCTTTACCCCCCCCCAACACAATATCAGGCCAGTCATGGTTTATACACACAGGGGATGTCGCAGGAAATGCAAACTGGACAGGCTGATTGGTCACACACTAGTCGTCAATGGGACTACCAATCCAGCCTGAGAGTTCCACCATCCGCTTCCCTTGGGAGAGCTCCACCATCCGCTTCCCTTGGGAGAGCTCCACCATCCTCAGATGAGCATATAGCTGCAGTTGTCCATAAAGCACCAGCAGCTGCAGTTGTCCCTGAGGCACCAGCAGCTGAAGTTGTCCCTGAAGCACCAGCAGCTGAAGTTGTTCCTGAAGCCCCAGCATCTGAAGTTGTCCATGATGCACCAGCAGCTGAAGTTGTCCATGATGCACCAGCAGATAGAGCTAAACCTGCACCTAGAATCACTGCTGCACAAGAGCCTGTAGATCCACTGTATTCTCCCCTGGGCGAGGAATACATTTCACTCCAGAGGAGGCTCATAACAAGCTGCAAGAGCAGACAAAAAGACCAACACAGGTTTCACAGGAGCCAACAGAGGTTACTCCAGCGTACCATAGAGCTGCAGAGGGACATGGCAGCATCATTAAGTGGTATAGTACAAAACCAGTGGCAGATGATGAGAGTTATTTCTGATATGCAGATGCAGATTGACAACAGATGGTGGGAACAAAACCAACTCTTGGGTGTGTTGGTTGAGCTCTTCACACACCAACAGGACACTGCCTCCAGCCTTTCATCTGTGGCCAGCACTCCAGCAGAATCATCTGAAGCTTCCCAAACCAGGAGAACCAGGAAATCCACTCCAGTCACCTCAGCCCCCTCATCCAAGAAGCCTAAAAAAAAAAAAAAAATCTTAAAGTTCACCATAAATCTTGTCCTCTGTTATTTACCATATAATTGTCATCCACATCCATGTGAGGGGTGTTTTAGTACACTAATATTGTTTAAACATATAATTAGGCCTGTGTGGAAATGGCCCAAAAAAGGTAATATCATCATGTTTATGACATATTCATGTTCTATAAACCACATCACATAGTTGTGTATGAAGGGTACATATAGTAATATTCACTTATAAGATGCAAATCAAGGTTTCTCACATCCAATGGATATTGACACATGGGCAGGGATAGGCACAAGGCAAGGCTGTGGCGGACATTTTCTAAGGTAAAGACCTTTAGTGAAGGACACCTTGCCTATCCCTGCCCATGGGTATATATATCTAAATAATAATGTTTTTACAGAAGGTGTGAACATAAGGTATAAACATCCATTTTCATTCTTCTTAATGATAGTCAATAAATCATAGTGACCTAAACATGAATTAAACAAATGAGATATTTTCAGTAATTAGGGTGGTTAAGGGAAGGGGGTGGGATGTAGTAGTTTCACTTACATGCAGTGGAAATCCGCAGTATGTAATTCTATGACCAGCTGCAGCAGGGGCATCAGCAGGGGCAGCACCATGACCAGGGACCTCAGCAGCAATTATAGAATCAGCATGTATAGAAGGAACAACAGGGGCTTGTAGGGCTTCCAGCACCCCTTGTGCCCCATGATGCACCCCTTGTGCCCCATGATGCACCTCTTATGCCCCATGATGCTGCCTATCTATGGAAAGCAGGAAAACATGGTGGCTAATAAGGATGTGCATTGGTGGGTTTTTTAGGCTTCCTGTTGTGAGGTTGTGCTGTTTGTGATTGGTTTTACACACTTGCAGGGGCAGGAATTATTAAAGCTTGGAAGAGGTTTAACTATTTGTGATCAAGCTGCTGATATGTATGTTGTTGAGCATGCATTTGTTAGGCCTTCAGAGAGTTACGTTGGTTTCTAAGTCAGTGCAAGGGTTCCTGCGCCTGCAATTTGTGGCGAGATGAGAATGGAGTAGATTTTCTGAATTCTGCACACGTATTGGATACCAAACTGTGCGTGTTTTGTATGTCAGTTTATGAGTAAAATAAATACGGCCGAAGGCAGAAATATACGCACGTAACTTGCATGCTACGCCGTATATGTGATACCAAACCCACGCAAAATTTGGCGTCGCCGGCTTCTGCGGGCAATGCTGCATATCAGATCGGGCCCCAGGTTTCCAAAAAACTGCAAGCATAAGCAAGCATCTCTGGTAGCAAAGGGGAAAAATAAGGTGAGAATCAGGAGTCCCAGGTTCAAATCCGGGCATGGCTGTTATAGTGATTCTCTAGCTCTCAATCGTCTTGTGAAAAACCGTCAATACCTGCCTCTGGGGCTTATTCTAAAGGGCTTTTTTAACACTCATTTTCTACCATTGGCTAGTGATAGTAAGACATCTGGATTCCAAAAAATCTAGCCTTACTGTCATAACTTCCTAGATCAAGTAACATATGTCATCTATATCTGTCATGCCTGTGGGTCCCTGGGTCTCCACACTTATGGGACTTTAAAAAGAGGGGGTGGGTGTATAGTAAGAGGGGCTGATGGACAATGACAGTTGGAAAGATAGGGGCAGATAATAAGAAAGAGAGAGAATGAAGCGAGCCGTTTAATTCAGACCCATCAACTGTATGGGGGTGGCTGATGTGTTGAAGCGGTTGCGAGGGTCTTGTGAAGGGAGATGTTTTTTGCATTTGCCTAATGTACAGTATATTCCATCCTAAGTTATTTTGTACTGATCCCAATAAAACTAAACCATGTGGAAGAAGTCTATCTTTTTCTCCACAAGTTCCAATATCTTTCTAATCCTAATACTTTCATCATTCTGTTTATGGACTAATTGAGTACATTTCCATGTTCTCGCTATTTGGAGTTTGGTAAGTCTAATGTTACAATTACTTCTTGGTTTATAATGTAGGATGGCATATACTAGTTACAGGGTAAAGTGGGATCCAGTAAATTTAATAAACTTCCACCCACAAAGTTTAATATGCCTTCATTGGCACCAGATATCTGGTGCCCCCACACTCCTTCCAGCAGTGAGCGGGCAAGTTAGGATAGATACATTTCAGATGGGCTGGGGCTAAGAAACAACACAATAAGATTTTGAAATTAAATCTGTGGGTATATTCTATGAAATTGTTAGTTCCAGTCTTTCATGTCTAAGTCTTCCCCTAACTTTGTGTTCCATTGAATGGTGTACAGAGGAAATTGTTTCCTGTAGAGTTAAATCATTAAGCATCTCACAAGAGCCAGAGTTCACTTTAATGATACATCTGACAAACACCATTATTCAAACTCTGTCGCTGTTCTAAGTAAGTCAGTTTTATAAGGTGTTGTTTATGTCAGGATAAAAAACTCCTCCAACAATATGTATCAAGTCCCTTCTGGTTTTTAGTTTGCCATTCTCTAGGAGTTGGATTATTAGTGCAGGGTCTCCCATTGCTATCTGTTTTTGAGTCTAGACTCCCCTAAAACACTTCATTGAAGTATATTGGTGTTAATAGTGACTGGAGTAATGAGATTCCAGCGCTGCTTTTGAGAAGATAGTACCATCAGGTGAAGGCATGCCTATATATGGCTAGATTGCAAGTGGAGTGCTAATTTATCTGGCACCTGCAAATGGGCAAATTCACCCGTTTACGGGTGTGTGATAAATAACCAGCTATTGGCTGGTTATTGCTACCGTGAGCTTGCGGTAGCCATTAGCGTTCAGAAGATTAACCAAAGATCAGATCTCTGGTTAATTTTCTAAAGTGCTCCAAATGCCCCCAAAATAAAGGGTCTTTTAGTTTTTTATGAAAAAAAAAAAATGTAGCATTTGCATCCGCTGGTCTTGAATGCAAATATCGATTTTGCTTAAGCATTATTTTGCGCTCAACTCGTAATCTGTCCCGTAATGTGATATTATGAATTATGTCAGGTCCTCACAGAAACAAAAATGGGTCACCTACCTGCAGTGTTCAAAAAAGTACAAGGTTACTCGTACTTTTTGATCTGGCACCATTGTGCCAATTTAGAACCCTCTGCAGGGTTATCGCCCACTAGAACAGCAAAATATTTGGGACACCCAACCATCCAGTAGCCAACGACATGTTCAAGACTTATGGGGTTGGACTCCCCCTCTTCTTTAGTTACAGGGGCATTATACCCCTAGGCCCCAGGGAGCTTTATATAAGCAGGCATGGGGCGCTTTCCCTTCAGTAATAAAACATAGGTGCATGGAACCACAGTTCACAGGTCATTAGTAGGTAATTGTTATACAGTTAAGTTTAATAAGGTATGGCTGACTACCTTATATATAATTTTGTAGCTCAATTAGAGACACCCAAATAAAATGGAGTAGTAAATGGGTAATTTCCAATGTAGCAGTGTTATTCAGGTAAACATGAACTGATAACAATGGAGCACATGAAGAGAAATATGCCCAAAATAAGCAAAACACAGAGACAAATAGAACTCAGGAAGGAGATGGAGTAGAACTGACTGAATTCAGGTTGAGCAGGCAAATATATAATTACTCCGGTAGATTAAAGTTAATAATTTGAAAAAAGATCCTTAGATAAAGAAGTGAATGTTGGTATAGTCAGAATATAAGTGGTAGGTATATGCACTCAATGATAATAGATAAACTTAGGCAAGATAACAGTGATTCTGAGTATACTTGCGGTTGAGACTGAGTGTTTGTGCTCCAGTTAGATAAACGACTGGCAGTGAAGTTGAGGTCCCTTTGGAGATCCGGATGTGGAGGAGTGTAGAATAATGGAGGTTCTGGTTGAAGAGCAGTCCTTAGATGAACTCGGTAGAGCTGTGTGTAGCAAGGTAGCGTGCAGAGAGAGATCTCCGCTCCAGCGGCCGATAGTAAACGGCTTGTGGATGCCGAACGGAGTGAGGAAGTTCCAGTCAGGTGATCTAGAGCTCAGCTGAGACCGCAAGCCTGCGGCGTGAGGAACAGCTGATTCGGGTAACAGATTCACAATCAAGGAGAAAAGAATAATTAGGTAAGCCCAAAGTAGGGAAGCAGGCTTGAATCAAAGATTCAAAGGAAGGCAACACAGGAAACTTCAATATTCTGGCAATGAGGGAAGGAAAGAGCAGGACTTAAGTAGCTTTGAGCAAAATGGGTGGAGACGGCATTAAAGGAATATCACAGTGATACTAATTTCCTACCTAATCCAAAGAAATCTCTATTTCTTGCAAGGAACTGCATAAACATCTCCCTAGAAGAAAAAGCTCAACTTGTAGATATTCTTGGTCATGCTGAGGATAGAACCTGGACTTCCTGGATACCAGCCAGGTTCCCTGGCTCTCAGCAGCCATAGGTCTTTACCATCATTGCCCTCTGTTGGTGAGCTATATGTGTGCAGTCTCATGTGTTATCTATCATTAATCAAGAGTCTATAAATATCTGGATTTTCCATTCAATAATTATCTCTGCCATTGCAATAAACACCTATACTATTTAACCCCTAAACCACCACAACCCCATCACAATAAAACAACCATTATGCTATTAAACACTAATCCACCACAAACCTTATAGCAATAAACCCCTATACTATATTAAGTCCTAAACTACCACAACCCCATTGCAATAAACCAACCCCTTTTCTATTAAACCCTAAACTGCTTCAACTCCCATCGCCAACCCCTCCATTGCTATTAACCACTAAAACAATCATAACCCATCACAAAAAATCCTATGCTATTAATGATTAAACTACCACAACACCCATCACAATAAAATCATATTTACCACTAAACTGCCATGGCATCATTACAATAAACTAACCCTATGCTATTAACCCCTCATCAGAATAAATCCTCATGCTATTAACCCCTAAACCTCCACAACCACATTAATTTAGGGAGCAGATGTTGGGGGTGCACTATAATGAAGATTTGTTTTTTTCTTTATTTAATTCTGCTTCCATAAATTCTCCTTCCTGCTTCATTTTGACTTTCGGGAGAAGCAGAAATCACAGCTGTATGCCTTACTAGCACAGCACAGCCATCCTAACAGCACATATTAAACAAATAGGAACCATCAGGAAACGTGCAGCAGGGCTAGGCTGAGCTCTGGCATTTCTTTACCACCCATACGGCTGCTGTTTGATTAGCTCCTTTCAGCTTGATAGAAGACAGTATCTAAGTGCACTGAGCTCTGTAATTCATGAAGCAGCAATGTTGAGACAGGCACCTAAATTTTATCAATGCTTGTAATTGATTTACATTTTTTTTATATATAGAGTACAATACATGATGCACTATAATCATGGCTGGGACATAGTTGTGCAGACACAGACCTGTTAATAAGCACTAAAGAAGGAAGACACCAGCACAGTAATTTACCAGGAGCTTATTTATTTCTATCAGCACACAGAGTATTGGCTGTGTATGCCAAATTAAAAACAAAGAATCTATGAGGAACTGAGGAAGATGGAGTCCTGGCAAGCAACGTGGTTTTAACTTTGCCCCTACAGAAATAAAACTTCACCAACTAGCACTGCCCCTAATACACCATATCTGAAACAGTGGAACAGGTCCAAGCTTTAAAAGAATAGTTTAGATATCCATAAAGCTGCCATGTGAGGATCATAAGTAAAATTGTCACTCAGGAGGGATATTTAGCTCAATTTTGTTTTGTTATTGGTTTCAAAAGTAAATACACTTTTTGGATGTTCTAATAAGTTAGGCCTAGATTTGGAGTTTGGCAGTAGCCGTGAAAACCAGCGTTAGAGGCTCCTAACGCTGGTTTTAGGCTACCGCCGGTATTTGGAGTCAGTCAGGAAAGGGTCTAACGCTCACTTTTCAGCCACGACTTTTCCATACCGCAGATCCCCTTACGTCAATTGCGTATCCTATCTTTTCAATGGGATCTTTCTAACTCCGGTATTTAGAGTCGTGTCTGAAGTGAGCATTAGAAATCTAACGACAAAACTCCAGCCGCAGAAAAAAGTCAGTAGTTAAGAGCTTTCTGTGCTAACGCCGGTTTATAAAGCTCTTAACTACTGTGCTCTAAAGTACACTAACACCCATAAAACTACCTATGTACCCCTAAACCGAGGTCCCCCCACATCGCCGCCACTCGATTAAATTTTTTTAACCCCTAATCTGCCGACCGCCACCTACGTTATACTTATGTACCCCTAATCTGCTGCCCCTAACACCGCCGACCCCTATATTATATTTATTAACCCCTAACCTGCCCCCCACAACGTCGCTGCCAGCTACCTACAATAATTAACCCCTAATCTGCCGACCGCCACCTACGTTATACTTATGTACCCCTAATCTGCTGCCCCTAACACCGCCGACCCCTATATTATATTTATTAACCCCTAACCTGCCCCCCACAACGTCGCCGCCAGCTACCTACAATAATTAACCTCTAATCTGCCGACCGCCACCTACGTTATACTTATGTACCCCTAATCTGCTGCCCCTAACACCGCGACCCCTATATTATATTTATTAACCCCTAATCTGCCCCCCCTCAACGTCGCCTCCACCTGCCTACACTTATTAACCCCTAATCTGCCGAGCGGACCGCACCACTACTATAATAAAGTTATTAACCCCTAATCCGCCTCACTAACCCTATAATAAATAGTATTAACCCCTAATCTGCCCTCCCTAACTGACACCTAACTTCAAACTCACTGACACCTAACTTCAAACATTAACCCCTAATCTGGAGCTCACCGCTATTCTAATAAATGTATTAACCCCTAAATCTAAGTCTAACCCTAACACTAACACCCCCCTAAGTTAAATATAATTTAAATCTAACGAAATTAATTAACTCTTATTAAATAAATTATTCCTATTTAAAGCTAAATACTTACCTGTAAAATAAATCCTAATATAGCTACAATATAAATTATAATTATATTATAGCTATTTTAGGATTTATATTTATTTTACAGTTAACTTTGTATTTATTTTAACTAGGTACAATAGCTATTAAATAGTTAAGAACTATTTAATAGCTAAAATAGTTAAAATAATTACAAAATTACCTGTAAAATAAATCCTAACCTAAGTTACAATTAAACCTAACACTACACTATCAATAAATTAATTAAATAAAATACCTACAATTACCTACAATTAAACCTAACACTACACTATCAATACATTAATTAAATACAATATCTACAAATAAATACAATGAAATAAACTAACTAAAGTACAAAAAATAAAAAAGAACTAAGTTACAAAAAATAAAAAAATATTTACAAACATCAGAAAAATATTACAACAATTTTAAACTAATTACACCTACTCTAAGCCCCCTAATAAAATAACAAAGACCCCCAAAATAAAAAAATGCCCTACCCTATTCTAAGTTACTAAAGTTCAAAGCTCTTTTACCTTACCAGCCCTGAACAGGGCCCTTTGCGGGGCATGCCCCAAAGAATTCAGCTCTTTTGCCTGTAAAAAAAACCATACAATACCCCCCCCAACATTACAACCCACCACCCACATACCCCTAATCTAACCCAAACCCCCATTAAATAAACCTAACACTAAGCCCCTGAAGATCTTCCTACCTTATCTTCACCATACCAGGTTCACCGATCGATCCAGAAGAGCTCCTCCGATGTCCTGATCCAAGTCCAAGCAGGGGGCTGTCTGGGAGCTGTCATGCTCTGCTAACCTAAGATTTTAAAGTTTCCAAAATAAAGCTGACTTTTGAATTATTAGCGCCTTGAGTCCTGCCTGGTCTATTGCTTGCTTGTGAGGGGGCTGAAGATGTCCATGATCCGGCTGAAGTCATCATCCAAGCGGGAGCTGAAGAGGTCCATGATCCGGCTGAAGTCATCATCCAAGCGGGAGCTGAAGATGTCCATGATCCGGCTGAAGTCATCATCCAAGCGGGAGCTGAAGAGGTCCATGATCCGGCTGAAGTCTTCTATCAACGGCATCTTCAATCTTCTTTCTTCCGGATCCATCTTGCAGACCTCCGAGACGGAACATCCTGCTGGCCCGACGGACTACCGATGAATGAAGGCTCCTTTAAGGGACGCCATCCAAGATGGCGTCCCTCGAATTCCGATTGGCTGATAGGATTCTATCAGCCAATCGGAATTAAGGTAGGAAAATTCTGATTGGCTGATGGAATCAGCCAATCAGAATCAAGTTCAATCCGATTGGGGGTCTTTGTTATTTTATTAGGGGGCTTAGAGTAGGTGTAATTAGTTTAAAATTGTTGTAATATTTTTCTGATGTTTGTAAATATTTTTATTTTTTGTAACTTAGTTCTTTTTTATTTTTTGTACTTTAGTTAGTTTATTTCATTGTATTTATTTGTAGATATTGTATTTAATTAATGTATTGATAGTGTAGTGTTAGGTTTAATTGTAGGTAATTGTAGGTATTTTATTTAATTAATTTATTGATAGTGTAGTGTTAGGTTTAATTGTAACTTAGGTTAGGATTTATTTTACAGGTAATTTTGTAATTATTTTAACTATTTTAGCTATTGTACCTGGTTAAAATAAATACAAAGTTACCTGTAAAATAAATATAAATCCTAAAATAGCTATAATATAAATATAATTTATATTGTAGCTATATTAGGATTTATTTTACAGGTAAGTATTTAGCTTTAAATAGGAATAATTTATTTAATAAGAGTTAATTTATTTCGTTAGATTTAAATTATTTTTAATTTAGGGGGGTGTTAGTGTTAGGGTTAGACTTAGCTTTAGGGGTTAATAAATTTATTAGAATAGCGTAGCGGTGAGCTCCAGTCGGCAGATTAGGGGTTAATGTTTGAAGTTAGGTGTCGGCGATGTTAGGGAGGGCAGATTAGGGGTTAATACTATTTATTATAGGGTTAGTGAGGCGGATTAGGGGTTAATAACTTTATTATAACAGCGGTGTGGTCCGCTCGGCAGATTAGGGGTTAATAAGTGTAGGCAGGTGGAGGCGACGTTGTGGGGGGCAGATTAGGGGTTAATAAATATTATATAGGGGTCGGCGGTGTTAGGGACAGCAGATTAGGGGTACATATCGATAATGTAAGTAGCGGCAGTTTATGGAGCGGCAGATTAGGGGTTAATAATAATATGCAGGGGTCAGCGATAGCGGGGGCGGTAGATTAGGGGTTAATAAGTTTAAGGTTAGGGGTGTTTAGACTCGGGGTACATGTTAGAGTGTTAGGTGCAGACGTAGGAAGTGTTTCCCCATAGCAAACAATGGGGCTGCGTTAGGAGCTGAACGCGGCTTTTTTGCAGGTGTTAGGTTTTTTTTCAGCTCAAACAGCCCCATTGTTTCCTATGGGGGAATCGTGCACGAGCACGTTTTTGAAGCTGGCCGCGTCCGTAAGCAACTCTGGTATCGAGAGTTGAAGTTGCGTTAAATATGCTCTACGCTCCTTTTTTGGAGCCTAACGCAGCCATTCTGTGGACTCTCAATACCAGAGTTATTTAAAAGGTGCGGCCAGAAAAAAGCCAGCGTTAGCTACGCGGGTCGTTACCGACAAAACTCTAAATCTAGCCGTTAGAAAATAAGGATGAGTGTATAGATGGGATGCATTTTGTGAAAGTATTTAAGTATTTAATGTTTGCAGAGGTAAGAGAATAAATACATTGTCATGAGTTCACCGTTTACAAATCCTAATTGTGCGCAACATTCAAATAAAACTAATAATGTACGGCTGGGTATTTTATTCCTACCTATTTTCTGTATAAAATAATGATGTTGTGGGAAGAGCCAGACAAGTGAGGAGATGGCTGAAAGGGCTGAACGCTCCCATTGGTGTATTCTTTCTTCGTCGCCAATATCTACACCCCTTCTAAATAATAGCAGCTAATATTCCACCCCAGGAATGCATTTTGGATGGTGTCTTTAAAGAGACAAGAAACCCCAACATTTTCTTTCATGATGTGGATAGAACATACAATTTTAAACAACTTTTTAATTTAGTTCTATTATCGAATTTGCTTCATTCTCTTGTTAGCCTTTGTTGAAGGAATAGCATTGCACTACTGGCAACTATCTGAACAGATCTAGTCAGCCAATCACAAGAGACAAATGTGTGCAGGCACCAATCACCAGTTAGCTACCACTAGTGTAGGATAAGAGCATATTCTTTTTCAACAAGGGATACCGAGAGAACAAAAGCACATTTGAAAATAGAAGTGAATTTTAAAGTGTCTTAAAATGACCTGCTCTATCTGAATCATGCAAGTTTAATTTTGACTTTCTTATCCCTTTAAATGTCTATCGCCAAACTGATGATGCATTTCCAGAAGGGCAGTCAGGGCTTCTGAGGTAATATGGAGTAATACTTTGCATCATTTTGCATCTGATTCCTGCATATTAAACACGGAATCAAAAAACTCTTAAATTGAAAATGGGTTTCTTATGAGTTTCTCTCCCTTAGTAAACATACAATATTTATTAACCTGCCTGAAGCTTGTTGTGCAATATGTTTCAATGTAGCAGAGTTTCATAACTGCACAGATTCTAGTGCAGTCATTCGGTTTGGATACATTTATATTCTCTTGGTGAGCGTGTGAGTCTATTAGAGAAGGGAGAAAGGTATCGGGAAAAGAGACAAAAATATTTCAAGTGCTGGATAAGTATTTTATGCCAGTAAGTGAGCGAGTGTGGGGTATACATATATATTTTTGTGTTAATATGTGTATATACGCATAAATATATAACTTTGCTGCCCATAGCAGCGTGACTTACCACATTCGCTGCGCTAGCCTCTCTGCTGTGTCTCACGGCATCAGAAAGAGGCTCCCATTGGAGCCTATGGAAGAGCATTCTCATGAGCTTAATGCTTCTCTGCCATGCGAACGTGGGGTCGTGTTCGCATTGCGCCTCGCCTCTAATACAAATGCACAATTGCGTGCACTGTTATTACGAGTGGAGTGCAAATATTGCGCTTGTGAAAGCGCAATGTTGCACTGCACTCATAATCTAGCCCATAATGCATGTATGTATATATGTATATATGTGTGTATACATGTGTATTTATATGTTTAAATATGTATGTGCATACATACAAACCTATATACACAAATATAGACATATATATATATATATATATGTATATATATATATATATATACAGTATATATATATATATATATATATATATATATATATATATATAAAAACGTTTGAGCCCTTCCCAGTCAAATACCTTGAAACATGCAGCATCATTTTCTTTCACATAGGAGGTGAGAGTCCATGAGCTGTTATGTATGGGATATACATTCCTACCAGGAGGAGGCAAAGTTTCTCAAACCTCAAAATCCTATAAAACCCCCCACCTCACTCATACCTCAGTTTTAAATTTTGTCTCCATTGGAGGTGGTTGAAGCATGATGTGCTTGATTTCTTCAGTGAAAGGCGATTCATGGCATATTGAAGCCTGGTTCCCCTCACAGTACAATGCCTGTTAGAAAGATGTGATTGGAGTACTGCCCCATGATACAATGTTTTTTGCCTCATGGGAAATACTTCATAGGCTCTCTGTAAATTCAGTCACAGGGACTCGTCTCCTGCTTCCCATTACAGATCGACATTATACTCCTATTCCATTACCTGATATGTTTTAGTACTGGTTTGGCTGTCTGCTACTAAATGGACTAGTGTCTATAGGTAAGTATGTTTTTGTATATAGACACTCACAGCTATATTTACGGGCACTTTTAAAATGTTTAAAAGTTTAGCTATGTATCGATATGTGTATGGCCCAGGGACTGTCAGTGTACCAGGAAACAGACTGAGACGTGAAATGCAAAAATAATCACACCTTTATTAAATAATAGCAAAAAATAATAAAGAGTCCAAAAGTCAAACAACAAGCCAGGAGTCAAAGCCAGAGCTGGTAGTCAAAGGAGCCGGGTCAGGAGCCAAATCAAGTAGTCAGACTAGCCGGGGTCAAAAACTAAGAAAACAGCAGAGTCAGGAAGAAGCCAGGGATCAGGAGCCAGATAATACACAGGAACTGGAACACAGGAACTCACAAAGAAGTCTGAGACAACGCAAGGGCAAGGGCAGACTGAACCCAGGCACTTAAATAGGGAATGATGACATCATAATTCTGGGACTGCAACATGTCTCTCACTGATGATGTTCTCCAGTTTGTCCATAAGAGGGCTCCTAGTTGAGTGAGCAGAGTTACACACTCTGCAGCAGACTCAGGAGAGACGTAAAAATGGCAGCCAGCAGCAAATAGCAAATGAAAGCAGGGTGAAACCCTGACAGGGACAGATACTTACTATTCCCCTTGCATAACTTTTTTGTGGCAAATACATTTTCACATGGGTACATAAACACGCAAGCACGCTTTAGACCCGGCGCATAAATGTTCATCAGGTCTACTCGCCATAATACACATAATGTACATCTATAACGGCACACAAATGCTTGTCGGATTCGTCCCTCCAGATCTAAAGTCTCTACACTTGATGGCATGGAAATTGAACGCTTAGTTCTCAGTCATAGAGGATTCTCTGACTTTGATTAACACTATAATTCAGGCTTGCAAGCCTATTTCTAGGAAAATGTATCACAAAGTTTGGAAAACTTACATTTCATGGTGCTCTACAAATGATTATTCCTGGCATTCTTTTAGAATTCCTTGGGTTCTTCAGTTTTTACAAAATGGTTTAGATAAATGTTTATCTGCCAGTTCTCTGAAAGGACAAATCTCTGCTCTTTCTGTATTATTTCATAGGAAGATTGCTAACCTTCCTGATGTTCATTGTTTTGTTCTGGCTTTAATCCGGATTAAGATACAAAAACATACAATATACAGTGCTAGATGGAAAATAACACTTAAATGTAACAACAAGAACTAATACTCTCCTTTTAGATAAGACCGCAGCCTTCTTACAGTCTCTCCTCTGTGACTGTTTCATACAAGTGGAAAAATGGCAAATAGATGGCGCTGGTCTGTACAGTGATGTTTCTCTATATGGTGAAGAGAAAAAGGGCTTGAGGTGTGTGTAGGATCCAATTAATATAAGTGCAGTATACTCACTCCATAAGTAGTGGGAGTTCAGCTGTGATGTAATGTGTCTCCAGAGTGATGTAGTTCCCCAGAATAGTTTCAGAAACTCTCAAGAACCTGTTAATAGGTCTGCAAGCAAATGAAGACTCAAAATGACCAAAGGTGTCCAGTAAATCAAGAAAAAACAAAATAGTAACTTACTCCATAAATAGGAGAATCCGGCTTGTCTCAGCAAAGAAGAATATCAACTGTCTTCCAACTTTGATAAAAAGATATTTATTTAAGCTTAAATAAATATCTTTTTATCAAAGTTGGAAGACAGTTGATATTCTTCTTTGCTGAGACAAGCCGGATTCTCCTATTTATGGAGTAAGTTACTATTTTGTTTTTTTCTTGATTTACTGGACACCTTTGGTCATTTTGAGTCTTCATTTGCTTGCAGACCTATTAACAGGTTCTTGAGAGTTTCTGAAACTATTCTGGGGAACTACATCACTCTGGAGACACATTACATCGCAGCTGAACTCCCACTACTTATGGAGTGAGTATACTGCACTTATATTAATTGGATCCTACACACACCTCAAGCTCTTTAATCCGGATTAAACCTGTTATTAGTCCTATTTCCTATGCATAAAATGGACATTAATCTACTTTCCTGGAAAGTGTTGTTTCTTTTGGCTATCTCTTCTGCTAGAAGAGTTTCTGAATTATCTGCTCTCTCTTGTAAATCTCCTTATCGGATTTTCCATCAAGATAAAGCTGTTTTGTGGACTACGTTTAATTTTTTTCCTAATGTTGTTTCCTCACACAAAATTAATAGGGAAATTATCGTTCCCTCCTTGTGCCCTAATCCAAAAAATACTTTTGCATTCTTTGGATTTTCTTTAGAGCATTGAAATATTATGTAGATGCTACTAAGGATTTCAGACAGACTTCTAGTCTGTGTGTTCTTTTTTCTGGTCCATAGAAAGGCCAGAAGACCTCTGCTATTTCTTTAGCCTCCTGGTTGAAACTTTTACTTCACAAAGCTTATTTGGAGGCAGATCAGCCTATGCCTCAGAGAATTACAGCTCATTCTACAAGATCAGTTGGGGTTTCAAAAATGAGGTCTTCTCTGCATACCTTTACAAAATGTTACCATTTTTATGTTTTTGCTTTATCAGGAGCAGCCTTTGGTAGAAAGGTCCTTCAGGCAGTTGTCTCAGTTTGATAATTGTGCCTATATATTTAGTTTGTCATATAAGACATTATTTTGGGTTTTGGATTTTAATTTCTCAGTGAAAAAAAAAGCTGTTTTTATTTTAATCCCTCCCTTTATTGTTACTTGTGGACTTCCACATCTTGGGTATTATAACCCAAACTTAACAGCTTGTGGATTTTTGCCACCTCTATGAAAGAAAAAATAATTTAAATCTTACCAGATAAATTAATTTCTTTCATGGTAGTGAAAAGAACAACTTTTTTCCTGCTCCTCATTTTAGCTTTTACTCCTTCTTAACACTTCAGGGGGAGGGGTTTTATAAGCATTTGAGGTTTAGGAAACTTTGTCTCCTCCTGGTAGGAATGTATATTCCACATGTAACAGCTTGCGGACTCTCGCCACCATGAAAGAAATTAATTTTTCAGTCAAGATATAATTTATGTTATATATATATATATATATATATATATATATACAGTATATATATATATATATATATATATATATATATATACATATACATATAGATACAGGTGTATATATATATATATATACATACAGGTATATATACTGTAAGATATACAGTATATAGAAACGGGTTTGTGATATCCAAAGCCCTGAAGTTAGTGCCTGAGTCTTTTGCTCATGCACTAACTTTTTACTTTCAGCTTATAATACCAGCGCTCATTTTTTACTTTGAGTGTAGTTAGCGTGCAAGCGAAAGAAGAAAATGAGCGCTCCACTTGTAATCTGGCCTTCTGATTTGAGTAGAAAAAACACTGAGTCCAAATTTTATGCTGAAGTCACATTTATTCAGTGAATCGTTTGGAAATTACAAATGAGGTGAAAGCACATTAACAGCCTTTAACCACTAGCATTTTTTTCCACAATGAATGCTGCAATTCAAAATCTTATTTCTTAATTGCAATACCTATATCTTTATTATTTTAATAAAACGTTAATTCAAAAAATATTTGCTATTCTAATTTTCAATTTCTACTTTATAATAGAAGAAAAAAATAGGCATAGAATATAAATGTTTCCTTGGAAGTTGACTTGATACTAAGGACTACATTGCAAGTGACACGCTAATTGTTGCACGCAAGTGAAAAGGGGTTTACCGAGGCTCTTTGCACATGTCAGAAGTAGCGTACATATTACGAGTTGAAAGTAAGCGCGTTGTTTCAAGTGTAATTTAATTTAACAAGTGCCGGGACTGTGACTTGAAAGCTCTTGTTAACTGTTACGCTCTACTAAAAAGTTGCACAAAAACATTAAAAATACATTAAAAGAAATTATACTCATAATAACACTATCTGATAAAAAATATTTTAAAAACAATTGCAATAAAATAAATGCTCAAAGATATAGGTCTAGAAAAAAAAGGTATACAAGTACAACATATATTTATGAATTAACGGAACAAATTCCTCTATGTGTATAACATTGGAATGTGAAATATTATTATTTCATTTTGGTTTAGCGCTCATGAGAAAATGTGATTGGATTTGTTGGGTGTTAGTTTTTTTTCAACTTTCATGCTCCATTGAAGTCCACGGGGGAAAAAAGTGATTATTTGAGAATTTATAAAATAATGTCTTATAAAATAGTTACTTACCACAAACATTTTGCAGATAATTAGAAATATGTTTTTTTGCCTTTTAGATGGTAGCTTTTTGCCACTTTTGAGCTTATCTGTAAAATATGGGTATTTCTGAAAGTGCATAATCTTCTAAAAATACAACATATTTATGTTTGATTTCATATAAAAAAAGCACTGGAAAATTTGAACTTCAACTATCGCAGTTACACTAACGTATTCCCCCATAGACTTCAATTGTAATGCTTGTAGAATATTTCCCTATCAGACCAAACTTGCCCAGTAGCCTTCTTATCCCAGCATCAAGTGGAAGTATAAGGAAATATCCCAGAACAAGAGAACAGGTAAGTAAATGAGGTAAGCCGTACTCACAGTAGAGAGGGCAATCCTTCACAGCACTGCAGAGGATACATGAAGAGTAGTCAGGCGATCAGAGATCAGCAACAACAAGGCAATCCAGAATATCAGCAATACAGTAGAGATGTCTCGGACAGGCAGAGTTCAGCAACAATAAGATAATCAGCAGTTCAGGGGTAAATAAGTAGAGTAGTCTTGAGACAGACAGAGTTCAGTAAAAATAAGGCAATCAGCAGTTTAGGGGTTAATCAGTAGAGTAGTCTTGAGACAGGCAGAGTTCAGTAACAATAAGGCAATAAGCAGTTCAGGGGTTAATCAATAGAGTAGTCTTGCGATAGGCAGAGTTCAGTAACCATAAGGCAATAAGCAGTTCAGGGGTTAATCAATAGAGTAGTTCAGTTTAGAAAAATAAACACACAGTAACAACACACAGTAACAACTATACTTGGACAAAGTAAATAAAGTGAGAGGTACTTACATACTGTATGCGCAGGTTCACGTCAAGGACAGCAAACAGGAGAGCGGCATCAGAGGCCAGAAGTGGCATGCGGCGATGAAGTCATTGCCACAAAAAAAACGCTGCAACCATGGCAACAGCCGTGGTAGGAGAGTGCAGAGCTGCTGCCAAGACAGAGCGGCGTGACACAGACCCCTTCTCAAAGGGTACCTAAGGGACCTTAACAAGGCTTGGAGGGATGAGCAGTATGAAACCTGAAGACCAAAGATGGAGCATGCACATCACGGGCTGGAATCCAGGAACAATACGCAACAGTGTAACCCTTCCAATGCACGAGGTATTGAAGTTGCCTGCATATGTGTCTTGGGTCTAGGATCTTAGTGACCTCATATTCTGGTTTACCATGAATCAAGAGCGGAGGAGGAGGAGGAGGTCTGAGTCGAGTATATCTGGTCATGATGTAAGGCTTGAGCAGTGATATATGGAATGCGCAGGGTTCTGGGAAAAGCCTGATTGTAGGCAACAGGAGAAAGTCTTTTAAGGACCTTGTATGGGCCGATATACCTAGGCCTTAATTTATGACATGGTTGACATAAACAAACATGTCGGGTAGAGACCCAGACGAGTTCACCTACTGAAAAGGCACGAACAGTAGCTCGATGATGATTGGCAAACCTCTTGTATCTGGAGACAACTGAACGTAACTGAGAGCGAATACGTTGTCAATGAATAGTGAGGTCAGTAAAGCAACGTTCAGCAGCAGGAACCAATGTAGGCTGAGCACAAAAAGAGGAAAGAAACAAGGTTGATAGCCTGCAGTGGCTTGAAATGGAGAATATCATAGAGAATAGTGCCAGTGAGTGTTCTTTGACAGTTCGGCTAGGGGTAACAATTCAGACTAAATGGTATGTAGCAAATTGACATAGGCTCTGAGATAGGTCTTCAGATCTTGGTTCATTCTCTCTGTTAGCCCGTTGGTTTGGGGATGGTAGCTGGAGAACAAAGAAACAGTGGTTCCAATTAGCTTGCAAAAGGCTCTCCGAAAGGTAGAGATGAATTGAGGACCTCTGTCAGAAACAATATTCACAGGAATTCCATGAAGTTGTACCACATGTGAAAGAAAGAGTTAATAATTCTTGGGCAGAAGGTAGCTTGGTTAAGGGTATGAAACAAACAAGTCTAGAAAATCGATCTACCACAACCCAGATAACCATATGATGGTCAGAAGGAGGGAGATCCACAACAAAATCCATGGCTATATGAGTCCATGGGTGTTTGGGTATGGACAATGGTTGAAGTAGGCCATGAGGTAAGGATTGTGGAGTCTTATTAACAGCACAAGTCTGACAAGCCTTGACATACTCCTGAGAGTCCGACTTCATGGTAGGCCACCAAAAGTGTTGGGAAAGGAGTTTAAAGGTGTTGTCAAACCAGGATGACCTGATAGCTTGCTGTCATGAGCCCAGGAAAGCACAGGAGTGCAAAGATTTGGAGGAACATAAAGGATATCAGGAGCCGCAGAGGCTTCAGAAGGTTTTCTTGACTGGGCACGTTGCAGTCTTTGGAGAAGAGAGGTGTTAAGTTGAGCAACCACACAGGAGGGAGGAATGATATGGTCGATAGGAGCTTCAGAAGAGTCATTGGACTGAGGAAACTGACAGGAAAGCGCATTAGCCTTTTTATTCTTGGTCCTAAGAAGGTAAGAGACTATAAAGTTAAAAACGAGAAAATAATAGTCTGTGATTGAGTCGATGATCAGTTTCTAAGTACGTAAGGTTTATGTGATCTGTGAGGATCTGAATGGGGTTGCAGAGTTCCTCTCTGCAGGGGTAAAACATTTGGAGAAAAAGGCAACAGGATCCTTCAACCTCCAAAGTCAAGACAGTACCAGCTCCTATCTCCGAGGCATCAACCTCTAAGGTGAAATACAGATCTGGATCAGGATGGCGTAATACAGGAGCAGTACAAAAAGCCTTTTTTAGGAGAGAAAAAGCATTCGCAGCTGCTGGAGGTCAATTCTTGCAGTCCCTGTTTTGTTTAGTTAGATCAGTGAGGGGAGCAACAATGTTGGAGAAGTTCTTTATGAACTTCCAGTAATAATTAGAGAACCCCAAGAATCTCTGTAGTTCCTTAAAAGTGGTGGGTTGAGGCCATTCCTAAACTGCATTTAGCTTTGTAGGATCCATTGCAAAACCCTCCTTTGAAATAACATATCCGAGGAACTGGATCTGGACTTGGTCGAATTTGCATTTCTCCAGCTTGGCTACCAGATAATTGTTTCTTAGCTGAAGAAGCACCCATTTTATGTGCTTATGATGCTCCTCTACGATAGAGGAAAATATGAGGATGTCATCCAAATAAACAATGACATCATTGACGAAGGCTTGAAAGACAGCAGGGGCATTGCACAACCCAAAAGGCATCACTAAGTATTCATAATGACCTGATCTTGTGTTGAAGGCAGTCTTCCACTCGTGTCCTGGGAATATACGAATGAGGTTGTATGCCCCTCAAAGATCAAATTTTGTAAAGTAACAAGCATTTTGGAGTGAGTCATAAAGTTCAGTGATCTTGGGGATAGGATAACGTTTCTTAATGGTGATGTTGTTCAGAGCTCTGTAGTCAATGCATGGTCTCAAACCACCGTCCTTTTTGCTAACAAAAAAGAATCCTGCTCCTGCAGGAGAGGAGGAAGGGTGAATAAAGCCTTTAGCTAGATTCTCTTGGATGTAGTCATCCATGGCTTTAGTTTCAGCCTTGGACAGTGGATAGGTTCTTCCCTTAGGAAGCGGTGCTCCGGGAAACAATCCTATTTTGTCGTATGGGCAGTGAGGTGGCAGCACATCAGCGGCCTTCTTTTGAAACACAAAATCATATATCTATATGTGAAACATTATACTTGGTTTGTATAAGATCAAGAAGTCAGATAAAAACATTATCTTTTGTAGCCGGCTATAAATACATTCAGAAATAATGCTGTAACAAGAGGACCTGTTAATATGTGGAATGTCAGGTTATGAGATTAAAGCTATCTAGCTAATACTCTATCTGTAATTAAAAAGTCCTTGCTTGCACAATTAACTTTAGCATAGCTGCTCAAAGTAATAGATTCTGTCTGCTTGAACTCTGTCGATATCAATATATAGCATAGGTATGTGAATAATACCTCTGAGAGTCATGTATTTAAATATGAAACGTACTTGGTTTGTATAACAGAGTAACAGAGTTTTTACTAATACATAACTTTTTTGTTTTTGAAGGTGTTCACTACCTCCAGAGATGTGGGACAGCTATGGGGGCCAAATTTGCCCCCTCGTACGCCAATCTGTTTATGGGTTGGTGGGAGCTGTCCCACATCTATGGATGTGGTGAACACTGGAAGGAAAGGATTAGACATTACAGAAGATAAATAGATGATCTTCTGATTGTCTGGAGAGGGGATGAGACAGAGGCAGCAAATTTTGTTCAAAGTTTGAATGATAATCCAGTGGGATCAGATTTAACCATGAGTTTGGAAAAACCCAAATAAATTTCTTAGATGTCGCTCTTATGAGTGATCAGGGAAAGGTTCAGACCAAGGTCTACAGAAAACCTATAGCAGGGAATACCCTCCTCCACGCCAAAAGCAGTCACCCAAAAAGAGTCTTTAGATCTGTCGTAAAAGGGCAGTTTATAAGACTCAAAAGAAACTGCACAACAAATGTTGAATATGGGAAATAGGCTCTTGACTTGGAGGATCGTCTCTGTAAGAGAGGTTATAACAGGAGAGAGGTGGCTTTTACAAGAGAGTGCATAGCAGCCAGGGATAGGAAAGATTTTCTAGCACCAACAAAAACCAAGGACTAAGACAAGTTTGAGGGGGTATCTTTTATCACCAAGTTTAGCAACCAATTCCACCAAGTCTGCAATATTATTCGGAAACATTTTCATATCCTTGCAGCCGATGATGACTTGGTGGACGTTGTGGCTAAGGGTTGCATATATGCTTTCAAGAAGGGTATGACTATAGGAAATATCCTGGCCCCAACACAACTGGGTCCCCTTAGCACCAATATCAATTCATCATGGTTAAGATTTAGAGGTATCTACAAATGTAGTTATTTACAATGTATAGCCTGTGAATATCTCCAACAAGGAGAGGGTTTTTGTAGCACTGTAACTGTGGAAAAGTTTAGCCATTTTTCATGCCTAAATTGTAGAACCACTTATGTGGTCTACTTGCTCACGTGTGAAGTCTGTGGTGTACAGTACACAGGTCTCACTACAAGAGAGACCAGGAACAGAATTCATGAGCATTTAAACAATATTAAGGCAGGTAAACTAACTACTCCTTTAGTGCAACACTTCAAACTGAAGCACAACAAAAGTGCAAATTCGCTTAAGTGGACAATCACTTTCATCCCTGTTACTCCCACCGATCGGGGGAGGTCTATATGGCCATCATGATTAGCCTAACAAAGTACAACAATAAAACCTGCGCTCTTGGAACCATGGTAACTAGGTTTATTTCAGTAGTACTGTTCTTATTAGTTTAATACCTGTTACAACCCCTAATGGTGGGAGGTCTATATGGCCTGCATGATTAGCCGGACCAACTAAAACAACAAGACATGCGGTCTGGCACTGGGACCCATGGCTAACTAGGTTGCGTAAAGTAGTACTATTCTTAGCACTTTCATCCCTGTTACTCCCACCTCTCAGGGGAGGTCTATATGGCCGTCATGATTAGCCTAACAATAAAACCTGTGGTCTTGGAACCATGTTAACTAGGTTTATTTTAGTAGTACTGTTTTTATTAGTTTAATACCTGTTACAACCCCTAATGGTGGGAGGTCTATATGGCCTGCATGATTACCCGGACCAAATAAAACAACAAGACATGCGGTCTGGGACTGGGACCCATGGGTATCTAGGTTGTGTTAAGTAGTACTATTCTTAGCACTTTCATCCCTGTTACTCCCACCGATCGGGGGAGGTCTATATGGCCATCATGATTAGCCTAACAAAGTACAACAATAAAACCTGCGCTCTTGGAAACAAGGTAACTAGGTTTATTTCAGTAGTACTGTTCTTATTAGTTTAATACCTGTTACAACCCCTAATGGTGGGAGGTCTATATGGCCTGCATGATTAGCCAGACCAACTAAAACAACAAGACATGCGGTCTGACACTGGGACCTATGGCTAACTAGGTTGTGTAAAGTAGTACTATTCTTAGCACTTTCATCCCTGTTACTCCCACCTCTCGGGGGAGGTCTATATGGCCATCATGATTAGCCTATCAAAGCACAACAAATAAACCTGCGGTCTTGGAACCATGTTAACTGGGTTTATTTTAGTAGTACTGTTCTTATTAGTTTAATACCTGTTACAACCCCTAATGGTGGGAGGTCTATATGGCCTGCATGATTACCCGGACCAAATAAAACAACAAGATATGCAGTCTGGGACTGGGACCCATGGGTAACTAGGTTGTGTAAAGTAGTACTATTCTTAGCACTTTCATCCCTGTTACTCCCACTGATCGGGGGAGGTTTATATGGCCAACATGATTAGCCTAACAAAGTACAACAATAAAACCTGCGCTCTTGGAACCATGGTAACTAGGTTTATTTCAGTAGTACTGTTCTTATTAGTTTAATACCTGTTACAACCCCTAATGGTGGGAGGTCTATATGGCCTGCATGATTAGCCGGACCAAATAAAACAACAAGACATGCGGTCTGGCACTGGGACCCATGGCTAACTAGGTTGTGTAAAGTAGTACTATTCTTAGCACTTTCATCCCTGTTACTCCCCCTATCGGGGGAGGTCTATATGGCCTGCATGATTACCCTGACAAAATATAACAACAAGACATGCGGTCTGGGACCCATGTTAACTAGGTTGTGTTAAGTAGTACTATTCTTAGCACTTTAATCCCTGTTACTCCTCCTATCGGGGGAGGTCTATATGGCCTGCATGATTACCCTACCAAAATATAATAATAAGACATGCGGTCTGGGACCCATGGTAACTAGGTTGTGTTTTAAGTAGTACTATTCCTAGCACTTTAATCCCTGTTACTCCCCCTATAGGGGGAGGACTATATGGCCTGCATGATTACCCTACCAAAATATAATAATGAGAAATGCGGTCTGGGACCCATGGTAACTAGGTTGTGTTAGGTAGTACTATTGTTAGCACTTTAATCCCTGTTACTCCCCCTATCGGGGGAGGTCTATATGGCCTGCATGATTACCCTCACCAAAATATAACAACAAGACAAGCGGTCAGGGACCCATGGTAACTAGGTTGTGTTTATATTAGTACTATACTTAGCATTCTAATCCATGTAACTCCCCCTATCGGGGGAGGTCTATACGGCCTGCCTGATTACCCTCACCAAATATAACAACAAGACATGCAGTCTGGGACCCATGGTAACTAGGTTTTTGTTAAGTTGTACTATTCTTAGCACTTTAATCCCTTTTACTCCCCCTATTGGGGGAGGTCTATACGGCCTGCATGATTACCCTCACCAAATATAACAACAAGACGTGCGGTCAGGGAACCATGGTAAGGTTACTTCCTTTTGCACAATCAAGTATACCAGTTGCAGACAGAGGTTCTGACCCTGCATTATGGCTGCACCTCTCCCTAAAAGAGGGATCTGTTACAGAGTCTGTGGGCCTGTATGCAAAGAGCTGGCCTGCCTAAAAGGAGCAGCAAGGCAGTACAGGTCGTTCTCCTTCAGCCTTTTTATACGATGGTCCACGACCCTCAACAGGCACAACAGCATGAAACACCACATATGCCATCCTTTTGCACAATAGAGTACAGGTATGGCATCCATTTTAGGAACCCAGAGATAATTTTTAGGAACCGGGAGATGGAAAAAGATGCTTTGACACCCAGTACAGGTTGTTCTCCTTCCACCTTTGTAGACGAGGGTCCAGGACCATCCACAGACACAACAGTAGGAAACACCACATATGCCATCCTTTTGAATAATACAGTACAGGTATGGCATCGATTTTAGGAACCTGGAGATAATTTTTAGGAACCGGGAAATTTAAAAAACAAAACATGATTGGACACCCAGTACACTTCGTTCTCCTTCAGCCTTTTTATACGAGGGTCCCGGACTCTCAACAGAAACAACAGCAGGAAACACCACATATGCCATCCTTTTGAACAATCCAGTACAGGTATGGCATCCATTTTAGGAACCCGGAAATAATTTTTAGGAACCGGGAGATGGAAAAAGATGTTTGGACAACCAGTACACTTCATTCTCCTTCAGCCTTTTTAGACAAGGGTCCAGGACCCTCAACAGAAACAACAGCAGGAAACACCACATATGCCATCCTTTTGAATAATACAGTACAGGTATGGCATCGATTTTAGGAACCCGGAGATAATTTTTAGGAACCGGGAAATTTAAAAAAAAACATGATTGGACACCCAGTACACTTCGTTCTCCTTCAGCCTTTTTATACGAGGGTCCCGGACCCTCAACAGAAACAATAGCAGGAAACACCACATATGCCATCCTTTTGAATAATCCAGTACAGGTATGGCATTGATTTTAGAAACCCGGAGATAATATTTAGGAACCGGGAGATGGAAAAAGATGCTTGGACAGTACACCCAGTACAGGTCATTCTCCTTCAGCCTTTTTATAAGAGGGTCCAGGACCCTCAACAGAAACAACAGCAGAAAACAGCACATATGCCATCCTTTTGAACAATAGACTACAGGTATGGCATTGATTTTAGAAACCCGGAGATAATTTTTAGGAACCGGGAAATTGAACAAAAACAATGATTGGATACCCAGTACACTTCGTTCTCCTTCAGCCTTTTTATACGAGGGTCTCGGACCCTCAACAGAAACAACAGCAGGAAACACCACATATGCCATCCTTTTGAATAATCCAGTACAGGTATGGCATTGATTTTAGAAACCCGGAGATAATCTTTAGGAACCGGGAGATAGAAAAAGATGCTTGGACACCCAGTACAGGTCGTTCTCCTTCAGCCTTTTTATAAGAGGGTCCAGGACACTCAACAGAAACAACAGCAGTAAACACCGCATATGCCATCCTTTTTAACAATAGAGTACAGGTATGGCATCCATTTTATAAACCCAGAGATAATTTTTAGGAACCGGGAAATTGAACAAAAAACCATGCTTGGACACACAGTACAGGTCGTTCTCCTTCAGCCTTTTAATAAGAGGGTCCAGGACCCTCAACAGAAACAACAGCAGGAAACACCACATATGCCATCCTTTTGAAAAATAGAGTACAGGTATGGCATCGATTTTAGGATCCCAGAGATAAATTTTAGGAACCGGGAAATTGAACAAAAAAACATGCTTGGACACCAAGTACAGGTCGTTCTCCTTCAGCCTTTTTATAAGAGGGTCCAGGACCCTCAACAGAAACAACAGCAGGAAACACCACATATGCCATCCTTTTGAACAATAGAGTACAGGTATGGCATCCATTTTAGAAACCCGGAGATAATTTTTAGGAACCGGGAGATGGAAAAAGATGCTTGGACAACCAGTACACTTTGTTCTCCTTCAGCCTTTTTAGACGAGGGTCCCGGACCCTCAACAGGCACAACAGCATGAAACACCACATATGCCATCATTTTGCACAATAGATTACAGATATGGCATTGATTTGAGGAACCCGGAGATAATTTAGAGTAACCGGGAATATTGAACAAAAAACGTGCTTGGACACCCAGTACAGGTCGTTCTCCTTCAGCCTTTTTATAAGATGGCCCACGACCCAAAACAGGCACAACAGCATGAAACACCACATATGCCATCCTTTTGCACAATAGAGTACAGGTATGGCATTGATTTGAGGAACCCGGAGATAATTTAGAGGAACCGGGAATATTGAACAAAAAACGTGCTTGGAAACCCAGTACAGGTCGTTCTCCTTCAGCCTTTTTATAAGATGGCCCACGACCCAAAACAGGCACAACAGCATGAAACACCACATATGCCATCCTTTTGCACAATAGAGTACAGGTATGGCATTGATTTGAGGAACCCGGAGATAATTTAGAGGAACCGGGAATATTGAACAAAAAACGTGCTTGGAAACCCAGTACAGGTCGTTCTCCTTCAGCCTTTTTATAAGATGGCCCACGACCCAAAACAGGCACAACAGCATGAAACACCACATATGCCATCCTTTTGCACAATAGAGTACAGGTATGGCATTGATTTGAGGAACCCGGAGATAATTTAGAGGAACCGTGAATATTGAACAAAAAACGTGCTTGGACACCCAGTACAGGTCGTTCTCCTTCAGCCTTTTTATACGATGGCCCACGACTCTCAACAGGCACAACAGCATGAAACACCACATATGCCATCCTTTTGCACAATAGAGTACAGGTATGGCATTGATTTGAGCAACCCGGAGATAATTTAGAGGAACCGGGAATATTGAACAAAAAACGTGCTTGGATACCCAGTACAGGTCGTTCTCCTTCAGCCTTTTTATACGATGGCCCACGACCCTCAACAGGCACAACAGCATGAAACACCACATATGCCATCCTTTTGCACAATAGAGTACAGGTATCGCATTGATTTGAGGAACCCGGAGATAATTTAGAGGAACCGTGAATATTGAACAAAAAACGTGCTTGGACACCCAGTACAGGTCATTCTCCTTCAGCCTTTTTATACGATGGCCCATGACCCTCAACAGGCACAACAGCATGAAACACCACATATGCCATCCTTTTGCACAATAGAGTACAGGTATGGCATTGATTTGAGGAACCCAGAGATAATTTAGAGGAACCGGGAATATTGAACAAAAAACGTGCTTGGACACCCAGTACAGGTCGTTCTCCTTCAGCCTTTTTATAAGATGGCCCACGACCCAAAACAGGCACAACAGCATGAAACACCACATATGCCATCCTTTTGAACAATAGAGTACAGGTATGGCATTGATTTGAGGAACCCGGAGATAATTTAGAGGAACCGGGAATATTGAACAAACAACGTGCTTGGACACCCAGTACAGGTCGTTCTCCTTCAGCCTTTTTATACGATGGCCCACGACCCTCAACAGGCACAACAGCATGAAACACCACATATGCCATCCTTTTGCACAATAGAGTACAGGTATGGCATTGATTTGAGGAACCCGGAGATAATTTAGAGGAACCGGGAATATTGAACAAAAAACGTGCTTGGACACCCAGTACAGGTCGTTCTCCTTCAGCCTTTTTAGACGAGGGTCCCGGACCCTCAACAGAAACAACAGCAGGAAACACCACATATGCCATCCTTTTGCACAATAGATTACAGATATGGCATTGATTTGAGGAACCCGGAGATAATTTAGAGGAACCGGGAATATTGAAAAAAAAACATGGTTGGACACCCAGTACAGGTCATTCTCCTTCAGCCTTTTTATACGATTATTACTTATATAGCTATGAGGATAATTGAGAGCATACATTCTTTCATGTTACTGTATAAAGTAGGAACTAATTTGTTTAACTTTGATCAATATTCTATCACAAATAAGTTATAATGTTGTACACTGACACTACTGCATATGAATACGATCACAGTCTTAATATTTACCATCTAACCTGAAACCCAATTCAAATTCACACATACAATATGTCACACTTATAACAATATAAAGTACTCAGGAAACAAATACGGAATTCCGATTTGGGATATTATCCTGGGGATATTATCAGTGTGTACTGATGGATCAGTGTTTAGTTTGGTCTCCTTTTTATTAAGATAATCACACCGGGGTATTATACAGAACACGATCGTAACAAATTTACTTATTAAATATTACTATGTTACATAGTGAAGTCTTAATGATATTCGTTCGCTCTCTTAGTGCATAAGTTCTGCTACCCTGAATTCACAATGTGATCGTCATATTGTTACCATATAATAGGGCATCTGTGCTAGCTTTTTAGAGTCACCCAATGAGCGTGTAGGTTATGACCGAAGGTACACTCCTTAACCACACATAGCAGCCAAAACAAAAGGTGTTTCTAGTTTCACACTACGATTGGACAATACGTAGGCGTTTCCCTCTAGACACTCTGGATTGGCTGTTCGTTAAGCTACAGACCGGTATAAAAGGCCACACACGCTTGAGCTTCGGCTTAAACATTTTGAGATTGTAAAGTACAGCATTGAGAAAGGCTATGGATTAGCCGAAACGCGTTTGTTTTAAGATTACTTTACTCCTTACTATACAGTCACTTCAGTCACCTGACGCCGACGTTTCCCGTTATCGGCCAGGAAACAGAAAAGTGACTGTTGGTTTGGTGTTAGTTTTTTGTTATTTGTTTTCTATGGTAGTGGGTTTAGGATATATTAGGGGTGTTCTACCCTATTTTAACCTTAAATATTAAAGTATATAATTTTTATATCTACTATTACTATTATCTAGTAAGGATGAGTGCTATTTAAGCCCCTGTCTTTTCTGTCTCTCCTTTGTCAATTTTTATACGATGGCCCACGACCCTCAACAGGCACAACAGCATGAAACACCACATATGCCATCCTTTTGAACAATAGAGTACAGGTATGGCATAGATGGAACCCGGAGATAATTTTTCGGAACCGTGAGATAGAAAAAGATGCTTGGTCGGTCCTCCTACTTCAAATTTGGGGCACTGCGTGTGCAATGTACCGTGCCACCAGATATGAGTCGTGTGTTAAGTAGTACTATTCTTAACAGTTTAATCACTGTTATGTGCCTTTTTTTTTTTGCTTTGAGTTTTGTAGCCACAGTGCAGCAGCAGAGGCCAGAAAAATTAGGCATGTACAAATGCCTTAAATATTCGGTATTGTTGCAGCCGCTGCTGTAGCAGCGGCCAGAAAAATTGATGTTTGTAAAACAGTTAGAAAGTGCCCTAAAACCTTGCGGCTTGAACACTAGTTGTTGGCAGATAAGTCACGCAAGTCATCCTGCATTATAAGAAAAAAAAAAGCCAGCGTGTGTACCATTTGTAGCCCAAGGCAGCTCATCTCATCATCAGGCCTTTTTTACTCAAATGTATCGCCCAATGTCAGTCCCTTCGGGATCCAGCCCTCATTCATTTTAATAAAGGTGAGACAATCAAGACTTTTTTGACTTAGCCAACTTCTCTTCTCAGTGACAAAACCTCCTGCTGCACTGAAGGTCCTTTCTGACAGGACACTTGAAGCGGGGCAGGCCAGAAGTTCAATTGCAAATTGGGATAGCTCAGGCCACAGGTCAAGCCTGCACACCCAGTAGTCAAGGGGTCCATCGCTCCTCAGAGTGTCGAGATCCGCAGTTAATGCTAGGTAGTCTGCTACCTGTCGGTTGAGTCTTTCTCTGTGGCTGGATCCCGAAAGGCTCTGGCGATGCATAGGAGTTAAAAAGGTCCGCATGTCCTCCATCAACAACACGTCAGGAAAGCATCCTGTCCTTGCCGCCATGGTCGTGGGAGGAGGAGGATTACTTTCATCTCTTCCCCTGTTAGATTCCCGTTGTGATGTGACATCACCCTTATACGCTGTGTAAAGCATATTTTTTAATTTATTTTTGAAATGCTCCATCCTTTCCGACTTGTGGGAATTTGGTAACATTTCAGGCACTTTATGCTTATACCGGAGGTCTAGTAGCATGGACACCCAGTACAGGTCGTTCTCCTTCAGCTTTTTTATACGAGGGTCCCTCAACAGGCACGACAGCATGAAAGACCCCATTTGCACAAGGTTGGATGCCGAGCTAATCATGTCCCGTTCCTTGTCCTCACTGATGTCACTGAGGGTATCTTCTTCCCCCCAGCCACGTACAACACCACGGGTACCAGATAGGTGACAACAACGAGCACCCTGGGATGCCTGTTGTGCTTGGTCTTCCTCCTCCTCCTCAAAGCCACATTCCTCCTCTGACTCCTCTTCCTCACAATCCTCTTCCTGCGTTGCCGCAGGTCCAGCAAGCGATGCTGATAAGGCTGTGTCTGGTGGTGATGGACACCACAACTCTTCCTCTTCCTCTTCACGCTCATCTACGGCCTGATCCAGCATTCTTCGCAGGGCACGCTCCAGGAAGAAAACAAATGGTATGATGTCGCTGATGGTGCCTTCGGTGCGACTGACAAGGTTTGTCACCTCCTCAAAAGGACGCATGAGCCTACAGGCATTGCGCATGAGCGTCCAGTAATTTGGCCAAAAAAATCCCCAGCTTCCCAGTGGCTGTCCTAGCACCCCGGTCATACAAATACTCATTAACAGCTTTTTCTTGTTGGAGCAGGCGGTCGAACATTAGGTGTGTTGAATTCCACCGTGTCGGGCTGTCGCAAATCAAGCGCCTCACTGGCAGGTTGTTTCGATGGTGGATATCGGACAAGTGCGCCATGGCCGTGTAGGAATGCCTGAAATGGCCACACACCTTCCTGGCCTGCTTCAGGACGTCCTGTAAGCCTGGGTACTTATGCACAAAGCGTTGTACAATCAAATTACACACATGTGCCATGCACGACACATGTGCCAACTTGCCCAATTTCAATGCCGCCACCAAATTACTTCCATTGTCAGAAACAACCTTGCCAATCTCCAGTTGGTGCGGAGTCAGCCACTGATCAACCTGTGCGTTCAGGGTGGACAGGAGTGCTGGTGCGGTGTGACTCTCCGCTTTCAAGCAAGTCAATCCCAAGACGGCGTGACACTGCCGTATCCGGGATGTTGAATAGTACCTGGGTAGCTGGGGGGGTGCCATTAATGTGGAGCAAGACGCAGAAGCAGAAGAGGACTCAGCCGAGGAAGAGGTTATGGAAGAGGATGGAGTAGGAGGAGTAGAGGAGGTAGCAGCAGGCCTGCTTGCAAGTCGTGGCGGTGTCACCAACTCCTCTGCAGAGCCACACATTCCATGCTTGTCAGACGTCAGCAGGTTTACCCAATGCGCAGTGTAGGTGATATACCTGCCCTGACCATGCTTTGCAGACCAGCTATCAGTGGTCATTTGGACCCTTGCCCCAACGCTGTGTGCCAGACATTCCATTACTTCCTTTCGCACAATACAGGTTTGGGATTGCCTTTTGTGAAAATAAATTTCTGCCAGGTACCTTCCACTGCGGTGTCCCAATAGATACAATTTTTTTTAAAGCATCAGGCTCCACCAGCTTGTATGGTAAAAGCTGGCGGGCTAAGAGTTCAGACAAGCCAGCTGTCAGATGCCGGGCAAGGGGGTGACTTTGAGAAATTGGCTTCTTACGCTCAAACATGTCCTTGACAGACACCTGACTGTGGGCAGATGACCAGGAACTGCTACGTAAGAGAGACTCAGTGGAGGATGGTTGAGAGGGGGCAAGGAGGACAGCAGTGGTTGACGTGGCTGAAGATGCTGGAGCAGGAGGAGGATGGCGGCTTTGAGTTTGTGTGCTGCTTCTACTCATGTGTTCTTCCCATCGGCGTTTGTGATGTGAGACCATGTGCCTTCGCAAAGCAGTTGTACCTAGGTGGGTGTTGGACTTCCCACGACTCAGTTTCTTTTGGCACAGGTTGCAAATGGCATCACTGTTGTCAGAGGCATACACACAAAAAAAATGCCACACTTCTGAGCTCTGCGATGACGGCATTCTGGTGGTGGCGACAGCATGCGTTGATTGGCGTTGGCGTGCTGTCTCGCTGACCCCGGGTGCCGATGCATGCTGTCTGACTGTGCCACTAGCTCCTTGCGACGACCTCCCCCTGCTTCCAACTCGTCTCCTCCTCCTCCTCTCTGTCTCCCCATCTGAACTTTCCCCCTCTTCTTCTTCTCTTCTAGCAGACACCCACGTGACATCCATCGACACATCATCATCAACCGCTTCACTTGTATCTGACACATCAACAAAGGAAGCAGCAGCGGGTACAACATCATCATCATCATCATCATCATCACATCACACCTCCATGTCTGTAATGCTGCCTGACTGAGACATATCACTGTTATCTACATCCTCTGTCAATGATGGTTGCGCATCACTCATTTCTTCCAACTGATGTGTCAATAACTCCTGTGACAGATCAAGTGAAGCGGCTGTGGTGCTAGTGTTGGTGGTGGCGACAGGCAGGCGAGTGGCACTGGTCACTTGAGAGGTGCCCAAAGCACAGCTGGAGGTGGATGGTGCGTCAAGGTTAGGAGGACTAGGAGCCGAAGCTGTAGAAGATTGGGTGTCCTGTGTTAGCCATTCAACTAGGTCCTCCTCAGAACTTTTCGCGTCCCCCCTGGCACCTGGCCTCTGAACAATGTGCATATTTGTAGGGTCTAAAGGAATCACAGCACCACGACCACGATGGCACCTGCGGGGTGGTCTGCCTCTGCCTGTCATTTTTTTTAAAATGTACACTTACAATACTATTAAACAAATTATGAGTGGTGGCACTGGGCAAGTGGGCACAGTATACTCTGTGAGCCTGACACCAAAAAAAAAAGATGTTTCAAAGTCAAAAATGTTTATTTTTTAAATATTAAAAGTACTGTGACAACAAATATGATTGGTAGCACTAGTTGGCAAGTGGGACTGGCTGGCACACACGCTGGGTGGAAGGCAACTGCAATTAGATTACACTAGCTGACTGATGCTTCACAGTCCAAAAAAAATTTTTAAATTTTTTTTACAATACTGTTAGAAAAAATATGATTGGTGGCACTAGTTGGAAACGGCAAGTGGGCCTGGCACAGACGCTGGCAGGCAGGCAACTGCAATTCAATGGCACTAGCAGACTGATGATTCACAGTAAAAAAAGTTTTTATTTTAAATATTTTCAAACCTGTTAGAACAAATATGATTGGTGGCACTAGTTGGCTTGGCAAGTGGGCCTGGCACACACTCTGGGAGGAAGGCAACTGCAATTAGATTACACTAGATGACTGATGTTTCACAGTCAAGAAATTTTTTATTTTAAATATTTACAATACTGTTATAACAAATATGATTGGTGGCAGTAGTTGGCAGCAAGTGGGCCTGGAACACACGCTGGCAGACAGGCAACTGCAATTCAATGGCACTAGCAGACTGATGATTCACAGTCTAAGAATTTTTTATTTTAAATATTTACAATACTGTTAGAACAAATATGATTGGTGTAACTAGTTGGCAAGTGGGCCTGGCACACACGCTGGCAGGCAGGCAACTGCAATTCAATGGCACTAGCAGACTGATGATTCACAGTCAAAAAAGTTTTTATTTTAAATATTTACAATACTGTTAAAACAAATATGATTGTCGGCACTAGTTGGCTAGTGGGCCTGGCACACACGCTGGCAGGAAGGAAACTGCTATTCAATTGCACTAGCAGACTGATGATTCACAGTCTAAGATTTTTTTATTTTAAATATTTACAATACTGTTAGAACAAATCTGATTGGTGTAACTAGTTGGCAAGTGGGCCTGGCACACACGCTGGCAGGCAGGCAACTGCAATTCAATGGCACTAGCAGACTGATGTTTCACAGTCAAAAAAGTTTTGATTTAAAATATTTTCTATACTGTTACAACAAATATGATTGGTGGCACTAGTTGGCTAGTGGGCCTGGCACACACGCTGGCAGGCAGGAAACTGCAAATCAATTGCACTAGCAGACTGATGATTCACAGTCTAAGAATTTTTTATTTTAAATATTTACAATACTGTTAGAACAAATATGATTGGTGTAACTAGTTGGCAAGTGGGCCTGGCACACACGCTGGCAGGCAGGCAACTGCAATTCAATGGCACTAGCAGACTGATGATTCACAGTCAAAAAAGTTTTTATTTTAAATATTTACAATACTGTTACAACAAATATGATTGGTGGCACTAGTTGGCTAGTGGGTCTGGCACACACGCTGGCAGGCAGGAAACTGCTATTCAATTGCACTAGCAGACTGATGATTCACAGTCTAAGAATTTTTTATTTTAAATATTTACAATACTGTTAGAACAAATATGATTGGTGTAACTAGTTGGCAAGTGGGCCTGGCACACACGCTGGCAGGCAGGCAACTGCAATTCAATGGCACTAGCAGACTGATGATTCACAGTCAAAAAAGTTTTTATTTTAAATATTTACAAAACTGTTACAACAAATATGATTGGTGGCACTAGTTGGCTAGTGGGCCTGGCACACACGCTGGCAGGCAGGAAACTGCTATTCAATTGCACTAGCAGACTGATGATTCACAGTCAAAAAAGTTTTGATTTAAAATATTTTCAATACTGTTACAACAAATATGATTGGTGGCACTAGTTGGCTAGTGGGCCTGGCACACACGCTGGCAGGCAGGAAACTGCTATTCAATTGCACTAGCAGACTGATGATTCACAGTCTAAGAATTTTTTATTTTAAATATTTACAATACTGTTAGAACAAATATGATTGGTGTAACTAGTTGGCAAGTGGGCCTGGCACACACGCTGGCAGGCAGGCAACTGCAATTCAATGGCACTAGCAGACTGATGACTCACAGTCAAAAAAGTTTTGATTTAAAATATTTTCAATACTGTTATAACAAATATTATTGGTGGCACTAGTTGGCTAGTGGGCCTGGCACACACGCTAGCAGGCAGGAAACTGCAATTCAATTGCACTAGCAGACTGATGATTCACAGTCTAAGTATTTTTTATTTTAAATATTTACAATACTGTTAGAACAAATATGATTGGTGTAACTAGTTGGCAAGTGGGCCTGGCACACACGCTGGCAGGCAGGCAACTGCAATTCAGTGGCACTAGCAGACTGATGATTCACAGTCAAAAAAGTTTTGATTTAAAATATTTTCAAAACTGTTATAACAAATATGATTGGTGGCAATAGTTGGCAGCAAGTGGGCCTGGCACACACACTGGCAGGCAGGCAACTTCAATTAGATTACACTAGCAGACTGAACTTTCACAGTCAAAAAATATTTTTTTTAAATATTTACACTACTGTTATAGCAAATATGATTGGTGGCACTAGTTGGCAAGTGGGCCTGGCACACACGCTGGGAGGAAGGCAACTGCAATTAGATTACACTAGATGACTGATGTTTCTCAGTCAAAAAAGTTTTTATTTTAAATATTTACAATACTGTTATAACAAATATGATTGGTGGCACTAGTTGGCAAGTGGGCCTGGCACACGCTGGCAGGCAGGCAACTGCAATTCAATTGCACTAGCAGACTGATGATTCACAGTCAAAAAAAGTTTTTATTTTAAATATTTACACTACTGTTATAACAAATATGATTTGTGGCACTAGTTGGAAAGTGGGCCTGGCACACACGCTGGCAGACAGGCAACTGCAATTAAATAACAATAGCAGACTGATATAACAGTTTGTTTTTAAAAAAAGTTACACTAATTTTACAACAGATAGGAGTGATGGCACTCAGGATAGAAGTAGGCACAGTATGTGCTGGCAGCCTGACACACAGGCTGGCACTAGTGGCAGGCTGGCCTGGAAACTAAAATTAAATAACACTAGAAGACTGATGTAAAAGTTTTTTTTTACAAAATTTAAACTAATGTTACACCAGATAGGAGTGGTGGACTGGCACTGAGGATGGAAGTAGGCACAGTATATGCTGGCAGCCTGACACACAGGCTGGCACTAAAAATATATATTTTTAAAAATTTACACTAATGTTACACCAAATATAAGTGGTGGAAAAAAGAGCTATTAATCACACAATACACTAATGTTACACCAAATATAAGTGGTGGAAAAAAGAGCTATTAATCACACAATATGATGTGGGCCTGACACACAGGCCTGATGGAAAATGAAATTAGATTACACTAGCAAAATTATTTAAATTTTTTTTTTTACAATTTACAATAATGTTTATGAGTGGTGGCTGGAGTGGTGGCGAGCACAGCAATTAACCACAGTATGCTGTGTAAGCCAGAAACACACAGGCCTGATAGAAAATGAAATTAGATTACACTAGCAAAATAATTTTAAAGTTTTTTTTTTAATTTTAAATAATGTTAAGCAGATATGAGTGGTGGCTGCTGGCACAGCAATTAAACAACGTTGTATGCTGTGTAAGCCTAATACACAGGCCTGATAGAAAATGAAATTAGATTACACTAGCAAAATGATTTAAAAGTTTTTTTTTTAAATGTAAAATAATGTTAAGCAGATATGAGTGGTGGCTGCTGGCACAGCAATTAAACAATGTTGTATGCTGTGTAAGCCTGACACACAGACCTGATAGAAAATGAAATTAGATTACACTAGCAAAATGATTTAAAAGTTTTTTTTTTAAATTTAAAATAATGTTAAGCAGATATGAGTGGTGGCTGCTATCACAGCAATTAACCACAGTATGCTGTGTAAGCCAGAAACACACAGGCCTGATAGAAAATGAAATTAGATTACACTAGCAAAATGATTTAAAAGTTTTTTTTTTTAAATTTAAAATAATGTTAAGCAGATATGAGTGGTGGCTGCTAGCACAGCAATTAACCACAGTATGCTGTGTAAGCCAGAAACACACAGGCCTGATAGAAAATGAAATTAGATTACACTAGCAAAATGATTTAAATTTTTTTTTTTAAATTTAAAATAATGTTAAGCAGATATGAGTGGTGGCTGCTAGGACAGCAATTAACCACAGTATGCTGTGTACGCCAGAAACACACAGGCCTGATAGAAAATGAAATTAGATTACACTAGCAAAATGATTTAAAAGTTTTGTTGGTTAAATTTACACTAATGTTAAGCAGATATGAGTGGTGGCACTAATCACAGTATATGCTGTGAGCCTCACACACAGGCTGAAAGCCAGGCAAATGCAAATAAAATTACAAATAAAAAAACAAAAACAAAAAAGACTGAAGTTATAGCCCTAAAAAGGGCTTTTTGGGGTGCTGTCCTTACAGCAGAGATTAGATGAGTCCTTCAGGACTGTAGTGGACACTAAATACACTAGCCTAGCTATCTATTTCCCTATAATGTCAGCAGTAGCAACACTAAAGCTCCTCTCACTAAGAAAGCAAGATCGTAATGAATCTAAAATGGCTGCTGCCAAGGAGCTGGGAGGGTCTGTGAGGGAGTGTCTGCTGCTGATTGGCTCAAATGTGTCAGAAGGCTGTGAGATACAGGGTCAAAGTTTCCTCAATGATGACACATAGGGGGCGGATCGAACATCGCATATGTTCGTTCGCAGCGGCGAACGCGAACAAGCTATGTTCTCCGGGAACTGTTCTCCGGGCGAACAGTTCGCGACATCACTATTGTTGAGGTTAGGCTGAGACACCCAGTGAAAGGAGCTGGGAAACCACGAACAGCAGACCCTCCCTCCCCCCACTCTGCATATGAAAAGACAGATAACATAAATAGGAACAAGCAGGAGTCTGTAGACATCAGTATACATCTGACACTGTGGGGCTTGGTTAGGAGTCTGAAAATCAGCACAATGTTATTAAAAAAATAAGCAAAAATATACAGTTACAAAATCACCCCCAGATGGGCTATATAAATGGATCATCTACAAAACATTTATAGATGTTTTGTAGAAAAATATAGTGTACAATGTCCCTTTAAAGCTGTTTATTTGGATTTTGAAACTAACCGAAAGTTTATAGTTGTTCATTACTGGTACATGTGATAAAAGCTTACTAGCTGGTAAGTAAAACTCCCACACATCTATTGGTAGAAAGTGAAACAACCCACAAGCATAACTTATTTTTTTTCTCAGGACATCCATTTTACAATAATAAAAAAATTATGTAAACCAGAGCTCATAGCTGTAGTCCAATAAGTCGGACATTAGTGATAGGAAAGCAAATAGAGGGAAATACAAAGGATTATATTCATGAGAACATAAATGAAAACAAGGGGGGTATAAATAAAGGTGAATCACATTTCTTTCATGTAAGTGGTAAGAGTCCATGAGCTAGTGATAAATGGGATATACATTCCTACCAGGAGGGGGCAACGTTTCCCAAACCTCAAATGCCTATAAATACACCTCCTACCTCACTCATACCTCAGTTTTACAAACTGTGTCTCCTTAGGAGGTGGTGAAGCAAGATGTGCTTGATTTTCTTCAGTGAAAGGCGCTTCTAAACATTTTGAAGCTCAATTCCTCTCTAAGTACAGTGTTGTTTGAGGGATGTGAAGGGAGTATTGCCTGATTACTCCCTTTTTTCGCCTATGGGAAATCTATTCTAAGGCTCTCTGTAATCGGTCGCAGGTATTCATCTGCTGCCTCCCTTTACAGATCGACATTATACTCCTCTACCATTACCTCTGCTGATATGTTTCAGTACTGGTTTGGCTGTCTGCGTTATGTGGATGGGTGTCTTACACGGTAAGTATATTTTTTTTATATAAGACACTCTCAGCTATGGCTTGGGCACTTTTTAACTAAAGTTGTTATATATTGTTTGTATACATGCCTTGAGTCAGTAGATCAGTGCTCTTTTTTAGTGACTTTATTTGTGGCTAAATATTTGTTGAGGTTGGTAGAGTCTGTGAAACATACAGGGTTTTTTTTGGAGCTAGTATTTTATTTATAAATTAAGATGCTAAGTATTATGTTAGTCTCATGGAATGTTGATAATCACATTTTATGCAGCTGTAATAGAAGTATCCATTAGGCTTTATTTTGGTTCATTTTGTTCTTTTGTATATACAATCAAAATTTCAGTAAACACTTAGAGAGCTTTCATGCAGCATTTTTCTTTTTTTATAATTTTTTTCGTTCTGCTTCCCATTCTCTCAATGGGAGCATGGATATAAATTTGCAGAATTATTTTTTTATAATTTTTTCTAATTTCGTTTTTTTGCAATTATGTCTCAAACTGAACCTGCCTCTGATGTTACCATAGGATTTGAGCTGCCTAAACAGGTATTTTACAAAGTTAAGTATGCATGTTGTAATTAAGCTGATCTAAATTATTCAACTCTATTATGTGGCTCTTGTTTAACAAATTGTTAAATATATCTATGAGTACAAATACACACACTGTTATTCCATCTCAGTCTAAATGTTCATAGCATTACTGCAGAAGTGTAAGATTTTATTGCTACAGCTATAGAGAAGGCAATGGGGCCGAATTATCATTGTGCGAGCGGATATGATCCAATATTGCGGATTGTGTCCGCTGCACATTGATAAATGCTGACAGCATACGCTGTCAGCATTTATCATTGTACCAGCAGTTCTTGTGAATTGCTGGTGCAATGCCGCCCCCCTGCAGATTTGCGGCCAATCGGCCGTTAGCAGGGGGTGTCAATCAATCCGATCGTATTCGATGGGGTTGATTTCTGGCAATGTATGTCTGCTGCCTCAGAGCAGGCGGACAGGTTATGGAGCAGTGGTCTTTAGACCGCTACTTCATAACTTGTGTTTCCAGCGAGCCTGAAGGCTCGCCAGAAACACGTTGCTTCAAGCTACATACGGAGGTTGATAAATATGCCCCAATGACTGCTATTTTGCCTTCAAATAAATGTAAAAGGTTTTTGCAACATTTTCCTAAACTTAGTGAATTAAGTTCTGACCTTCAGCATACTGACGTATCCTCTACTGATGGGGTCTCCTCTGATTCAGAGGATGCCAACTCAGAGACTAAGATAGACAATCTTTTTTATCTAAGTTAGAATATATTCATTCTCTCTTAAAGGAAGTTTTGTTTACTTTGGGTATTGTGGAATCTAAATCTCCTGATGATAAAGCTAGTAATTGTCTAAATTCTGTGTTTAAGACTACTGTTATTACTCCTGAAGTATTTCCTATTCCTGACGCTATCTCTAATGTTTTTGCTAAAGAATGGTCTAAGCCTGGTACCTATTTTAACCCTACTTCTAGAAATTGTATCCTTTATCTGTAGCCAAGGATCCTTTAGATAGGAAGCTTGAATCTTATCCAAAAGAGAATATTTTGTTTTACTTCAACATGCAAATCCTTTTATTTGTGATGCTATATTTGATGTTAGGAAGATCAATGTCATTTTAGCCATTCTAACTAGAAGAGCTTTATGGCTTAAATCTTGGAATGCTGACATTGTGTATAAAATTAGATTATTATCTCTCTCTTTTCAAGGTAAAAATCTTTTTGGTTCACAATTGGATTCTATTATCTCCACTGTTACTGGGGGTAAGGGAGTTTTTTCTGCCCCAAGACAAGAAATCTAAGGGTAAATTTAAAGCTCCCAATTGTTTCCGTTCCTTTCGTCAGAATAGAGAACAGAAAACCAATTCTTCCGCTAAGGCCTCTGGCTCTAATTGGAGACCATCTCTGAATTGGAATAAATCCAAGCCTTATAAGAAATCAAATCCTGCCCCTAAACCTATATGAAGGTGCGGCCCTCAAACCAGTTCTTCTGGTAGGGGGCAGACTAAAGCTATTTCATAGAGTTTGGACAGACTCTGTCCAAAATCATTGGATTCATAATATAATTTATTAGGGGTGTCGAATAGGATTCAAAATAAGACTTCCTTTGGGGAGACTCTTTCTTACCCATGTAACTAAAAACCCAGTAAAAGCTCAAGTTTTTCTGAAATGTGTTTCAGATCTAGAACTTTCAGGGGTAATTTTTTCCAGTTCCACAGCATTAACAAGGATTGGGGTTTTTATTCAAATCTATTCATTGTACCTATTAAGGAAAATTCTTTCAGACCTATTTTGGATCTGAAAACTTTAAATGGTTATGTAAGAGTCCCAACTTTCAAGATGGTGACTATAAGGACTATTCTGCTTTTTGTTCAGCAAGGTCACTTCAATAGACTTACAGGACGCTTACCTTCACAAAAGCATTACCAATTTGTTGCTCTTCCGTTTGGCCTTGCAACATCACCAAGAATATTCTTAATAGTTTTAGGTGCCCTTCTATCTGTAATCAGAGAGCAGGGTATTGCAGTGTTCCCTTATTTGGATGATATATTGGTACTAGCTTAATAGATTTCCAGATAGATTCAGTGTCCATTACTCTATCCCTAACAGAAAAGAGACGTTTGAGATTGGTTTCAGCTTGTCTAAACCTTCAATCTCTTATCATTCGCTTAAGTGGGTATGTGCATGGAAGTTTTAGATCTCATGTTTGCAGCATCGGACATGATCCTTTTTGCTTGTTTTCATATGAGACCTCTGCAGTTTTGCATGTGGCACCAATAGTGCAGGGATCATACTCAGATATCACTACTGATATACTTAAATCCCAACTCTCCACTCTCTCTCACTCTGAGTTTGGAATCCTCAAGAGGTGAGGTTACCAATCTATATCTTAGAACTCTGTGCTGTTTTCAGAGCTCTTCAGGCTTGGCCTCTATTAAAGAAAGAATCGTATATTCGATTTCAAACAGACAATGTCACAACAGTGGCATATGTCATTCATCAAGGGGGGACTCACAGTCCCCTAGCAATAAAAGAAGTATCTCTAATACTTTCTTGGGCGGGATCCAATTCTTGGCTAATCACTACGATTCATATACCAGGTGTAGACAATTTGGAAGTGGATTATCTCAGCTGTCAGATTCTACATCCGGGGAGTAGTCTATCCATCCAGATGTGTTCTATCAGATTGTGCAGATGTGGGATCCTCCAGACATAGATCTGATGGCCTCTCGTCTAAACAAGAAACTTCCCAGATACCTTTCCAGGTCCAGGGATCCTCAGACGGAAATGATGTATGCTCTACGCTTGCAGTATCCTTCTCAGGATCTTTTTTAAGGACACACCACCAGGCTGATTTTAATGACCACCCAACTAAAATGGGAGCCAATAATAAGGTAAAATAATCTAATATTAAAGGGACAGTCTTCTAGTCCAAATTAAACTTTCATGATTCAGATAGCATATGTAATTTTGAACAACTTTCCAATTTACTTTTATCATCAAATTTGCTTTGTTCTCTTGGAAATCTGTGTTAAAGGCTAAACCTAGATAGGCTCATATGCTATTTTCTACGCCCTTGAAGGCTGCCTCTTATCTGAATGCATTTGACAGTTTTTCACAGCTAGTTCCACAGCAAGAACAAGGATTGGGGTTTTTATTCAAATCTATTCATTGTACCTATGAAGGAAAATTCTTTCAGACCTATTTTGGATCTGAAAACTTTAAATGGTTTTGTAAGAGTCCCAACTTTCAAGTTGGTGACTATAAGGACTATTATGCCTTTTGTTCAGCAAGGTCACTTCATGTCCACAATAGTCTTACAGGACGCTTACCTTCACAAATCCGATTCATCCAGATCACTATCGTTTTCTGAGAAGATACTCTTTTCTTGCAACAGCACCAATAATATTCTTAATAGTTTTAGGTGCCCTTCTATCTGTAATTAGAGAGCAGGATATTGCAGTGTTTCCTTTTTGCTGATATCTTGGTACTAGCTCAATAGATTTCCAGATAGATTCAGTGTCCATAACTCTGTCCCTAACAGAAAAGATTGAGATTGGTTTCAGCTTGTTTAGTTCATGTGTGCCATATAGATAAAATTGTGCTCACGCCTGTGGAGTTACTTATGAAAGGGCACTGATTGGCTAAAATGCAAGTCTGTCAAAAGAACTGAAATAAGGAGGCAGGTAATCACAGAGATAAACAGTGTATTAATATAACTGTATTGGTTATGCTAAACTGGGGAATACGTAATAAAGGGATTATCTATCTTTTCTTTTTTTTTGTAGTAGACTGTCCCTTTAATCCTTTTCAATCTTTGTTGCACAAACTATCATTAAATTTATGTTAAATTATGCGATTAATTTGTGCTTTTGATAACTTAGGTAACCTTTATAAATAACAGAAATGTTATAATATTACAAAGTATTAACCCCTTAAAGACAAAGGCCTAGATTACGAGTTGTGCGTTAGGGTTAAAAAGAAGCTTTAAGAGGCTGCTTTTTAACGCCCGCTGGTATTACGAGTCTTGCAGATACAGGTGTACCCCTCACTTTTTTGGGCAGACTCGGAATAAAAGCAAATCCACTTACGTCAATTGCATATCCTCTTTATTTCAATGGGACTTCCATAGCGCCGGTATTATGAGTCTGACCAAAAGTGAGCGGTAGACCCTCTCCTGTCAAGACTGGTACTGCATTTTAAAGTCAGTAGTTAAGAGTTTTACACTACAACGCCGTAGCATAAAACTCTTAACTAAAGTGCTAAAAAGTACACTAACACCCATAAACTACCTATTAACCCCTAAACTGAGGCCCACTCCACATCACAAAGACTAAAATAAAAATTTTAACCCCTAATCTGCCGAACCGGACATCGCCGCCACTATAATAAACATATTAACCCCTAAACCGCCGCACTCCCGCATCGCAAACACTAGGTAAATATTATTAACCCCTAATCTGCCGTCCCTAACATCGCCGCCACCTACCTACATTTATTAACCCCTAATCTGCTGCCCCAATGTCGCCGCCACTATACTAAAGTTATTAACCCCTAAATCTAAGTCTAACCCTAACACCCCCTAACTTAAATATAATTACAATAAATCTAAATAAAATTACTATCATTAACTAAATACTTACCTATAAAATAAACCCTAAACTAGCTACAATATAACTAATAGTTACATTGTAGCTAGCTTAGGGTTTATTTTTATTTTACAGGCAAGTTTGTATTTATTTTAACTAGGTACAATAGTTATTAAATAGTTATTAACTATTTAATAATTACCTAGTTAAAATAAAGACAAATTTACCTGTAAAATAAAACCTAACCTAAGTTACAATTACACCTAACACTACACTATAATTAAATTAATTACCTAAATTAAATACAATTAATTACAATTAAATAAAATTATCTAAAGTACGAAAACCCCCCCACTAAATTACAGAAAATAATAAAGAAATTACAAGATATTTAAACTAATTTTTAAACTAATTACACTTACTCTAATCCCCCTAACAAAATAAAAAAGCCCCCCAAAATAAAAAAAGCCCTACCCTACACTAAATTACAAATAGCCCTTAAAAGGGCCTTTTGCGGGGCATTGCCCCAAAGTAATCAGCTCTTTTACCTGTAAAAAAAAAGTACAAATACCCCCCCAACATTAAAACCCACCACCCACACAACCAACCCTACTCTAAAACCCACCCAATCCCCCCTTAAAAAACCTAACACTAGCCCCTTGAAGATCACCTTACCGGGAGACATCTCACCCAACCGGGCAGAAGTGGTCCTCCAGACGGGCAGAAGTCTTCATCCAACCGGGCAGAAGTGGTCCTCCAGATGGGCAGAAGTCTTCATCCAGACGGCATTTTCTATCTTCATCTATCCGGTACGGAGCGGGTCCATCTTCAAGACATCTGACGGGGAGCATAATCTTCTGTCCACGGCCAATGACTGAATGAAGGTTCCTTTAAATGACATCATCCAAGAAGGCGTCCCTTCAATTCCGATTGGCTGATAGAATTCTATCAGCCAATCGGAATTAACGTAGAAAAAATCCTATTGGCTGATGCAATCAGCCAATAGGATTGAACTTCAATCCTATTGGCTGATCCAATCAGCCAATAGGATTGAGCTGGCATTCTATTGGCTATTCCAATCAGCCAATAGAATGCCAGTTCAATCCTATTGGCTGATTGCATCAGCCAATAGGATTTTTTCTACCTTAATTCCGATTGGCTGATAGAATTCTTTTTTTTTTAATTTGGGGGGCTTTTTTATTTTGTTAGGGGGATTAGAGTAGGTGTAATTAGTTTAAAAATCTTGTAATTTCTTTATTATTTTCTGTAATTTAGTGTTTTGTTTTTTTCGTACTTCGATCATTTTATTTAATTGTAATTAATTGTATTTAATTTAGGTAATTAATTTAATTATAGTGTAGTGTTAGGTGTAATTGTAACTTAGGTTAGGTTTTATTTTACAGGTAAATTTGTCTTTATTTTAACTAGGTAGTTATTAAATAGTTAATAACTATTTAATAACTATTGTACCTAGTTAAAATAAATACAAACTTGCCTGTAAAATAAAAATAAACGCTAAGCTAGATACAATGTAACTATTAGTTATATTGTAGCTAGCTTAGGGTTTATTTTATAGGTAAGTATTTAGTTAATTGTAGTAATTTTATTTAGATTTATTTTAATTCTATTTAAGTTAGGGGGTGTTAGGGTTAGACAGCTTTAGGGGTTAATAACTTTATTATAGTGGTGGCGACATTGGGGCAGCAGATTAGGGGTTAATAAATGTAGGTAGGTTGCGGCGACATAGGGGGCGACAGATTAGGGGTTAATAAATAAAATGTAGGTGTCGGCGATGTTGGGGGTGGCAGATTAGGGGTTCATAAGTATAATGTAGGTGGTGGCGGTGTCCAGAGCGGCAGATTAGAGGTTAATAATATAATGCAGGTGGCGGCGATGTTGGGGGTAGCAGATTAGGGGTTAATAAGTGTAATATTAGGGGTGTTTAGACTCAGGGTTCATGTTAGGATGTTAGGTGTAGACATAAATGTATTTTCCCCATAGGAATCAATGGGGCTGCGTTAGGAGCTTTACGCTGCTTTTTTGCAGGTGTTTTTTTTCAGGTGTTTTTTTTCAGCCGGCTCTCCCCCATTGATTCCTATGGGGAAAGCGTGCACGAGCACGTTTTACCAGCTCACCGCTAACGTAAGCAGTGCTGGTATTGAGGTGAGATGTGGAGATAAATTTTGCTCTACGATCACTTTTTTGCGGCTAACGCCGGGTTTGTAAAAACCCGTAATACCAGCGCTGTCTGCAAGTGAGCGGTGAGCATAAACTGCTCGTTAGCACCGCACAGCCTCTAACGCAAAACTCGTAATCTAGGCAAAAGGTTTTTCATGGTTTCTGTGCTTAAAGGGACACTGAACCCAAATATTTTCTTTCATGATTCAGATAGAGCATGAAATTTTAATCAACTTTCTAATTTACTCCTATTATCAATTTTTCTTCGTTCTCTTGCTATCTTTATTTTAAAAGCAGGAATGTAAATCTTAGCAGCCAGCCCATTTTAGGTTCAGCACCATGGGTAGTGCTTGCTTATTGGAGGCTTACATTTATCCACCAATAAGCAAGCATAACCCAGGTTCTCAACCAAAAACGGGCCTATGCATCCCATTTCTGCTATTAAATAAAGATACCAAGAGAACGTAGAAAATTTGATAATAGGTATAAATTAGAAAGTTGCTATCTGAACC